>NC_090445.1:925546892-925849922 GCF_031143425.1 Pleurodeles waltl | reverse complement strand
GCCTTGGGTGTCCTCCTGGGGTGGGCAAGGGTGGCAGGGGGTGTCCCTGGGGGCTTGGGAGGGGACCTCTGGGCTCATTCCGAGCCCACAGGTCCCTTAACGCCTGCCCTGACCAGGCGCTAAAAAACGGCGCAAAAGCGGGCGGACGTCATTTTTTTTCACCCGCCCACTCCCGGCTGTGAATTTTGCCTGGGAGTGTAAATACGGCGCACATGCCTCGGAGTCAATTTTTTTTCGACGGGAACGCCTACCTTGCATATCATTAACGCAAAGTAGGTGTCCACGCTAAAAAATTACGCAAACTCCATGGACTTTGGCGCTAGACGCGTCTAACGCCAAAGTATAAATATGGAGTTAGTTTTGCGCCGGAATTGCATTAAAAAAAACTACGCAATTCCGGCGCAAACAGAGTATAAATATGCCCCTAAATCTCCCCTTAGTCATGAGGTCTTGTCTTATTTTAGCACCATATTTGGTAGTGTTCTGGTCATACAGCCTACTTGCAGGACACACGGGTCACCAGCAGAAGACTATCCCAGCTTCAGTCGGTACCACCACATGAGTGCATCATTCCACGGGTTTGGCCTGGTACCTTGGATGGTGATTTGTTATGACAATCACTCTGTCCAACCAGCTTGAACCACAATTCCTTTGGTGCTCTTGCTTAACAAGTCTTTGTCAGGTGGACCCTATGCCAGGTTCAATTGCAGTAGTCCATTACAAAATCTGCTTCTTCTGGAGTGTTGGGTTGGAGTTTCTGTCCCTCACTCACAGGAGGATATAGTGGTACCCTAGACAGCCAGTGAGTCCACCTTCAATTCGTACTTCAGGCCAGTTTGCCTCATCTCTGGGGAGTAGGGTGTCAGAGAAACACCAACCCTTGGCTGCTTAGCAGAAAATGAACACTCTGACCCATATTTATACTTTTTTAGCACCGCATTTGCTTCATTTTTTTGATGCAAAATCAGTGCAAACTTACAAAACACAATTGTATTTTGTAAGTTTGCTCTGTTTTTGAGTCCAAAAATGACGCAAATGTGGTGCTAAAGAAGTTTAACTTTGGGCTTCTGTGCTTTATCTTGGCCTGAACAAACAACCATGGTTCTAGAGTTCCCATCTTTATACTCCTTCTGAAGATGAAGGATGTGTGTTCCAAGTCTGCTCCTTGAATCAAGATTGCACACTTCCCCTTTCCAGAAATATTTCCAGGCAAATTTCCGGGCCTGGCCTCTGTCTGCAAGGATGCTCTGGCAGCAGGACAGTATCCAGGTGGAATACCCACCACAAAAGCACAACGCAGTGGGAACAGGCTGCACCCTGTTATTTACAATGCCTCCAGACAAGCCCTTCTGACACAGATCAGGAATAAAGGCAAGAAAAGGTACTGCTTCAAATGACTTCTTTCCCTACAAGAGATGCTGCAGGACTCACCTTGTACCCATCAATGGCAGCTGCAATCAGAGTACTTGAAAAATATATGAGTGTGACACCCAAATTACTGACCTACTCTCATCAGTGGGAAAGCTGAAGTAGTTGAGCCACCTCATGCTAAACCATCTAGACTAAAACCACATCCCCCTGAAGTGAGGAGTGATAGGTTGGCTACAAGCAGCCGTAAAGACACCCCTGACATAGACTATTGTTTACTATTATTTGGCTACATTGAGAGAGTCCACCCAGTTCTTTATAAAGACCATCAGATTTTCTTTCCACAGTCTTCTCTCACACTCCAGATGAGTATCTGTTGATGGCCCATAACTAACTCCATCCTGTTTTCTGGTCAACAGGCCACTGTTCTTCTAACATCTCGTCAAGATGTTATTAGTCACACTGTAGAAGAGAGAGCTTGGTGAGAAGTGAATGCATTACTGGTCAGGCTTTCAAAGAGAGACAATCAAGGTTTGTAATATATTAAAATAAAAGTCTGTGTACACTGCTAATAGATTTAAAATAAATATTGCAGATGTACACACATGAGCCCTTTATTTTTTTGCTAACATAATTTACATAAACATATGGCTGTTACTCACAATTGGACTTTTTCCATACAAAAACATTGCAACATCCTATGAATTGAAAAAGAGCATTTGCTTCCTATTACTGTGGAGACAACCAATTTAAATATTAGATATGCCTTACTTTTGGTCTTTTTGATTCCCACCCTTGAAAGCTTCAGGGTCCTACTTATAGATGCATTAGTTAATCTCAATAGCAGGATTCCATATATGTAAATGTAGTTTTCTCTCACTTGGGTCTGCTACGGCCTTGCTTATAGCATTTCAAAGCTGCAATGCATGTCTGAAGTCATACTTTTAAAATCACTGCTGTGGATGGAGTGGTTCCACATTCCAGCCCACATGTGACCACTCTTCCCCCACCCACTATGTATGCCACTGGTGCTATTTTCACAACATTTTCTTCGCGCCTTCCTAAAGTTTAACTAATTAATTAGGGACTAACCAACTTTTTACCATGTTTAGAGATTAGAGCAAGTGCACTTGAAAGATGTATCAATTCCCTAGTGCCCGGTACCAAAATGCCAGTACACAAAGTCACAATTAAATTAGAAACTAAATAAAAAGATACACCTCCTTTACATCACCCTTGACAGAAACCTCTCTGCAGAGAGAAATTCTGCACCAACGTTACTGGCTTGAATTTTAAACTTTAAGAATGAACTCCCTTTGATTGATAGTAATTTTATCACCAAAGCCCAATGTTTGGAGTTTTAGGCCCTCATTACGAGTGTGGCTGTCATATGACTGCCACACTCAAGGTGACTGTCAGACCACCTTAATCCAGGTAGTCTGACTGCCACATTTCAACCCTGGGGGGCAGACCCACATGAAGACCGCTGTCCTCACCAGGAATATGGTTCCTGATGTGGTGACAAAGGCCTGAGTTGTTCTCAGCCAGGGAGGTGCTGAACTCAGCGCTGCCTGGCTTAATAACAGCTCAGCTTTTCACCAGGCTTTCCATGGTGGGGTCCCTGCCATGGAAAGGCTGGAGAATAAACAGTGCAGGGGCCACATGGGGGCCCCTGCACTTCCCATGTTCATGCAATGGGCAGTGCAGGAGCCCTCCCCTGCCCAGCACCGTTGGTATGTACACGGTCTGGTCTGCAAACACTGTGCATTTTAAGGGTGCTGGAGTGCTATGATATTGACCTTGGCTCCCTGAGGCCAATATCATAGCACTGTTCCTGCTGGGCAGCCCCGTGGGACCTACGTATTGCAATGTTCCCACCAGTCAGCCCAGAGGAGGCATCCTCCCCGCAAGAGTGGTGGTCCTGCCGTGGGACCACCAAACTCATAATGAGGCCCTTAATCTTCACCTCTTCTTTTTCTTACTGACCATCCATTTTTTCTCATACAGAATACAGAGCTGGGTGCTCTCCTTTTGGCTGGAAACACTCCTGAATTCTGAGTTATAGCTCTGCTAGTTTGCTTGCTTTTGTTGCAGAACTTGGGCCCTCATTCTAACCCCGGCGGTCTCAGACCGCCGGGGCCAGGGTCGGCGGGAGCACCGCCGACAGACCGGCGGTGCCCCGCAGGGCATTCTGACCGTGGCGGTTTGGCCGCGGTCAGAAAGGGTAAACCGGCGGTCTCCCGCCGGTTTACCGCTGCCCTTAGAATCCCCCATGGCGGCGCAGCTTGCTGCGCCGCCATGGGGGATTCTGACACCCCCTACCGCCATCCTGTTCCTGGCGGTTCGCCCGCCAGGAACAGGATGGCGGTAGGGGGTGCCGCGGGGCCCCTGGGGGCCCCTGCCGTGCCCATGCCAATGGCATGGGCACGGCAGGGGCCCCCGTAAGAGGGCCCCACAAAGTATTTCAGTGTCTGCCTAGCAGACACTGAAATACGCGACGGGTGCAACTGCACCCGTCGCACCTTCCCACTCCGCTGGCTCAATTCTGAGCCGGCATCTTAGTAGGAAGGTTGATTTGCCCTGGGCTGGCGGGCGGCCTTTTGGCGGCCGCCCGCCAGCCCAGGGCAAATCCCAAAATACCCTCAGCGGTCTTTCGACCGCGGAGCGGTATTTTGGTGGGGGAACTTCGGCGGGCGGCCTCTGCCGCCCGCCGAAGTTAGAATCACCCCCTTGGTCTGCCTGAAACCCCAAGCCAAGGAGCTTATAGATATACAGGGTGCTTAGAGGCTTCTCTGGGCCTTGTCAGGAGCTCATAGTCAGTAAGATCGCAAATGATAAAGATGTGATATTACTGTATTGTGTTGCATACTTGTTTTAATTGTATAATTTTCAGTATGCCTTTTAACATTTGACCTCTATTCCTCCTCCAAACAAATTTATATATTTTGAGGGATTGTTAAATAAGCATGTATTAAAAAAAAAACACAACCTTGACATTTATGCCTTTGTTACAACTGTGATAATTGTGTTGTGTTGTTTGATAATTGTGTTGTGCTCTACCTGACTCAACCATACACCACCTTCTTTGATCTTGATGATCTTGACCTTCACTGCTTGTCCAGAACCATTCAAGATTCAAGAGGACATTGGAGGTCAACTTTCCACCAGCGTCCTGGTTGATGTGGAATACAAGTAGTCTCAACTTTGATATTGCTTCAGTGGCTCTGTAACTGAAAGAATATGAAGATAAGCCTGACTCTTACCGAGATAGGAGGACATAGCATGAAATACATTATATTCAAAATTGTTATTGCACGTGTGTAATGCATTTATTGATATATCAGACAAATATTTACATTGAGCATGGTGCACCACATAGGGAACCTTGGGTGATAGGCAAATAGTTTTCCCTATTAAAATGTGTTTTTAAATGTACTGTAAATCATCAGTTTGCTGATCAACGCATGCCTAAAGGATTTTGTATGCTATGCTGGTTGTTGAATTCATGATATTCAAAGCATAATGCTTAAGGGATGTATTTTCTGACTAATCCACAAAATGGTCCCACCGTCGGAATATATTTCCGATTTGAAAGGTCAGTTTGGCAGATAAAATGGTTCTACTCTTGTTGCCTAGCAACTTGAGCACACTGGCCCATCTGACAATCAGACCTCTAGACACCAACCTGAAAGCATGACAGTATGTGCTTTAACTAGAATAAACACGTGTGAAATGAACTCTCTGCCAGCCTCTTGTTCCAGGTATGCTTGCTTGTTATTGCTCGTTTAAGAGAACATGGGATCGAGATGCCCCGCCACGGCAAGCCCCCAGAGTCATCAATCTATTCTCTGGTTCTCATGGTCCAAGATGATATTAGTTTGCCTGGAATTTAAACTTTACTTTGGGCCATACCAATTACCGTTGAATCTCTAGAGGCGTTAGATTGAAAGCACCTACACAGCTCACATTGGCAGAAGTCACGAACCATTGTTCAACCTTTCAATGGGCTCTCTCCTTCTCGCATAAATACATTCCAAGATGCCATTTGAAGCTCATTTTAATTGCGGGTACTTAGTATTCTGGCTGAACAGTCACAACATGCTGTGCTTCGTAGTGAACTCGAATGAATCTTTTATTTCGAGCACAGAGCAGGCCTATAATTTCTGTTTTACAACTTTAGCCTAACACATTCTCAAACAGTATATGACCGTGCTAATTGGAACCTTCAAAGACCCTCATTACAAGTATTTCGTAATAGGGAAAGGTAGGGTAAATATTTGAAAATAGATACAATATATAATGGTTGACGACAAAACCATTTAATTACTTGGAAACTAGTGAACCGTAAAAATGTGGATACGTACGCTTTTGTACAGTAACACACTCGCTCCGAACACACTGAAAACACTACTAACGAGCGTGCAAAATTGGGAAGGGTTTCCTTAGCAACAACCGTCAGGAATCGTTTCAAACATGGCAGATTTTGTGCAGGTTGGAAAGCAAAAACTGTGAGAAAAAATGAAATAATTTCCACTTACAGTTAATGTTTTACAAAGTTTATGAAACTTTGCACAACTTTGCAGGAAACTCATGAACTCAATTTATCCCGTAATAACATATCCCATTCCATTTTAGGTTGGTGTGTGAGCCAAACTTTTCTCTGTTGAATCGAGCAGCTGTTCTACTCTTCAGCATGTTTCCCTAAACCCTAAGCATCTCGCAAAATAGTGCGCTATCTATATTTGTGAACTTCTGCTACCTTCATCAAAACACCCCACTGGCTTTGAATGCGCACCCTGATCACGTTCAACACACGCACCATCTGCGAGGCAATCACTTCCAGTACTCTCCCTTCACAGTGTTAAACCTTGTTGTGATTTAAGGTTCTGCGTATCGCTTGATCTCTATATGTAATTTTCTTGATTTGCGTGCTATTTTAGCATGTTTAAAAACTATTCAATCAAGCCTTGATTGGTCCTTTAAAATATTTATTTAGTTAGTACTTTTAGTGTGGTTCTTTTATTGCACACAACTTCTGACGTATTTCCTTTGGGTTTGCCTTCCACTGAGATCATTGATAACGAGGTGAGACAAGATGGCACTTGTTTAATCTTGTTTGCTTCTGTTTAGCTAGAGTGGAAGGTAGGTTGCACCTCACATCCAGACTGTGATCTCTCTCTCACTCAAAGCCATACAGCTATATTCCTTTCCCGATCATTGAAATTAATATATCTGCCTTAACCATGCTTTCCACATCATACTGTCCTGCTCAACTGGCCATGTGCTGAGGTAAGAATAAGACCAGTAAAAATATTTAAGGACGCTGAGAAAACCTTCTCTCATTCTTTTAAAAACCAGCATAATTATCCCCACACAAGGAAAACAAGTAAGGATGATCAGATGCCTCAGCATAGACAAGTAGTTATGTGTCTCATTTTGTAGTCACTAAGGCCCATATTTATACATTTTTTGCGCCGCATTTGTGTCATTTTTTGACACAAAAGTAGCGTGAACATACAAAAACTAATTATATTTAGTAAGTTTGCGCCGCTTTTGCGTCAAAAAATGACGCAAATGAGGCACAACATTTTTTAAATATGGGCCTAAAAGCCTAACATTGATTGTAGTGCTTATGATGAGGGGCAGAATATTTTTAATATTAGGATTGTTTATTTTGCACTGGGTTCTTCCCTTGCAGTACTCCTGGAAGTTTTGCTTTCCAAATCACCCTTTTTTGGACTTTTTGCTGTGGGTGAGTCTCACTAAAGGTGTCTCACCCACAGTAATCACATGGTAAATGGACTGTGGGTGTATACCGCTAGTGTCAGCCTTTTAACATATGGTTGCAGTAATGCAGCAAAGTTAAGGGACACTTGGCAGGTTACACGTCAACACTTGCACACATGTGTGCAGACATGTGCGGGCTGAGTGAGGGCGACTGCTGTGGTGCACAGCCCGGTCACAGTGCACAGGTAGCCTGGCCCAATGAAAATTATGCAAGATTAGATATTCACCTGAGATAGGACTCGTGAGAGCAGTGTACACTATTAGGGAAAATCAGTGTGCTTTACTCTGTTAAGTATAGTGGCATCCCATGATACACATAGGGAGGGAACTGCCTTAGAGTGTAGTTTCACTTCCCCTTTGCCTACAGAGACATTGGCATCTTTAATGGGAGTGTAACCAGTGCAAGAAAAGTAAAATATGTACCCTCCAAAATGAGAACTTTGCATATTATGGGTCATTCAGAGTTTCCATGTTTTCCTGGCTCAACTCAAGATCAGAGCCCTGGCCTTGTGTCACCCTGCTGTGCCCAGTATTGACATTTTCTACAACAGCAGGCACAAAGGCCACTCTCACACAAGAGGAGCAATTAGCAGTACTTCTCCCAGCTCCTGAGGAGGAAAGGGGAGGGCAGACTCATCTGTATCAATCACCCAGCTGTCACACCATACCGGAGATGGGTCTGACCAAGCCCAAAGAACAATGGAAAGTGCCCAGACAACTGGAGCCAACCCATTGAGGGCTCCGTTTGAAATTCTATTGTGCAAGTCCCTGTAATGTCAGTAAGGGGTAGAGCTGTGAACCCAGGAGCTGATGTGACCAGTGGCTCCTGGTTAATGCCATTTTGGATTGTTTCAACATGCTGTGCAAGAAGGTTGGGACAGAAATGGAGAGATGATGTGGCACCCCAGGATTTCCCAGTGGTGCTTGTCTTCTGAAACCTTCCTCTCCCCTTTAAAATATCTTGCACAAGGCAGAGAAGCTCTCTTGCCTGATGATTTCTACACACCACTGATGGATCCTGGGACTGAAATGGAGAGCTGAAAGGAGGAACTGCCTGAGCCCCAGTCAGGACCAAGGACTCTGCCCAGTTGATGCCAGGACCATTGGGTTTCCCCAAGGGCCAGGAAGGCTGGCCCCGTTACATCCCCTGATGACCAATTGGGCAAAGCTCTGGACCTTTCTGTACCCACCAACAAAGAACCAAAGGAGAACTGGTGCAGGGGACCAGAAAATACAGCTCTTTGAGGACTGCACTGCTTTGGACTTCAGGAGGGTTGCTTGAACCTCTGGTGGATAGAGTTCACCACTAAGAGTACAATAAGCCCAGGATTATCCACTTTGGCCCAACGGGGCCAGAGTTATGGCATTCTAAAGTTTGGCAACCTTTGACTTACTTTAATGCCTTGGCGCGTGTGGACTCCGCTGCCATTCCAAAATTGTCCACCAGGTTGGACCAGGGCCCAGGAGACGGTGCAAAGAAGCTGCTGATTGTCGTGCTGAGGCAGAAGGCTTGTGAGAGCCCCCCATCCCAGTTCTTTCATCCCATCAGGGGACCCCATCTCCTGGTCGGAATCCTTAAAGTCAGATGGTATCTCATCCCTGGACCCTCGGTGCTTGATGATATGGGGACGCCCCATCACGCTTCCCCAAAGTATTGGAGACAGGTAAGCACAATTGCACTTTTACGTAGGAGGTGGGAGGGGCCCAGGACTCCATCCCTTGGGCTGTTGCTCTCACTGAGGATGTGGGAGTGCCATCAGACCCTCTCCATGTGGTCTGCCCTCCCTGCTTCCCATGCCCATGATTGGGGGGAGTGGGAGGTAATCACACAACCTCCACGTCTGCCAGTGGGCAGACACCAAATGATGCTGTCGGCTCTTGCGATTGTGCTGCAGATATAGGAAGTCAACAAGGGCAGCCAGGGGTGGATTCCCTGAGCTGCCCTTGAACGAGGAGAGCGAATGGTGTGCCTGGGTGGGACCAGGCACCCCGATCCAAAACGGAAACGTTGCGCGAGGCAGTTTTTAAAAAGGGAAATATAAAGGAATATACCAATGTGGCTCTCCCCAGTGCAGCAGCAAATTTGCTGTTCTAACATTCACTGCTTCAAGAAAAATGGCCCGATAATGCCTTGTGGGGACTTTCGAATTGAGCACTTTTTCATAAATATCTCTGCTTGTGGTGGTCCCAGGACAATGGGACCACTATCAAATTACTCAGCACAACACAACCATTCTTTTGTTACTTTCTGAGTCCTCAACCTTAATTGAGGGGTGCATTTTCACCTCCCTTCAATTCCAATGCCTTTTCAAGCTCTCCCATGACTGGAGTTTTTTTTGTAGAGCCAGGACTGTTTTACACTTTAAGGACTATGTATATAATAACTTCTACTCAGGCCTTAAATGACTGAAAATGCATAAATGTAATGTATTCTTCCCTTCAGGGGGTGACTGTATGGTGCACTGCAATGCTTTTTCACTGTGATGCCCTCTAAAGATTTTTTTCACAATTGCTGTCTAATGTCAAATACATGAAAGAATGAAGAAACACAAGGTTTATTCCTGCTAAATGTTTTATTGGGTGACCAAAATGACTGCACGTGTTTTATTGGTTCATCATTTTCACAGTAATGACAATGGCTTATGCAAAAGTAATGTGTTTATTACAAATCAACTCACTTGATATGTTTGGATGACCACTCTAGGGGGTCACCAGTGGTTACACAATGTCATCTATGGTATGTTCCACCTGTCAATGTATATATTTGTCAATTATTGCATTATATTTAGTAATGTGTGTGTTCTCAGATGGAGAATAACTTCCTAAGATCATAACTGGGGATCCATAGATATACATGAAATCCATTATTTAGATTTAATTCAGGAAGCACACTTATGTGGTTTCTGATTCATACAAGTCTGACTTCTGGTTGTCCCAGATGGGTATATCAATAGATGAAAAAGGTGTAAACAGAAACGTAACAAGCAAAAGGAAGTACGTAACTTAGGGGCAGATTTAAGAAAGGTAGCACTGCTCCCGGTACAGTATCACTTTTCTTGCACCCCTTAGTGCACACCCTACAGCCACCATGTGCACGCCGTATTTAAAATATGGCGCACCATGGAGCAGGGTAGGGGACAATAAGTCAACATTTTTTACTCTATTTATGTACTGTTCAGGGTTAGCGCCAACACTTTGCTGATAACCCTGAACGGTCCATAGTGGCCCATGGTAACCAATGGTGTGCCCCTTTTTAATGCCTGTTTTGAACAGGCTTTAAAAATGCCGAAAAAAAAGGATGCAAAGAAATCTTTTAAGATTTCTTTGCGCCATTTTGTTGGCCCCCCTAACGGGGGAACGACCCCCTTATGTACATTATGTCTGGCTCAGGCAAATATGGTGCAAAGGGTTACAAAGTGGTGCAATGCATGAATTGCGCCACTTTGGAAATATAGTGCAGCGATTTTGGCCTCGTTGTGCCACATTAGCATTAAAAAATGACACTAATGTGGTGCAAGGAGGCGCTAGGGCCACTTAAATGTAAGCCTTAGACTTTTGAAATACATTAAAGCATGTTTCAAATTTTAACTCTGTCTGATCGCTACATAATGAGAAGGGGGTACACTGCCGGCGAACTAAGATACAGAGTAAGTCAAAGACCTAGTGAAGGGAAAAAACGTAAACCAGATTGAAAGTACTGAGAAAGCAAAGATTGAAATGGGCTCAGATAACCACAAGAAGAAATTAATTTCCCTACTATATTTATTAAAATTTGACCCCACTCTGCCCTATCATTGTTGAACCAAGAATGTTGCAAGAAAAGAAGAAGCAACTGGCGTGAAAGTTCCAATTTAAAGTTTGGTACCCGACTAGGTACTGTGAAGGACTATTTGTAGTTTAGCACAAGACGTGGTATGTTTCTATGAATGGTAAAGAACATTACACAATGCATGTCCATGATTATTAATTTTTTTTATTTATATATTTTTATTTTATTTTTCGCAGGTGAAACTTACATTGCATACATTCGGCCAGCTCCTATCATTACCTTCTACATTGATACTAAAGTTGTTTGCTATTAACAAAAACATATTTATTGATTTAAGACTTCAGCTTCCCCTCCCCTCCACTTGATTTAACATCATATTAGTCATTTTGGCCCATATCCCATGTATCTTTGCATAGTTCCTACCCGCTGAGCGTGCAATTTTTCTTTAGCCCTGGTAGATTCCATTTCCTCCAGCCATTGTGTGTATGTCAGGGGGGCTGGTGATTTCCATGCCTGAAGAATAAGTGATAAAGCTATTAGAGTGCTCACAATGATCATTTGTCTGCATGAAATTGACAAGTTTGTATCCTGCGTAATACCCCAAAGAGCCACCAATGGGCTAGGATCAATCATATGGCCAATCCAGGAGCTTAACCTCTGAAAAATCGACTCCCATTATTTTGCCAATAATTCACAAGAAAATCTCATATGTATCCAGTCCCCCTGAGATTTTTGACAACGTGGACACAAACCTGATGTCTCTGGATACATTTCTTTTATTTTAGCGGGGTGTAATATAACAACCACTTGGAGAAGAAGGTAATCCTTTTAAAATTAGCCCCTCTAAGCGCTTTGTACGACACCTCATTATGCTTTCTCCAATGCTGCATCTCTATTTTATATCCTGTCATATTGCCTACTTGCATCAAAAGCTGGGAGATTACCTTAGTTGTTTTTGCGTCCTGAAGTAGTTTATACCATTTACCAATACCTAATTGGTTCTCATAAAAAGTTTGAGCTATAGCTTTATTCACGCCTTTCGATGGTTGTTTCACTGAATATAAGGAGTGCAGAATTTGACAGCATGAACAGTTTAAATTAACTGGAATATCGCTTACCCCCCTTGCACAATGTGCCCATGTTTTCAACCGATCTGCCAGATAAAAATCCTCTAGAGTCGTGAAGCCCATTGCTTCCCATTGCTGTATGTTACTTTGAGTTAATTCCACTCCTAAAAGCCAAAAATCCCTTACTCGTAAAAACGAATGTGCTTTATCTATAATATGGTTAATGGAATCATAACCTGTAATTTATATCTGACCCTTTTTGGTAAGCGAGGGAATTTAAAAAAAATTGAAATTTGAATGTTGAATTCTAGCAGCATCTGATTAAAATAGAAGGAATGTTTAGGCTTTTGTGCTGCCCTAAGCGCCCAATCCAGCATTGCTGCTTTGTAGTACACCTTCATGTTGGGAAGAGCTAATCCCCCATCTTCCACTGCCAAAGATAACTTTACCAGCTGAAGCCTTGGCATCTTGCGATTCCAAATGAATTGTCTAATTAAAGCGTCCAGGTTATTGAAAAACGTTTTTGGAACTCGTAAAATCACGTTTGAGAAGACAAATATTAGTAAAGGAAGGATCGACATTTTAACCAATGCTACCCTCCCAATAATAGTCATAGTAGTCTCCTGCCATTTGCGAAGTAATCCTTAGATTTTTAAAAAAACATTCATGTAAGTCAGCTGGAACAAATCTGCCGAGCTCGGGGATACGTATATGCCCAGATATCTAATAGGATGGGATGATGAGGATGCAACACGGATACCTTGGGCAGAACCGATGATTCCATATTATACAGCAAGGCCTCTGATTTAGAATGATTAATTTTATACCCTCCTACCTCTGAGAATGCCTTGATCTTTGCCAGTGCTCTTTCGATATTGTATTGATCCCCCCGAAGATACAAAATCATGTCATCCGCAAATGGCTTTACTTTAGGAACTGAGGGCAAAGGGGGTTGAATAGCTACATCTTGTCGAATCACTGCGGCTAGAGGCTCAATGAAGAGTGCAGATAGAACTGGAGAGAGAGGGCAGTCCTGCTGCGTGCCTCGTGTTATTTGTACTGATCCAACTGTTTGGGCATTGACTGAAATCTTGGCTTGAGCCCCAGAATACAGAGTCTGTATTATTTTAACAAACTTCGCGGGAAAACCGAACTTTGCAAGCACCAAGAATAGCACCTGCCATCTAACTAAATCAAATG
This sequence comes from Pleurodeles waltl, assembly GCF_031143425.1. Taxonomy (NCBI): domain Eukaryota; kingdom Metazoa; phylum Chordata; class Amphibia; order Caudata; family Salamandridae; genus Pleurodeles; species Pleurodeles waltl. The sequence continues at coordinate 925,836,731 of NC_090445.1, read as the reverse complement.
CCTTTTCAGCATCGAGCATCATGATTACCGCCTGATAGGAACTATGTGATAGATAGTGTATAGCCTGTACTAAAAAATTAGTATTTGTAGATAGTAACCTGCCTGGCAGGAATCCACACTGGTCCTCATGTACCAGTGCCAATGCCACCTGAGCTACACGAACTGCTAGTATTTTAGTAAAAAATTTGTAATCCTGATTTAACAAGCTAATTGGTTGGTATGAACCCAGATATTCCGGTGGTTTATCTTTTTTTTAAAAAATTACCACTATAGCGCTTGAAAACTTGGAGGGAACCTCCGCTCCTTGTAATATTTTGTTGAATAAATCCAGTAATATACCCACTATTTGGTCTTGCAAAATTTTATAGATTCCTGCCGGAAGGCCATCTTCAACTGGAGTTTTGGCTTTGGGAGCATCTCTTATTAATTTAATAACCTCTTGAAAAGTAATAGGGGATAATAATAAGTTCTGTGCCTGCGCATCGAGTATTGGTAAAGTTACTGAGTCTAGATATTGTTTAAGTTGCAAATTATTTGCTTGTAGTGTCTCTGTATTTAACTTGCAGTAATGTGATAAAAACACGTTCACGACCTCTTTCGAATGTGTAACCATTCTGCCCTGATCTTCATCAAAAATGGTTTTTATTAAGCTAGTACTGGTGCGCTTTTTAATTGACCAGGCCAGGAATCTACCAGCATGTTCACTCTTTTCGTATTGGCGTTGATAGCTAGTATGTTTATTTGGAATTATCTTTGACAAAAACAAAATTCTTAAATTTCTCTGGGCCTTAGCCAACCCTTCTATTGTCTCCGGACTGGAGCATATTTGCTTTCTTTTTAAAGCCTGTTCTACATCCTTTTGCAGTGAGGTGCTTTTTTCACGAGTTATTTTACCAACATAGGCTTTAAAAGAGGTAGCCTCCCAGCGTATGAAAGCTTTTGTGGCCACCCAGACATTAAAAATAGAAGTGGATCCCTTATTTATCCTCAAAAAGTCAGTTACTAACCCCTTAAGACTAGCTACCCAATCTACATCTGTCAAAAGAGATCCATCCAAACGCCATGGTGAGCGACGAAATTGGTCGCCAAGGTCCTCAAAATCATCACGATCGACCCAGGGAACAGAGTGGTCTGAAAAAGAATTTGCAAAGATTCCTGTTTGATACCATTTTAACCTATAAGATACTAAACTATAGTTGATTCTAGATGCCGTATTGAACCTTTTAGAATAACATGCGTACTCTTTGACATCGAGATGCTCCGCACACCACACGTGTACTAAAGCTAGCCCCTGCTTCAATTTAGCAAAAAATTGAACATTTTTTGGTTTGTTTTGTACTTTGTTCTTACATGATGAATTCCACTTAGTATCTGGTATAGCATTAAAGTCTCTGCCAATTACAAAATACCCTTGAAGAGGAGAGAGATACGTATACAGGGACTTCATTGGATTTATGTCATCCTCTATCGGACCGTAATAACTAACAAAGTGAACCTCTTTGCCAGCCATCGTCACGGAGACTATTATCCATCTAGCCTGCGGATCTTGAACAACACTATTAATTCGCCCTACAAATTTCCTTGAAAACAAAATTGCCACCCCCCGTACTGCAGCACCCGCCGAAGCATAAAAAGAATTGGCTACATATGGTGAAGTCTAGGCGGCCTAGCATTAACCTTTAAATGTGTTTCCTGTAGGAGAAGTACCTGCACCTGTGCAGATTCTAGCCAGCTTATCACAGCACAGAATTTTGCACTATTATTAGCCCCATTAAGATTACAGGAGGCTATTCCTAATTTAACTCCCATCCTCTCGCAAGATGCTGATCTTTGTTACCTTCCCCCATTGTCCTGATGCTTTGATTTGAACTAGGTTTTTGCCTTGTATTTTTTCTTCAAATAAATGGTTGTTCTGGTTGAGTGTCACCTGCGTTTTTTGTACAATCTCCTTCGTAGTCCCCCCCACCCTCCCTAGGTGATCTCCCCTCTTGCCCCTCCCTTACCCCCCTGTGCACCCTCCTCTCTTGCCCCTCTCCCTTGTACTCGGCGAGGTCCTTCCCCGTCTTTGCCTCTCCCACCTTCCTGCCCCCCGAAGTGTCCCCGCCCCTAGAGCCCCAACTATCACCCTGACAACCCTGAATTGAGTGCACTGGCTTAGCACTCCGGGAGCCTGACCCCCAAGGATACGCATTACTGCCAGCGGTTGCGATTGCACGAAGAAAAAGAAGAAAGAAAAAAAAAAAGGGGGAAGAATATATACCTATATAGTTGCTACTTTCCCCACATAGTCTATTTCTAACCTTTCATAGGTATAAGTCATTGCAAATGTAATTTCAAGGAAGTTAAAAAGTCTTTGGCGTCTTGAACACGTTGAAAAATATGCATTTTGCCACTACTCAGAACTTTCAACTTAGCTACTTGAACGATCCCGGCTTGGGTCCCAAGTTTTTTGAAGTCGTCAATCAGTCCCACAAATTTGCGTCGTAGTTTGGCTGCTGAATCCGACATATCTGGGAACACGCAGAAACTGAATAGATCTCCTGACCTAAAATTCTTCTTTTTGATAGCCTTTGTGAGGATTTGATCTTTAATCCTAGAATCCCCAAAATTAACTAAAATAGTACGAGGATATTTTGAATTAGTGGGGCGCATAAAAAGGTACCCTGTGTGCTCGCATTATGGAGAGGTCCAGATCTGACTTGGTGGTCTCCAGGAGAATGGTATTACATATGAGGTCAGAGATCACCCTTGTAACTGATGATGTTGCCTCCAAATCCTCCAGGAACCCCTGTAAATCTAAGATTCGAACGTCGTGATCTATTTTCTAAATCTCTAGTTCAGTGGTTCCCTACCTTTTGACATCCGTGGACCCCCACTTTATCTTTACTGGAACCCCGGGACCCCCACTGAATCATTATTGGAACCTAGGGACCCCCTTCTGAGTCATTACTGAAAGCTAGGGACCTAATCTGTTAATAATATTTAATTTTCTAAGCAGTTGCGGACCCCCTGAGGAGGCTTTGCGGACCCCCGGGGGGCCCCGGACCACAGGTTGGGAACCACTGCTCTAGTTTAATCTGTAACTCCTCTAGTTCCGTCTGAATCCGTGGTATAGTCAACTCCGATTGGTGTCCCGTGTCCTCCAGGTCGGATACCTGATGCTCAAACAAAGATAGCCTTGCGGACAGATGAGTCAAATTGGTATTTAACTGACTGAGCTGATCCTTGGTCTCCTTGTGAGCTACCTCCTGAGATAGCTTGATTGCCCGCAGCTCTTCTAGAATTTGTCGCATCCAGTCCTCCATTGCATTTGAACAAGGTGGGTTAAATGTAATCATGCTGCTGAAACTAGAAGTGGCAAGATTAGGATCCTTAACTGCCCCTTTCTTTAAAGATGTAAGGTCGGATACCACAACATAATTGTTTGTCTGAGCACTGTCAGAAATTGCAGCTGTAGAGATGGGCGACATGCCCCTTTCGTCTCCTGAAGGAATCGAGACTTGCCCAGGGCCCTTATCGTTGTCCTTATCATTGTCCTTTGAAGTTAACCTGGGATGAGTATGATTGCTGGTGGTCACAAATAGAGGATATAATGGGGGTCATTACAACCTCGGCGGTCTTTTTACAAGACCGCTGAGGGACCGCCGTGCTGAAGACCACCAGTGCAGGTGGTTTTCCGCTCAGCGCATTATGACTGCTGGCAGCCCTCCATCCTTTTCCGGACGGAGAGCCGCCAGCAGCCATACTGGTGGTCGGCGGGGAAGTGGAGGTTGCTCCACATCCACCGCCACATCAACAGAACACCGGCCACCGAATCACGTTCTGTGATTCGGCGTGGCAGTGTTCTGTTGACGGGGTGCTGGCGGCGGAGCAGCCACCATGGATCCCGTCCCCTCCCGGAGGATCAACAGACCAGGTAAGTTGGCTGTTGGCATGTTTGTTGGTGTGTGTGCGGGTATGTGTGTTGGTGGTGCTTGCGTGCGTGTCGGGTGTGAATCTGTAACGTTACATTGGGGTAGGGGTGGGGAGGTGGGTCCTGCCACCTTTGGGGGGTGGTACGGGGTGAGGAGTGTCGGGGAAGGACTCGGGGTGGGGGTAGGGAGTGGGGGAGAGCCCTATCAGTGCCAGGGAAAGAATTCCCTGGCACTGATAGTGCTCACCGCCTTCGAATTTCATGGCGGTTCCTAACCCCATGAAATCCATGGCGGTAAGCCGGGTCATGATACCGCCGGTGGTATTGTGACGGCTGCTGGGCTGGAGACCCAAGTCTCCAGCCCAGCAGTCGTCTCCGCCCTGGCAGTCTGATCGGAGAAGTGGCGGATGACCATGGCGGTAACCGCCATGGTCATAATTCCAATATTTTTACAGCCAGCCTGTTGGCGGTAATACCGCCGCTTCTCCGTCCACCACCAGGATTGTAATGAGGGCCAAAGTCTTTTCTTTATTCTGCAGGGCATCCTCCAAAACTATGTGAGAAATGTTATCGGAATTAATATAGCTACCTGGGAAGATACTGCTATCCGTTATGTGGGAATCTGTTGTCTTTTCTGTTTCTGACGCTGTATAAACCGGGGGAGGGGGGACAAACTTTCCCGAATTAATCAGCTGAAGTTCAGTAGAAGTTAATTGGAAGGGGGAAGTATATTGAAAAATGTCCTGTTCTGAGATACCATCTCTCTGTACCTCTCCTGAAGACGTATGAACAGAGCCTGGGGTTAGTCTATTGGAAACGGATGACGAAATCTTTGACTTGGGCCCCTTCATATTTTTTCCAATCATTCTTGCCCTCCCTGTTCCATCACAGGTCATACATTTAATTATGTGGACAGATTTTAATCTCGTTGTGGAAAAAAAGAAAAATAATGCTTGAACACCGTTCCCCTTTTTCTCTTCTTTTTTCCTTTCTCACTTCCCCCTCTTGTTTGCTGCTCCGCACTTTTCCTTCTTTTCTCTTCCTCTCCCTTCTCCCCCTTGTTCTTCCTGCTTGCTTTTTAGCTTTCCTTTTCTTTTCCTTTTTCCTTTCCCTTCCTTCCCCTTCCTCCCTTTGCTTGATTCCCTTGTTTCCTCCACTCTTATTCTTTCCCCTTTCTCCCTTGCTTTACTTTGCTTGGTTGCTTGGTTAGAAGTGGAAGAAGGATACTCTGCAATACTTGGCATCCACCGTACATCGATGCCTTCTGCTATCCATCTTGACTGTTTATACTTTTCCTTTTCTTTTTGTTCCCTCTTCTTCTCTCTCCCCCTTTCCTCCTCCTTCCGTTCCTACCCCTTCCCTCCTTGGCCGGTTTTGCACTTAAGAGCCGTTGCAGCCTTCGTTTCCGCAGCTTTGTCTCTCAATTAACCGAATCGTAAAAGTGGAAACACGGAGTCACAAGTCTTTTTCAAAACCAGGATATGCTTCACCAAGTGCAGCACGAAGGAACAAATAATCCATGCCTCTTCTCTCCCTCTAACTTTTTAGCCGTCATGATACCTGGTTCCTGGCCCCTCGTCGCAATCAAGGCTGTAAGCGAGGAAAGTTGGGGGGAGCGTGCCTCTCTCCTAAGACGAGGAGAGACGTGTGTGAAAGACAAACGCCGTCTCACTTCGCTGACTCCACAACAGGGCCATCAGCTCTCTAACCTCGCAGCCGCTCCTCAGCACGTGAGCACCCTATCCCATCCTTTACTAGCTCGTCGCCTCTCCGCCAGCCAAGGATTAAAGGGGGCAATTCAAACTAGGGACCACCGAGATCCCTCGGCCCCTCCGCTACCGCCACCGCCACCATCATGCGAGTTCCTCCAGGCTCCTAGCCACAGAGCATGACGGGAGCTCACGTGACCTCAGAATGCATTCTCCGCATGTCCATGATTAATGCAAAGCAGGAAGTGGGACAGGTCTCATCATGATGGTCTTCTAGGACTTTAAAATTAACTTGAGTGCTAATATGAGCAATGTGAGTAGTATAGAGTGGTAGGGTCTAATAGGAGTAATACCCTGGGGCAGTGGGGGCTGGGGTCATGAAGATCTAAGGCAAGAGATGAACTACAAGATCTAAAGGACAGGGACATTTGCATGGCAAAAAATATCACAGTGGCAGGAGCAATGCAGGATAATGAGTAGTGCATGGCAACGAGTAATGAAAATTCAAATGTTATATAAGACCGCAAGCTTTTAGGGACTTGAGGCCCGATTTACAAGGCGCCACATTAGCATAATTGTTTTTACACTAAAGTGGCTCAATGAGGCAATTTTTGCCACACCATATTTACAAAGTGACTCAATGCATGCATTGTGACAATTTGCGACCTCCTGAGCCATATTATGCCTGCGTCAGGCATTCGGGCGTTAGAAGGCCCACAAAAATGGCACAGTGATATCTAGAAGATTTCACTGTGACATTTCTGGCGTCATTTTCAAGCCTGCGCAGAGCATTTGAAATCAAAAGGCCTTCTTGCACTTTCTACACTAGTTTCAACATTTTTGACACTAGTGTAGCAAAGCACCACAATAGCGTAAATTTTTTTTACGCTATTGTTCTAACGACCGCCGTTGTGCGCCACGTTATAAATACGGCACACACATGATGTCGTTAGATGGGGCAAGGGCGATGCAAGAAAAGTGGTGTATCATTACTGATGTTCCACATTCTTGTAAATCTGGCCCTTGGTGTTGTGCAGGGCCAGGAGTGTTGCAGTGCCACAAATCACATAGCAACAGATGATTTATAGGAATGGAAGTGGCATGAAACAGAGAATGATTATAGATGAGGACTAAGATTGGCCCAGTAGTCAATAGAGTGCCATGATGTGAGTATTTAAAAGTGGACACAACAAAGAATAGATTGCGTTAGCCTGATGTTTTTGTGGGGCCTGGTGTTGTGTGCTTGTAGATTAGTGCAGTAGCGGGAGTAGCAGAAATTATATAGCACAAAGGCAAGACTTGGAAGAAAACATGTGCAGAGCTGCCAGACATTTATGGACATGAGTAATACAAGGCTAGAAACAATCAGGAGGATGCTAGAAATCTAACAATGCAGGAAGAGGCATGGTAAGTGGTTATTACAAGAACTGCAGGAGCTGGATCATTGATGTAAATGGAGCAGTGCTATACTAAAAAATGGGACTAGAGTAGAACCAAAATGACAGAGACAAAGATGCTATAGGACTGGGTATTGCGTAGGACTTAAAGTCATATGGGACCAAAATATTACAGAGTTGAAGTAGGAGCGGGGACCAAGCGCTGTGCAGGAACAGGTTTTTAATATGATTATGAGTGGTGCAGGACTGAGGGCACTGCAAGATTCGTATTGGTGCAAGGATAAGAATATGGGGCCAGATGTATCATGAAGGATTTTTGCAATTTTGAAATAGAGATTTTTAAGAAACCACTATTCCCGACTCGCAAAATGCCATGTATCACATTTGCGAATCGGTAATAGCGATTTCTTAAAAATCACAAATGCTAGTACCGAATCGCAAATTGTGAAACCTGTCCCATTCGCACCTATGGGCCTGTTGGCCCATATCTATGAATTTTTTGCATTTCCAAAATAGCGATTTCTTAACTAGAAATCGCAATTTTGGAAATGCAAAACCCCAGGGTGCTGGGGGCCTAAGGCCCACTCTGCTGCACCCCAAAATTATTTTTTGGGACATGTAAGGTGCACACATGCCAAAAGGGCATATGTGCTTTACATGTACATTTTAAAAATGCATTTAAAATGCATTTTTAAATTTTGCACATGGTTACCACCAGGTTCAACCTGGTGGTAAATAGCGATTCCTAAATGCCCAAATCGCATTTAGGAATGGCTTCATACATGTGCCTAGAAATCGCAAATAAGGAATCCTTATTTGCGATTTCTTATTTAGAGAGTCACAGGGTCGCAATTTCAAGGAATCGCTATCTTAGCGATTCCTGAAAATTGCGTTCAGAATGTCTTTCATACATTCTGAACTGGCTTTTTGCATTCGCAAACGGGTATTCGCACCGTTTGCGAATACAAAAAACCTTGATACATCTGGATCATGGTAAGAATATTTGTGGTGTAGGGTATTTGTGTTGTGTGATTTGGAGTGGTGCAGGAAGAAATCGTTAGACATTTAGAAGGCTGAACGACATTACACGGTCAATGGGCATAATGAGGCATAATTAGGTGGGACACTATACCAGAATTGGTGCTGATCTAGCAGTGGTACACTTCTTTCACTGGTACAGAAATGAACCTAGATCAGACGGTATTGTGATGGAGAAGAAGTGATGCACGATAAGAAAAACAGCTCTAAACTGAGTTATTCAGTCCACCACCCCTTCATTTTCTGTCTGTTGTCTCGCTCTACCTATTACATCAATATTCATAAATTCATGGCATGTATTTCATTAACCCTAACTAGAATAGTTTGACATGTGCGGCAAAATATTTTCGAGCTGTATTACAATCCTATGGATGCATCATACTCCTCTAAAGCTCTGCATTTAGATATGCAGGGCCATATTTATACTTTTTGACGCAAAACTGCACTAATGCAGTTTTGAGCCAAAAAAATTAGCGCCGGCTAACGCCATTCTGAAGTGCCATGCGGGCGCCGTATTTATTGAATGACGTTAGCCGGCGTTAGTCGACCGGCGCTGCCTGGTGTGCGTGAAAAAAAATGACGTACACCAGGCAGCGCTTGCGTAGGGAAAAATGGCGTTTGGGCGTCCAAAAATGGGGCAAGTCAGGCTGAGGCAGAAAAATCGTCTTAACCCGATTTGCGCCATTTTTTTTGGGCGCCCAGACGCCATTAACATGACTCCTGTCTTAGCAAAGACAGGAGTCATGCCCCCTTGCCCAATGGCCGTGCCCAGGGGACTTCTGTCCCCTGGGCATGGTCATTGGGCATAGTGGCATGTAGGGGGGCACAAATCAGGCCCCCCTATGCCACAATTATTTTTTTTTTTTTAAACTTACCACAACTTACCTTTTCTTCCCTGGGATGGGTCCCTCCAGCCTTGGGTGTCCTCCTGGGGTGGGCAAGGGTGGCAGGGGGTGTCCCTGGGGGCTTGGGAGGGCACCTCTGGACTCATTCTGAGCCGACAGGTCCCTTAACGCCTGCCCTGACCCAGGCGCTAAATGCGGGTTTTTTAGTCCCGCCCACTCCCGGGCGTCATTTTTGCCCGGGAGTATAAATCCGACGCAATAGCATCGGAGTCATTTTTTAAGACGGGAACACCTACCTTGCATATCATTAACGCAAGGAAGGTGTTCACGCAAAAAAAGACGCTAACTCCATGAACTTTGGCGCTAGACGCGTCTAACGACAAAGTATAAATATGGAGTTAGTTTTGCGTCGAATTTGCATCGAAAAAAATGACGCAAATTCGGCGCAAACGGAGTATAAATATGCCCCGCATTTTGACATTGTCTTTCATTTTCTTCTGTTAAACCCTTAGATTATATTAACCCCTTCGCTGCCAGGCCTTTTCCCCCTCAGGTGCCAAGCCTTTTTTTGGCTATTTGGAGCAGTTCCCGCTTAGGCCCTCATAACGTTTTGTCCACTTAAGCTCCCCTCGCCAAATTTGTGTCCTTTTTTTCCAACATCCTAGGGATACCCAGAGTTTGTGAGTTCCCCTGAAGGAGACCAAGAAAGTAGCCAAAATACAGCAAAAAATTCATTAAAAAAAAAAAAAATGGGAAAAAAGGGCTGCAGAAGAAGGCGTGTGTTATTTTTCCCTGAAAATGACATCAACAAAGGGTTTGCAGTGCTAAAATCCCCAGCTTCCCAGCTTTCAGGAACAGGCAGACTTGAATCAGAAAACCAAATTTTTCAACACAATTTCAGCATTTTACTGGGAAATACCCTATTTTTACTATTTTTATTATTTTTGTGCTTTTAGCCTCCTTCTACTTAGTGACAGAAATGGGTGTGAAACCCATGCTGGATCCCGGAATGCTATACATTTCTGAAAAGTAGACAAAATTCTGAATTCAACAAGAGGTCATTTATGTAGATCCTACCAGGTTTTCCTACAGAAAATGACAGCTGAAATAAAAAAATATTGAAATTGAGGTGAAAAAAACAGGCATTTTTCTCAGTGTTTTACTCGGTAACTGTTACAGGCCATTTCTCAAATATATGTCTTTTTTACACACTGTCTTACATTTGGAAGAAAAAAATGTAGAGAAAGACAAGGGGCAATAACACTTGTTTTGCTATTCTGTGTTCCCCGAAGTCTCACAATAAAAATGGTACCTCACTTGCGTGGGTAGGCCTAATGCTCGCAACAGGAAACGAAACATGGACACATCACATTTTTACATTGAAAACTGGCGTGTTTTTTGGAAAGTGCCTAGCTGTGGATTTTGGCCTCTAGCTCAGCCTGCACCTAGGGAAACCTACCAAACCTGCGCATTTTTTAAAACTAGACACCTAGGGAAATCCAAGATGGGGTGACCTGTGGGGCTTTCCCAAGGTTCTGTTACCCAGAATCCTTTGCAAACCTCAAAATTTGGCAAAAAAAAATACTTTTTCCTCACATTTCGGTGACAGAAAGTTCTGAAATATGAGAGAGGTCACATATTTCCTCACACCCAGCGATCCCCCAAATCTCCCGATGAAAATGGTACCTCACTTGTGTGGGTTGGCCTAGTGCCCGCAAAAGGAAATGCCTCAAAACACTATCTGGACTCATCAAAATTATCAACTACAAAACTACCTGTTTTTGCGGGGGGACCTGCGTTTTTGGTCCTGGGCTTAGCAGCCATACAGGGAAACCTACCAAACCCAGACATTTCTGAAAACTAGACACCCGAGGGAGTCCAGGGAGGTGTGACTTGCGTGGATCCCCCAGTGTTTTCTTACCCAGAATCTTCAGCAAACCTCAAATTTAGCTAAATAAATCAAATTTTTCCCACATTTCTGTGTGGGATCACTGCACCGAGACAAATATCCTAACACCCAATGTTCCCCTCAGTCTCCCGGTAAAAATGATACCTCACTTGTGTAAGTGGGCGAAGTGCCTGAGACAGGGAACGGCCAAAAACATGTCAAAATTGAGGGGGAACCAAAGCGGGTTCAAAAGGGCAGTTTGAAAAAAAAACATATTTAGGCTGACAAGTGGGGCAGAATTTTTATTGGTATAGATGAGACAATGCTGGGTTGTAGGAATTTTGTGGATTGCTGCAGATTCCGGAAGGTTCCATCACAAAAATATGGGAAAAAAGTGTGATTTCCAGCAAAGTTGGAGTTTGCAGGCCATTGTGGGTAAGAAAATGGTGCAGGGTACATGTGAAGCACACCACCCTGGACTCACCCAGATGTTTAGTTTTCAGATGTGTCTAGGTTTTGTGGATTTTTCTACATGGCAGCGTCCCAAAGTCCAAAAAGTGCAGCCCTCACCATTCCAAGTGGGAAGATTTTGAAAGTTAGCCAAGCTCTCATGGCCCAAATGTAAAATCAAAACCCAAAATAATCAAATGTCCTCTTGCTTACTGTGGGATAAGATGTTTTAGTGCGTGGGGGGAGAACTGAAAAACTGTTACCCCCTTCAGTTGGAGTGGGGGCATAACCATGCTGATACTGGTTGTATCCAACACCCCACTATTTATTTATTTTTATTCCCTGGCATCTAGCAGGTTTTCTGCCCCCCGGGGAGTGAAGCAGAACAACTTTGGCCCCATTTATTTGGGGGTGGGGGTATGGCCATACCCCCACCCTCTTATTTTGAAAACAAAATTTTCCCTGGTCTCTGGTGGGCTTTCTGCCCCCTTGGGCCAACAGTAATGTGCCCCCATGGGGAGCAACCCTTGCCCAAGGGGCTGCCCCCCGAACAAAACACACACATACACACACACCAATCCCTGGTGTCTAGTGTTTTCTGCCGCACTTGGGGGCTGATCGACCTAATAAAAATAGGCCGATTTGCCCAGAAGGGGAGCAGAAATGGCCTGAAATAAATTTGCCCCATAGGGGAATGACCCTTGCCTAAGGGGTCGCTCCCCTTGCGTGAAATTGACGCAAAAAAATAAAAATCCCTGGCGTCTGGTGGGTTCTGCCCCCCTTGGGGGCAGATTGGCGTAATGAAAATAGGCCAATCTGCCCCCAAGCGGGGCAGAAATGGCCTAAAGACAATTTGCCCCCCATGGGACCAACCCTTGCCTAAGGAGTCAGTCCCCACATATAAAAAATAAAATAATAATCTCTGGTGTCTAGGGGTTTCTGCCCCCCCGGGGGGCAGATCGACCTGATTACAATAGGCCGATCTGTCCCCAAGTGGGGCTGAAATGGCCTAAATCAAATTTGTCCCACCAGGGGAGTGACCCTTGCCTAAGGGGTCGCTCCTCTCAAGTGAAACTGCCATAAAAAAATATCCCTGGTGTCTAGTGGTTTCTGACCCCTTGGGGGCAGATTGGCCCAATAAAAATAGGCTTGCGTGAAATTGGCGCTAAAAAGAATCCCCGGGGCCTAGTGGTTTCTGCCCCTTTTGGGGGCAGATCGGCCTAATAAAAATAGGCCGATCTGCCCACAAGGGGAGCAGAAATGGCCTAAAATAAATTTGCCCCCCTGGGGCACGACCCTTGCCTAAGGGATCGCACCCCTTGCGTGAAATTTATGCAAAAATAAAATCTGTGGTGTTTAGTGGTGTCTGCCCTCCTTGGGAAAGATTGGCATAATAAAAATAGGCCGATCTGCCCCCAAGGGGGGCAGAAATGGACTAAAGACAATTTGCCCCACAGGGGAGCAACCCTTGCCTAAGGGTCCGCTCCCCACATATAAAACAATAAAAAAAAACAATAAACAAAATCCCTGGTGGCTAAGGGTTTCTGCCCCTCAGGGGCAGATCGGCCTAATTACAATAGGCCGATCTGCCCCTTAGGGGGGCAGAAATGGCCTAAAACAACCCCTCCCCCAGGGGAGCGACCAGTTTCTAAGGGGTCACTCCCCTCACGTGAAACTGCCATAAAAAAATATCCCTGATTTCTAGTGGTTTCTGCCTCCTTGGGGGCATATTGCCCTAATAAAAATAGGCTGATCTGCCACAAAGGGGTGCAGAAATGGCCTAAAAACAATTTGCCTCTCCAGGGGAGCGACCCTTGCCTAAGGGGTCGCTCCCCACGTGTAAAACATAAAATAAACAAAAAAAATCCCTAGTGTCTAGGGGTTTCTACACCCCCTGGGGGCAGATTGGCCTAATTATAATAGGCCGATATGGGGCAGAAGAGGTCTAAAAATAATTTCCCCTCCTGGGGAGCGGCCCTTGCTCAAAGTGCTGCTCCCCTTATACATAATGACACATGAACAAAAAAGAAACAATTTCCCTGGTGTCTAGTGGGCAGTTCTGCAGCTCAATCGCATCGCGATCTGGCAGCAGAAATGAAGAGACATGAAAGGAGAGAAAAGGCCTTTCCTCTCCTTTCATGCCTCTCTCGTGCCCTCCACATGATCGGAGGAGAATTGCTTTTGCATTTCTCTTCAGATCCGCGCTCGAAGCTAAGCTTTCAGCGCAGAGGGGGCAGTCTCTGATGAGGTCAGTGCATGATCGCGCGGTGACATCATCAGATGCCATGGATGGGTCAGGGGGTTGGGGGTGGAAGGGGAAGTGATTCTCCTTCCATCCCTGCCCAGAGAGGGAGGTGTCAGGCCCTCAGCGGGAGCGCTAGCGCTTCCCCCGAGGGCCGGTAGCTGGATGTAACGGTTACGCCCTCGGCACGCAAGCGGTGCAAACGAGGATGTAACAATTACGTCCAGGGCACCTGAGTGGTTAATGTGTGAATGTGATAGTTGTCTCAAACTCTCCCTGAATATATGTATTTTTACATTTCTTTCCACCTCCTCCTGTAAAGGAATATAATCTGCCATTGAACATCGATTGCAGTATCAACATTTAAAAATGTCAAATAAATGAATTTAAAAAAATCATATAATGGCCATTAGAGATGAAGACCTAAATGCACAGAACATTAGCGCAGAATTCAGAACAAGATCCATTAAGCTTTGGTACCATAATTCGGACTGGAAAGAAAGGTTTAGAGGGCCTAGTGTTCTGCGGGCCTGGAAGTGTTTAGAGGCAAAACAAGCTTGGGGCCATGTGATCATTACCAAGAAAGAACTGGTAGTGATGTTGGCCAGTAAGCATTAGGGACGTACTCGGGAACACAAGTTCTCCTGGACAGAAAGTGGTACCAGGAGATGTTTACCATCATGGTGCGTTGTGTGAGGCCATGACTGTCAAAAAAGTGTGAATGAGGACGGTGAGAAATGCAGGGTAACATGTCTACATGTTTAAATTGTGCATGTACAAGAGGTCAAAGTATGGCATCAGAATAGAAGTCAATGTGGTGATGGACAGCGAGTGACCAGAAAGGCCCCCTGTAAGATGGGTGCATTTCACACTAAACTTACTCTTACGCATAACAACCTTTCATCGTCTGTGCAACTTAATGCTAAGGTTCATTAAAAGCAGGCCTTGACTACTCATTTAAAGCAGAGGGTAATGGAGTTACTCACTATCATGAGTGCAACGACCATGGGCCAGATGTAGGAAAATGCCAATTTGCGACTTGCAAATTGCGAGTCCCTGCGACTCGCAATTTGCAACTCGCAAATTGGTAGGCAGAACGGTGTCTCAGACACCGTCTGCGAGTCGTTATGGGGTCGCAATGACCCACCTCATTAATACTAATGAGGTGGGTCGCAAATTGTGGCCCCATAGCGAGTCTAGGCACTCGCAAACATGGAGGCCTGCTGTCATCAGCAGACCTCCATGTTCGTGACTGCTTTATCAATAAAGCAGTTTTTTTTTTTAAGTGTAGCCCGTTTTCCTTAAAGGAAAACGAGCTGCACTTAAAAAAAAAAACCAAACCTTTAGTTTCGGTATTTTTTCAGGGCAGGTAGTGGTCCCTTGGACCACTACCTGCCCTGAAAAAATGGTTTTGGGTCCATTCGCAAAAGGGAAGGGGTCCCATGGGGACCCCTTCCAATTTGCGAGGGGGTTACCATCCACTTGAAGTGGATGGTAACTGCAATACCATTTGCGACCGCATATGCAGTTGCAAATGGTATTGCATGCCACTCCGAATCGCAAATAGGAAGGGAACACCCCTTCCTATTTGCGATTCTGAAATGCATATTGCGAGTCGGTCCCGACTCGCAATATGCATTTCTGCATCGGGAAATGCGATTAGCGAGTCGCAAACGGCAATTTTTGCCGTTTGCGACTCGCCAAACGTTTCCTGCATCTGGCCCCTTGTTCTTTCATTGCACCCCAAACAATTCCATAAATTGTAATTCTTACAAATGTGTATGCTCTGAGTTTTAACTAAAGTGAAAGTATTGCATTCCTTAATAAACAACTATGACAAGCACATTGTATGGAGGAGAGTTTGAATGGCACGTAGAATAGTCTAGGCCAGCCCTACTTGTACTTCATTTTTGGAAGAATATTTTGTGGTAACTTTGCACTCACCAGAGACAACTGCTGACCGTAGCAAACAACATTATGTTAGATGATAGTTTTAACTCGGTGGTTCATTTAGTTTTTTTTAATATACCAACCACTAGGTCATTTAATTTGAAGTCAGACTTTTTTGTATGTGTCCCCTGTCATTCACTCATTTATAAACTTCAGTAGAGTAATCAAATGTCTCTTTCAAATGGTGGTATGTCTCCTAAGGAGCATCAGTCTGGGCTCTCAAAATATAACTCACTTGCTTCTAGTGTCCTAGTGGCTGAAGGTGTAGAGCAAAGATCGGAAGAGCCTAAGAAGGTAGAATTGGTTTCAAGCCCTCTAATCTCCAGACACTAATGGTTGACTTCTTGTTGAGATACAGAGGCCATCTGTCACATGAATAATGGAGAAAAGCAGGACCACTTATGCAGTGCATTACACATGAAGGGCTGTAAGGACAAGTCCCAAGAAAGCCAGGAAACTGGTTCTGGACTCCTGAAACTCCTTCTTTTTAAAGTCATATCTTGGAATGTTGCGCATTAACCCCTTCCCCGCCAGGGACGTAATGGTTACGTCCATGGCAGCGCCCGTGTGGCGCCATGGACGTAACCATTACGTCCTGAATGCTGCCCTCGGGAGAAGCGCTAGCGCTCCTCCCGAGGGCCGCCCCCCCACCTCCCTAGGACAGGGCTGACAGGAGAATCCCTTCCCCTTCAACCCCCGACCCCCGCCCACCCCCCCTGTGACGTCAGCGCGCGAGCGCGCGCTGACAATCACACAAACTCCCCCATCGCGCTGGAAGCAGAGCTTCCAGCGCGATCGAAAGAGAAATGCTCAGCATTTCTCTTTCGATCACGTGGGGGAGGCCCGGAGGGGCTTCAAAGGGAAGGAAATGTATTTCCTTCCCTTTGAAGTCTCTCCGAGGGTTTCAAAAGCCGGATTGCTTGCAATCCGGCTTTTGAAACCCCACTAGACACCAGGGATTTTTTTTTTTTTATATGTAATTGACAGAAGGGAGCGACCCCTTGGGCAAGGGTCGCTCCCAGGGGGTCATTTTTTTAAGGCCTTTTCTGCCCCCCCTGGGGGCAGATCGGCCTAATAATAGGCCGATCTGCCCCCAGGGGGGGCGGAAACCTCTAGACACCAGGGATACTTTTGTTTTTTTTGTTTTTTGATTTGTTTTCTTTTGTGTTTTAGGTGTGGGATGCGACCCCTTAGGCAAGGGTCGCTCCCATAGGGGGGAAATTATATTTAGGCCATTTCTGCCCCCTTTGGGGGCAGATTGGCTTATTTTTATGAGGCCAATCTGCCCCCAAGGGGGGCAGAAACCACTAGACACCAGGGAGTTTTTTTTGTTTGTTTGTTTCTCACGTAAGGGGAGCGACCCCTTAGGCAAGGGTCGTTCCCATGGGGGGCAAATTTATTTTAGGCCATTACAGCCCCCCATGGGGGCAGATCAGCCTATTTTTATTAGGCCGATCTGCCCCCACGGGGGGCAGAAACCACTAGGCACCAGGGATTTTTGTTGTTGTTGTGTTTTACAGATGGGGAGCGTCCCCTTAGGCAAGGGTCGCTCCCCTGGAGGGGCAAATTGTATTTAGGCCATTTCTGCCCGCTTTGGGGGCAGGTCGGCCGATTTTAGGTCAATCTGCCCCCAAGGGGGGCAGAAACCACTAGGTACCAGGGATCTTTTTTTTGCGCCGTCACGCAAGGGGAGCGACCTTGTAGGCAAGGGTCGCCCCCCGGGGAGGGGGTGAGGGGGGCAAATTTATTTTAGGCCATTTCTGCCCCCCCTGGGGGCATATCGGCCTATTGGTATTAGGCCGATCTGCCCGCAGGGGGGGCAGAAACCTCTAGGCGCCCAGGCAAATAGTTTTTTTGTGTTTTTTTTTTTGTTTGTTTGTTTTTTTAGAGATGGGGAGCGACGCATTAGGCAAGGGTCGCTCCCCTGGGGGGCAAATTGTATTTGGACCATTTCTGCTTCCCTTGAGGGCAGATTGGCCGATTGTAGGTCAATCTGCCCCCAAGGGGGGCAGAAACCACTAGGCACCAGGGATCTTTTTTTTGCGCCGTCACGCAAGGGGAGCGACCTTGTAGGCAAGGGTCGCTCCCCGGGGGGGGGGCGGTGAGGGGGGCAAATTTATTTTAGGCCATTTCTGCCCCCCCTGGGGGCAGATCGGCCTATTGGTATTAGGCCGATCTGCCCACAGGGGGGGCAGAAACCTCTAGGCGCCTGGGCAAATAGTTTTTTGTGTTTTTTTTTTTGTTTGTTTGTTTTTTTAGAGATGGGGAGCGACGCATTAGGCAAGGGTCGCTCCCCTGGGGGGCAAATTGTATTTAGACCATTTCTGCCCCCTTTGGGGGCAGATTGGCCGATTGTAGGTCAATCTGCCCCCAATGGGGGCAGAAACCACTAGGCACCAGGGATCTTTTTTTTGCGCCGTCACGCAAGGGGAGCGACCTTGCAGGCAAGTTTCGCTCCCCGGGGGGGTGGGGGGGCAAATTTATTTTAGGCCATTTCTGCCCCCCTGGGGGCAGATCTGCCTATTGGTATTAGGCCGATCTGCCCCCGGGGGGGGCAGAAACCTTTAGGCGCCAGGGCACATTTTTTTTTGTGTGGTTTTTTTTTTTGGTTGTTTGTTTTTTTAGAGATGGGGAGCAACGCATTAGGCAAGGGTCGCTCCCCTGGGGGGGCAAATTGTGTTTAGACCATTTCTGCCCCCCCTTGGGGGCAGATTGGCCGATTGTAGGTCAATCTGCCCCCAAGGGGGGCAGAAACCACTAGGCACCAGGGATCTTTTTTTTGCGCAGTCACGCAAGGGGAGCGACCTTGCAGGCAAGGGTCGCTCCCCGGGGGGGGTAAATTTATTTTAGGCCATTTCTGCCCCCCTGGGGGCAGATCGGCCTATTTGTATTAGGCCGATCTGCCCCCGGGGGGGGCAGAAACCTTTAGGCGCCAGGGCAAATTTTTTTTTGTGGGGGTTTTTTTTTTGTTTGTTTGTTTTTTTAGAGATGGGGAGCGACGCATTAGGCAAGGGTCGCTCCCCTGGGGGGCAAATTGTATTTAGACCATTTCTGCCCCCCTTGGAGGCAGATTGGCCGATTGTAGGTCAATCTGCCCCCAAGGGGGGCAGAAACCACTAGGCACCAGGGATCTTTTTTTTGCGCCGTCACGCAAGGGGAGCGACCTTGCAGGCAAGGGTCGCTCCCCGGGGGGGTTGGGGGGGCAAATTTATTTTAGGCCATTTCTGCCCCCCCTGGGGGCAGATCGGCCTATTGGTATTAGGCCGATCTGCCCCCGGGGGGGGCAGAAAACTCTAGGCGCCAGGGCAAATTGTTTTTTTTGTGTTTTTTTTTTGTTTGTTTGTTTGTTTTTGTAGAGATGGGGAGCGACCCATTAGGCAAGGGTCGCTCCCCTGGGGGGCAAATTGTATTTAGACCATTTCTGCCCCCCTTGGGGGCAGATTGGCCGAGTGTAGGTCAATCTGCCCCCAAGGGGGGCAGAAACCACTAGGCACCGGGTATTTTTTTTTTGGCACCAATGTCACGCAAGGGGGGGCGACCCCATAGGCAAGGGTCGCTCCCGGGGGGCAGGGGGGTTGGGGGACAAATTTATTTTAGGCCATTTCTGCCCCCCCTGGGCCCGGCTGAGCTAGAGGCCAAAATCCACAGGTAGGCACTGTTTTCTATGAAAAAATGTGATGTGTCCACGTTGTGTTTTGGGCCATTTCCTGTCGCGGGCGCTAGGCCTACCCACACCAGTGAGGTATCATTTTTATCGGGAGACTTGGGGGAATGCTAGGTGGAAGGAAATTTGTGGCTCCTCTCAGATTCCAGAACTTTCTGTCACTGAAATGTGAGGAAAACATGTTTTTTTAGCCAAAATTTGAGGTTTGCAAAGGATCTGGGTAACAGAACCTGGTCAGAGCCCCACAATTCACCCCATCTTGGATTCCCCTGGGTTTCTAGTTTTCAAAAATGCGCTGGTTTGCTAGGTTTCCCCAGGTGCCGGCTGAGCTACAGGCCAAAATCCACAGGTAGGCCCTGTTTTCTATGAAAAAATGTGATGTGTCCAGGTTGTGTTTTGGGCCATTTCCTGTCGCGGGCGCTACGCCTACCCACACAAGTGAGGTATCATTTTTATCGGGAGACTTGGGGGAACGCTGGGTGGAAGGAAATTTGTGGCTCCTCTTAGATTCCAGAACTTTCTGTCACCGAAATGTGAGGAACATGTGTTTTTTTAGCCAAATTTTGAGGTTTGCAAAGGATTCTGGGTAACAGAACCTGGTCCGAGCCCCACAAGTCACCCCTCCTTCGATTCCCCTAGGTCTCTAGTTTTCAGAAATGCACAGGTTTGGTAGGTTTCCCTAGGTGCCGGCTGAGCTAGAGGCCAAAATCTACAGGTAGGCACTTCGCAAAAAACACCTCTGTTTTTTTCCAAAATTTAGGATGTGTCCACGTTGCGCTTTGGGGTGTTTCCTGTCGCCGGCACTAGGCCTACCCACACAAGTGAGGTATCATTTTTATCGGGAGACTTGGGGGAACGCTGGGTGGAAGGAAATTTGTGGCTCCTCTCAGATTCCAGAACTTTCGGGCACAGAAATGTGAGGAACATGTGTTTTTTTAGCCAAATTTTGAGGTTTGCAAAGGATTCTGGGTAACAGAACCTGGTCCGAGCCCCGCAAGTCACCCCTCCTTGGATTCCCCTAGGTCTCTAGTTTTCAGAAATGCACAGGTTTGGTAGGTTTCCCTAGGTGCCGGCTGAGCTAGAGGCCAAAATCTACAGGTAGGCACTTCGCAAAAATCACCTCTGTTGTCTTCCAAAAATTTGGATGTGTTCACGTTGCGCTTTGGGGCGTTTCCTGTCGCGGGCGCTAGGCCTACCCACGCAAGTGAGGTATCATTTTTATCGGGAAACTTGGGGGAACGCTGGGTGGAAGGAAATTTGTAGCTCCTCTCAGATTCCAGAACTTTCTGCCACAGAAATGTGAGGAACATGTGTTTTTTTAGCCAAATTTTGAGGTTTGCAAAGGATTCTGGGTAACAGAACCTGGTCCGAGCCCCGCAAGTCACCCCTCCTTCGATTCCCCTAGGTCTCTAGTTTTCAGAAATGCACAGGTTTGGTAGGTTTCCCTAGGTGCCGGCTGAGCTAGAGGCCAAAATCTACAGTTAGGCACTTTGCAAAAAACACCTCTGTTTTTTTCGAAAATTTAGGATGTGTCCACGTTGCGCTTTGGGGTGTTTTCTGTCGCTGGCGCTAGGCCTACCCACGCAAGTGAGGTATCATTTTTATCGGGAGACTTGGGGGAACGCTGGGTGGAAGGAAATTTGTAGCTCCTCTCAGATTCCAGAACTTTCTGCCACAGAAATGTGAGGAACATGTGTTTTTTTAGCCAAATTTTGAGGTTTGCAAAGGATTCTGGGTAACAGAACCTGGTCCGAGCCCCGCAAGTCACCCCTCCTTGGATTCCCCTAGGTCTCTAGTTTTCAGAAATGCACAGGTTTGGTAGGTTTCCCTAGGTGCCGGCTGAGCTAGAGGCCAAAATCTACAGGTAGGCACTTCGCAAAAAACACCTCTGTTTTTTTCCAAAATTTAGGATGTGTCCACGTTGCGCTTTGGGGGGGTTTCCTGTCACCGGCACTAGGCCTACCCACACAAGTGAGGTATAATTTTTATCGGGAGACTTGGGGCAACGCTGGGTGGAAGGAAATTTGTGGCTCCTCTCAGATTCCAGAACTTTCGGACACAGAAATGTGAGGAACATGTGTTTTTTTAGCCAAATTTTGAGGTTTGCAAAGGATTCTGGGTAACAGAACCTGGTCCGAGCCCCGCAAGTCACCCCTCCTTGGATTCCCCTAGGTCTCTAGTTTTCAGAAATGCACAGGTTTGGTAGGTTTCCCTAGGTGCCGGCTGAGCTAGAGGCCAAAATCTACAGGTAGGCACTTCGCAAAAATCACCTCTGTTGTCTTCCAAAAATTTTGATGTGTCCACGTTGCGCTTTGGGGCGTTTCCTGTCGCGGGCGCTAGGCCTACCCACACAAGTGAGGTATCATTTTTATCGGGAGACTTGGGGGAACGTTGGGTAAAAGGACATTTTTGGCTCCTCTCAGATTCCAGATCTTTCTGCCACAGAAATGTGAGGAACATGTGTTTTTTTAGCCAAATTTTGAGGTTTGCAAAGGATTCTGGGTAACAGAACCTGGTCCGAGCCCCGCAAGTCACCCCTCCTTGGATTCCCCTAGGTCTCTAGTTTTCAGAAATGCACAGGTTTGGTAGGTTTCCCTAGGTGCCGGCTGAGCTAGAGGCCAAAATCCACAGGTAGGCACTTCGCAAAAATCACCTCTGTTGTCTTCCAAAAATTTGGATGTGTCCACGTTGCGCTTTGGGGCGTTTCCTGTCGCGGGCGCTAGGCCTACCCACACAAGTGAGGTATCATTTTTATCGGGAGACTTGGGGGAACGCTGGGTGAAAGGAAATTTGTGGCTCCTCTCAGATTCCAGATCTTTCTGCCACAGAAATGTGAGGAACATGTGTTTTTTTAGCCAAATTTTGAGGTTTGCAAAGGATTCTGGGTAACAGAACCTGGTCCGAGCCCCGCAAGTCACCCCTCCTTGGAGTCCCCTAGGTCTCTAGTTTTCAGAAATGCACAGGTTTGGTAGGTTTCCCTAGGTGCCGGCTG
The DNA here is from genome assembly GCF_031143425.1 of Pleurodeles waltl. Taxonomy (NCBI): domain Eukaryota; kingdom Metazoa; phylum Chordata; class Amphibia; order Caudata; family Salamandridae; genus Pleurodeles; species Pleurodeles waltl. Next base: position 925,814,643 of record NC_090445.1, on the reverse strand, counting down.
AGCTAGAGGCCAAAATCTACAGGTAGGCACTTCGCAAAAAACACCTCTGTTGTCTTCCAAAAATTTGGATGTGTCCACGTTGCGCTTTGGGGCGTTTCCTGTCGCGGGCGCTAGGCCTACCCACACAAGTGAGGTATCATTTTTATCGGGAGACTTGGGGGAACATAGATTAGCAAAACAAGTGTTATTGCCCCTTGTCTTTCTCTACATTTTTTCCTTCCAAATATAGGAGAGTGTGTAAAAAAGACATCTATTTGAGAAAAGCCCTGTAATTCACATGCTAGTATGGTCACCCCGGAATTCAGAGATGTGCAAATAACCACTGCTCCTCAACACCTTATCTTGTGCCCTTTTTGGAAATACAAAGGTTTTCTTGATAGCAATTTTTTACTCTTTATATTTCAGCAAATGAATTGCTGTATACCCGGTATAGAATGAAAACGCACATCAGGCTGCAGCTCATTTATTGGCTCTGGGTTCCTCGGGTTCTTGATGAACCTACAAGCCCTATATATCCCAGCAACCAGAGGAGTCCAGCAGACATAACGATATATTGCTTTCGATAATCTGACATTGCAGGGAAAAGTTACAGAGTAAAACGTAGAGAAACATTTATGTTTTTTTCACCTAAATTTCAATATTTTTCTTTTTCAGTTGTTATTTTCTGTAGGAAACCCTTGTAGGATCTACACAAATGACCCCTTGCTGAATTCAGAATTTTGTCTACATTTCAGAAATATTTAGGTTTCTGGGATCCAGCATTGGTTTCATGCCCATTTCTGTCACTGACTGGAAGGAGGCTGAAAGCACAAAAAATTGCAAAAATGGGGTATGTCCCAGAAAAATGCCACAATTGTGTTGAAAAATTGGGTTTTCTGATTCAAGTCTGCCTGTTCCTGAAAGCTGGGAAGATGCTGAGTTTAGCACCGCAAACCCTTTGTTGATGCCATTTTCAGGGGAAAAACCACAAGCCTTCTTCTGCAGCCACTTTTTCCAATTTTTTTGAAAAAAACAAAATTTTCCCGGTATTTTGGCAAATTTCTTGGCCTCTTTCAAGGGAACCCACAAAGTCTGGGTACCTCCAGAATCCCTAGGATGTTGGAAAAAAAGGACGCAAATTTGGCTTGGTTAGCTTATGTGGACAAAAAGTTATGCAGGCCTAAGCGCGAACTGACCCAAATAGGCAAAAAAAGGCCTGGCACAGGAGGGGGAAAAGGCCTGGCAGCAAAGGGGTTAAAGGATAAATTAAATGATAGTAAAGACAACTTGTTTTTAACATCTTCAGGTGCGATCTGTTTGGAAGGACCACATGTAATGGATTATTGCCATTTTAATGTTTGTCATGCAGGTTTACTCCCAGCTACTGCTGTCGCATAAGGGGGTCACTTTGGTGGCTTAGTTTTTCTCTTAATCTCACCTGAAATATTTTGATTTTAAAAGTTAACTCTAATAATGTTATGGCAATTGAATTTAATTTTATTGCTTGGTTCATTCTTTTTAAGTGTATTTTTATAGTAATCACTTTGGGTCAATATTCCTTCATCTAGTTACATTACCAGTGTCCCTTGACAATTTATTTACTATGAGGTACGTAATGAACACACTTTTAGTATTTGATAGCAGAAGATTTTTATGCTAAATTAGGCCCCTTCTACTCTACATACCTCTACCTTACAATTGAAGCATTCCAAATAATCATCAGAGCCCTGATTTGGAACTAGGGAGACGTGTTACTCATCACAACGTGATGATTATTGTGGCCGTGTCCAGCCTTATATTTCTTTTGATAATTTATTTATAAGGTGACATGTATAGGGTAACCTTCAATTACCCTTGAGGTCGACAAGTCTTTGAACTCAGATAGGAGTGTGGTAACATCTTAACAAAAAACATTGACAATTTCCAATCACATAACATCACTTTCAATTTGGAGTCAGTAATTTATACGCACCATGACCTACGTGACCATGAATAACCATACCAATCCAATAAAGTTCAAACATTTATTGCCCTTTAGATTAACAATGCTAAGATCATGTAAATCAAACTCAGGACCAAGTGATATAAATACAAGAATAACACAGGCTTACCAAGTCTTTTAAAGAACTTTAACCTAGACAGAATATTTATCATTAAGCATTCAATAACCACCATGCAGAATAACAACAATAACAGATGAATATTAGACACAGAATAGATTGTTATCGCGGATGAATTGTTTACATTCAAAATAAATGAAACCATCAAATTTAGAATTTGTCATCCTTAACTAATACTCTGATTTGATAAGCATGATTGTGCTTCATGCAAAAAGAAAAGAAGACAAAAACTTAATTTGAAAAACATCTGACTCTAGCACTAACCAAAAGCAGAAGTTGGGTTTTCTAAAGAGAGAAAAGATAAAAATATTCAAGTGCACATATGGTTAGACCTCTCCTAAATGTATCAGCAAGCATCAATGTCTTCATCGGTGGAGCATCTTCTGGTCTGCTTCATTGGACGACGACATAATAGGGAACTGTTCAGTACAGTTTGGCCTTAATACATCTGAACTATCAGAATCATAAGCAAAGAGCTAAGACACCTAAACACCACTAAATTCAAATGGAGTCTGCATGGCTAAAACTAGAAGGAACTCTTTCTTCAACACTTAAACTGTGCTATATTAAATCTCTAGAAAGCAACCAGCTAAGTTTCTATTGGTCAGTCTAAAGGGTGGGGTGGTTTAAGTCAGAACCAATTAATTTTATTCCATATCCTCAGAAGTATCTTTTCTTAATTTTCTCCATTCCTGAATGGCCCACCTTCTTTCAACGCAGTCACCAGTTTCCACAGTAGAATACAATTGCTGCATGTTAAACATGAGCACTGAAGACTGTTGTTCCTGGGAACATATTATGTCTTCCAGGAAGACAGACAAGGGTTCCAACTTAAGAATATAACTTTTCCACGGTATATGAGCTACACAGGATATTGAAAATCTATTTAACTAAACATTTGAAATATTATGTGAGGTCAGCAATGTATGAACAATGAACATTGAGCTTCAGAAACTGCTGGGATAGAAAATCATTGCACAAGCTTTTTAAAACGTAGAATTATCTTAAGGCCTATTTGTTAGACTTTTCATCCTTGGCGTGGTCTCCCTTAAATTTTTGCCTCTGTTTCCCAGGTTGTTGATGTGTGCTGGACTCTGATTTAGCTGTTTTTGTTACTCTAGGCACTTTACCACTGCTAACCAGTGCTAAAGTGTAAGTGCTCCTTTACAAGATGTGTATGTAATTGGTTTATCCATGATTGTCATATTTGATTTATTAGTAAGTCCCTAGTACAGTGCACAAGAGGTGCCCAGGGCCTGTAAATCTAATGCTACTAGTGGGCCTGCAGAACTGGTTGTGCTACCCACATAAGTAGCTCTGTAATCATGTCTCAGACCTGCCAGTGCAGTGTCTGCGTGTGCAGTTTTAACTGTAAATTCAACTTGGCAAGTGTACCCACTTGCCAGGCCTAAACCTTCCCCAACATTGGCGGTAACTGCTGCCAACATACAGTGACCGCGGCGGTATACCGCTACGGGTATTATGACCCACACATAGAAATCCTCCACTATACAGACACCCACACAAGTCCGCCAGCCCAAAGGTCAGTGATAAACTGGTGGTACCAAAACCCACACCGTTACGCCAACAGAAATACGCCCGCAGCATCATGACCCACGAATCACCGTGGCAGACATTCAACCGCGGTAAACCATTGGCGGTACACACCGCCGCGCACAAAACACACACACACTAACAAAACAGCACCACATTGGACAATTGAAACTACACACACCTGACACACATACACACACCACACCCACACACCCACAACAGTACAAAACACACACCCACAATACCCACAACCCTTTACATCCCAAACATTTTAGCAAGAGAGAGAGAGACAAGCCAGGAGCACCTACTGAATCTGAGCCACAAAACACCAACACCCATACACCATCCAGGCACTTCACAGCACACACCCCAACACCTCACCCCACAAACCCTCACACATACCACTCACACTACACCCATGGCACCACAAAGTCACCCCAGGTTCTCAGAGGAAGAGCTAAGGGTCATGGTGGAGGAAATCATCCGGGTAGAGCCACAGCTATTTGGATCACAGGTGCAGCAGATATCTATTGCAAGGAAGATGGAGCTATGGTGGAGAGTCGTAGACAGGATCAATGCCGTGGGACAGCACCCAAGAACAAGGGATGACATCAGGAAAAGGTGGAACGACCTACGGGGGAAGGTGCGTTCCATGTAGCAAGACACCAGGTAGCTATGCAGAAGACTGGCTGTGGACCCCCACCTCCTCCCCCACAACTAACAACATGGGAGGAGCAAGTCTTGGCGATCATGCATCCTGAGGGCCTCGCAGGAGTAGCAGGAGGACTGGACTTTGGTAAGTCAAATCTTTACTACTTTATCCCCCACCAACAACCCCTACCCTCACCCCATCACCCCACCACCTCACATATACCTCACCTTCACAGCCCACCCATCCCAATACCAAGCCCTGCATGCAACACCAATGCATGGACACCAACACAGACCTGCATGGACACCCATCACCACAGCATGCACACTAGGGACAATCACTTAGCCAAGCATGCACAAATCACACAAGCCAAAGCTGCCTTTCTAATAACAACAATAGAGGGAAACATTTCCATGCACAAGATGGCACACACAGATACAATAACACTGCATTTACATCCCCAGAGGACCACCACTCAATGTCACCGGAGAGGAGGTGCTAGCCACATCCAGTCGCCCCGCTGAAGAGGCCCACAGAGATGACAGCAGCTCTGCACGCCTAGATCACGATGACCAACCTGGCCCATCAGAGACCTCTGGACAGTAGGTGACCCAGCCACAGTCCCAAACTACCACAGAGCCTTCCCCCTTAAGAAACACCACCACAGCACCCACCCAGCGGGCCCATCCCTCTGCCCCCCAGACACGTCAATCAGCAGTTCGACCACCACTACAGGGACCCCAGGTAAACCCACAAACACAGGACCATCAGGGACCTGGGCTCAGTGGCAGTGGGCACACAGTTCAGGGGACAGAGGCACAGGACAACAGGGAAGCTGGGAGGACTGCTGTGCAACAGGGGAAGGACAGGCCCAGAGAACCGACTCTCCACGAGGCACTCACCAACATCCTGGGAGCATACCACCATTTCCAGGAGACCATGGGCCAGATACTGGCCAAGCTGCAGGAGGGACAGTACCTGGGGATCAGGGAGGACCAGCGGGACTTCCACACCACCCTGGTCACCATTGCAGGGGTGCTGGCAAACATGGCCAACACCATGAGGGAGGCAGTGGCACACCAACGGGCCCCTGACACTAGCCAAACCGAAGAACAGCCCTCTACCTCCGCCGGTGCTAGTGGACAGGAGGCCCCACCACAGGACCAACAGGCCACCAGCACCCCACCCCCTGCAAAGGAGAACCTCCCCGCAAACGGTCCCTGCGATCCAGGCAGAAGCCAGAGAATATTGCCAAGACCCCGCCAGGAAATAAGACTCTCCTGATTGTCACCCTTCTCTCCCACTCTGTCACCCTGTCCACCTTGACCTGCCATTGCTCCACTTCCTATGCCCCCTTGGACAATGCACCTGTGATACAAATAGACTGGACTCTACCCTGGCCTTTCCTCCATCAGCAACCCACCCCATTGCAATACCCTTTACACTTATTAGCACCTAAATAAACACCCTTGGAATAAATTCAAGTATGGAGTTTGTGAATTCTATGACAAATGTATTAGTTTCCCAAACTGTAAACATTGCAATTCAAATGTACTGTAATATTTACATAGGTATGACCTGTAGTGGTCAGCAGTAAACACACCAGGAGCCAGAGTGGGGCACAGAGATCTGAAAATAGAGATGCCAAAGGGTACAGTAAGTGGCCATAGAAATAGGGAAATCAGGCTGCCATGTTCAATGTCAAACACAAAACCTGTGTGTCACTGGAAGTACTGTTGAATTAGTGTACTTCTGTTGTCCACATCTTCTTCCTTTCCCTCCTCTTCGTCACTGTCCACAGGCTCCACCGCTGCCACACAACCATCCTCAGGTTCATCCTCCTGCAGAAAAGGCACCGACGTCGCAAGGCCAGGTTGTGCAACATGCAACAATGATCTGGCACACCTTCTTGGGTGCCTCCATCTGACAGGGATCCACCTGTCAGATGGTGGCACCGGAATCTGGCCTTGAGGAGGCCAAAGGTTCTCTCAATGATCCTCCTTGTTCGCCCATGTGCCTCTTTGTAACATTCCTCTGCCCTTGTCCTAGCATTCCTCACTGGGGTCAGTGGCCATGAGAGGTTGGGGTAACCAGAGTCACCTGCAAATATTCGAGGGATATCTGTTAGCCACACACTCACCCTTAGGGCCAAACCCACACCCATATACCTACATCAACTGGGTGGGGACCAGGGGCTCACCTATTAGCCACACCCTGTGCCTCTGGAGTTGAGAGATCACATGTGGAATGCTGCTATTCCTCAAGATAAAGGCATCATGCACAGAGCCAGGATACTTGGCATTGACAAGGGAGATGTACTGTTCCGCCAAACACACCATCTGCACATTCAGAGATTGAAAGCTTTTCCTATTTCAGAACACTTGTTCATTTCTCCGGGCGGGGAGGGAATGCAATATGTGTACCATCATTGGCACCAATGATGGTGGGGATATGTCCCAGTGCATAAAAGTCAGCCTTCACTGTGTCCAAATCCTCCACCTGGGGGATTACGATGTAGCTGCGCTTTGGCTGAGACATCCCTGATGCCATGGCCACTGTCGCTTGGAAGGAACCACTTGCCAGGAAATGGAACACTGACAGGACCTGCACTAGAGGGGGGATACCTGTGGGGTGGCAGATAGCTGAAATCAGGTCTGGCTCCAATTGGGCACACAGTTCTTGGATTGTGGCCCTATCAAGTCTGTAGGTCAGGATAATGTGCCTGTCCTCAATTGTTGCTGGGTCCACCAGGGGTCTGTACATGGGGGTATGTCTCCATCTTCTATTCATCCTCAGCGGTTGAACTGGTGGGGGTGGAAACCGGTGAGCAGAAGGTCTTATTCACACATATGTTAATATTAATATGCATTTCTTCCTTTACAGAAACAGTATGTGAACTCATGAATCAGTTGATGTGCCAGTGTCTGCTGTGACGAAGTTAGGTGCCATGGCCTGTGCCCCCTGAAATGGCGGCTGCCTGACCTGTGAGGAGAGATAAGTGGAAATGAGGTAATTCCGCTGGTGTTGTGCGCCGTTGCGGTTGGCGGTCGACGACCGCCGCGCAACATCGCATTGGTTTTCATTGGGCCCTATGGGTTCCAGGAGCCAATGGCGATGAACGTCAGTGGTAACAGTACGCACCACCGTGGACGTGACCGCCATTTCCTATCTGTGCACTCACTTGCTACCTGACCTTCAATAGGAGAGGACCTACACTGCAAGTGCTGCTGTGACCTGTGACTGGAAGCGACAATGGCTCAAGTGTCTGGGGAAAGGGCCCCTGCCTTCACTTCTGAGGAGTTGGAGAGACTAGTGGATGGGGTCCTACCCCAGTACACTTTACTCTATGGTCCTCCAGACAAACATGTGAGTACACTGTGAGCATGATGCGTGGGCAATGAATGTATGGATTGCTGTGTGTGTAAGCCCCGTGTAGAGAGGATATGAGGGGTCCTGGGCAGAGTGCTGCATGTATGGTGGTCAATGTATGTGGCCCATGAGTATGACAGTCCGGATGGTATGACTAATCCCTTTTCTGCTGTATTTTTTCTGCAGGTCAGAGCCCATCAGAAAAAGGGTATTTGGCTTGCCATCGCCAAGGAGGTGAGGACCTTGGGGGTCTTTGACAGGCAGAGCACCCACTGCCTCAAACGGTGAGAGGACCTGCACCGCTGGGTAAGGAAGACGACAGAGGCCCAGTTGGGGCTGGCCTCCCAATGAGGAAGGGATGTCTGTCGTACCCTGACTCCCCTGATGTTCCACATCCTGGCGGGGGCCTATCCAGAGTTGGATCGGCACTTGAAGGCATCATAGCAGCCACATGGGGGTGAGTACAGATTCTGAATCATGACTTTGCGTGCGTTAAGGTTTTACCTGGTTATGGGATGTAGGCTGTGGGTGCCCCTAGGCCAGGGCGAACATGGCAGGGTATGTTCAATGATGGGCAAGATCAGATGCACTCCAACCCCAATAGTGTTAGTGGGCATCTACTACTGGGCAGAGTCCTGTGAGTTTCAGGTGTGCAGCTAATGGCGTTAGGCATTGTACCCCATGGTCTGGTGACTAGCATTGTAACTGGTAGTGCATGGCCTAGTGCATAGGGCTGTTCCCTGTGTGTTGTGTAGGTCAACTGTAGTGTTGTTGCCAGGATTGACCAAATGTATCCTCTGTCTCTCTCCCCCCTTTTTGTTTTGTCACCCTGTCCTTATCTGCATTAGTATTATCTGGCAGAGGAGCAGAGGCACCGGTGATGGATTAAGCTGCATCCCACATGGGCCTGGAGGCCGAATCCACGAAGGTGGGGGCACCAGTAGGACGGAGGGCGAGGGGAGCACCACGACTGAGACAGGTTGGGACACTATCGACAGTGACTCCTCCTCGGATGGAAGCTCCCTGGCGGTGGCAGACACCTCTGTGGCCACCCCAACAACAGGTACAGCCGCCACCCCCGTACCAGCACCGCCCTCCCAGCAGCCCCTCAGCGTGTTTCCTGTGCCCGCTCCCCCAGGTGGTTGGCCATCTCCTTCGCCCCAGGCACCTCAGGCCCTGCCCCAGTCAGCCCTGCTGCCCTCAGTGAGGAGGCTATTGACCTCCTGAGATCCCTCTCTGTTGGGCTGTCAACCATTCTGAATGCCATCCAGGGTGTAGCAGGGCATTTGCAACAAACAAATGCATACCTGGAGGGCATTCACTCTGGCGTGGCTGCCTAACAGAGAGCATTCCAGGCTCTGGCCCCCGCACTGATGGCAGCCATTGTCCCTGTCTCCACCCTTCCCCCTCCAACTTCCTGTACCCAGTCCCAATCCCCTCAACCCCCGCCTATCCCAAGCACACCTTCAGACCAGCAATCACCCAAATCAACACACAGAAGTGGTTCAGACAAACACAAGCCCCACACTTTATCTCACAGGCACTCACACAAGCACCATCCCCATGCAGACACACCATCATCCACTGCCTCCACTGTGTCCCCCTCCTGCTCGTTGTCCACCTCCCTCCCAGTAGCGTCTCCACTCACACATGCATGCACTACATCCTCACCCACTACCTCCATCACCAGCACTCCTATCACTACACTCCCCTCACTGGCAGTCCCCCCCCCACATCCATGCACCCGTCCCGTGTGTCCTCTCACACTGTGTCTGTGACCCCTCCTCCCAAAGTACACAAACGCAAGCACACACACACCCAAAATACATCACCTCACAACAGCATCTAGCCCATGCACCTGCACCCAAACACAGCAGACTGACACCTCCTACAACCACTCCCTCTTCCTCCACTCCCAAACCTTCACCCTCTTCCCGCCCCAGTGTCCCTAAGAAACTTTTCCTCGCCAACATTGACCTATTCCCTACCCCTCCCCCCATCCTTCACCTCGGGCCAGGGTGGCCAGAACCCAGCCCAGCACCTCAGCCACCCAGTCCACGGCCACTGTGGTTTCTGCAGCTGTAAGAGTCTCCAAGGAGGTACCCGTCAGCCCAGCCAGTGTGCCAGCAACACTTGCCACGGCCAAGAAGGGTCCACCACCTGGCAAGGGCAAGAAGGGGACACCAGCCAGCAAGGGGAAGGAGGCACAACCAGCCAGCAAGGGCAAGACAAAGACTCCAGCTGACAGAAGCAAGGAGGCACCACCATCTGCCAAGGGCAGGAAGGGGCACAGAACACCAGCCATGGCACTTCAGCCATCCGAGGCTGCAGGTGAAGGCCTGGAGGCTACCACCACCACTGCCAGCACCGTCACCTGCACTGCGGCCAGCACCGCCACCGACTACATGGGCTGCAGTGCGTCCTGGACCCTGCAACACCTGTCGGTGTGACACACAGATGAGAGTCTGTGACCTTGCCCCATCCAGGATGAAGCACCCTGGGGACAAGGCCCCCTCCAAAACCAGTGGAAGAAACCATCCACTCAGCCCCTCCTTGCCAGGATGAAGCACACTTGGCACAAGGCCCCCTCCAGAACCAGTGGAAGAAGCCATCCACTCAGCCCCTCCTTGCCAGGATGAAGCACACTGGGCACAAGGCCCCCTCCAGAAACAGTGGAAGAAGCCATCCACTCAGCCCCTCCTTGCCAGGATGAAGTACAATGGGTACAAGGCCCCCTCTAGAACCAGTGGAAGAAGCCATCCACTCGGCCCTTCTTGCAAGGATGAAGCACACTGGGCACAAGGCCACCTCCAGAACCAGCGGAAAACTGGCACCCACTTGAGAGACTGTGGCTTTGTACTCCCCAGGACCAAGCAGTGGGAAAGCCACCCACTTGAGAGACTGCGGCCTTGCACTCCCCAGGACCAAGCAGTGGGCAAACCACCCACTTGAGGGAATGTGGCCTTGCACTCCCCAGGACCAAGCAGTGGGCATGGAGCCCCCTCCAGGCCGGTGGCTTTATACCATCTTCCGGCTGAGGTGCCTCTCGATTCCCTGACCCCCTGAGGTGCCTGTGTGTTTTCGACCTGATGCCCCTGCAGTGTTTTCTCCGTATTGAGGCAGGAGTCAAGTGTGGCCTTGGTCTATGTGTTTTGGCCCAGTGGGCCACGGACATTTTGGAGTGGGCATTGTCCCTCCTTTTGTATATATTGTATATATTGTACATACTGTTTATTTCTTTATGAACGTATTTCTCAAAATTACTATTACACTCTTTTTACTCCATTCCTTTTGTCCTTACATTGTTCCTAAGGATTACGGGGTGTATACGTAATGTTGGTGCATGTGTTTGTGTGTATGGTGCTGGGGGTGAGGGTAGGGGTGGGGGTGTTGCGTTTGTGTGTCACTCTCTTCTCCTCCCCCCCTGTGTGCTAGGTGCAGTACTCACAGAGGTCGTCTTCGCCAGCGTTCATGTTCCTGGTGAATGAGAAGGTACACCAGCATGGGGAACACCTGCAGTTCGGGCTCCATGGCGTCCTGGTTCTTCCTTGAGGTTCGAGAGGTGAGTCGTTTCCCTTCCGTGTTCTGTTTCTGCCGTGCTTTTGATGGCTTTGGTACCACCCCAGAAAAGCTGGCGGATGGGCGTTGTGTAATGCAGTGGGCGGTACATTGTCTTCCGTCTGGCTGTTGGCGGTGACCGCTGCGGTGTTTGTTACTACCGCCGTAGCAGTCAGTGTGTTAAAGTGGCTGTTTGTGTTGGCGGTTTCTGCTGTTTTCATGATTCCAATTTTTTTACCGCTGGCCTGTTGGCAGTATTACTGCTGCTTTATCACCGACCGCCAGGGTTGTAATGAGGGCAATAGTAATGGGTTTTATATGTCCTGACAGTGAAATATTGCTAAATTCGTTTTTCGCTGTTGCAAGGCCTGTTCCTCTAATAGGTTAACATGGGGGCTACCTTTAAATCTGATTAAAGGGTAGATTCCCTTTGGGAGCGGATGGACATGTGGAGTTTGGGGTCTCTGAGCTCACAACTGAAAAATACATCTTTTAGTAAAGTTGATTTTCAGCTTGTGTGTTTGAAGATGCCACTTTTATTAAGTGAGCATTTTCTTCCTTACACCATTTCTCTGACTCTGCCTGTTTGTGGATTCCCTGTCTGGGTCAGTTTGACAGTTGGGCTGGTTGCACCTCACACTAGACTGTGGCACAAAGGGAGCTGGAGTGTAGCCTGCATATCCTGATGATCCATCTGTGCTCGGAGGGAGGGGAGGAGTGGTCACTCACACCTGAAAGGGCTGTGCCTGCACTCACACAATGCAGTCTCCAACCCCCTGGTTAGTGTCTGGGCCTGGCCTGGGCAAGGGAGGATTTCACATTCAAAAGAGACTTTGCTTTGAAGTAGGCCTCCTTTAAAGGAGAACTTGGGTATAAGAAGGGCACCCAAAACCACAGACTTTGGAACACTTCTGGAAACCAAGAGGAGCCTCTGCCTGGAGAATAGCTGAAGAGCTGAGGAAGAAGAGCTGCCCTGCCTGTGATTGTGCTTTGTGGAGCTAACCTGCAGTTGCTGCTTCTGCCAAAGTAAGAGGTCGAAGACTGGACTTTGTGTGCCTTCCACCTTGTGAAGATCTCCAAGGGCTTGATTTAGAGCTTGCCTCCTGATGTTTGAAGTCTCAGGGACAGCAAAGACTTCTCACTGTCAGCACCAGCAGTCTCTGGAGAAACTCCTACTCTGCCCTGTGGTGCCCATCCAGTTCCTGGGACCCTGAAAGGAGAAGCTGGCAGCCCAAGAGGAAGAAATCCACGCACAGAACGCCGTGCGGGGAAAAGATCAACAGCGACTCTGATCTGCGGCTGGGAAATCGACATGCCGCCAGCTTTGCGGCTGAAAATCTACGCTTGCCTGTAACGTGACCGAAGAATCCACGCACGGAGCTGGAGAAATGACGTGCAGCATCGCTGACGGAGGCTGGTGAGATAGCAACCCGCGCTGCGTGGTTTTTGGATCATCATGCGGCTGGATTTCTGATGCAAGCACCACTGGGCGTGTAAAAACAACGCAAGGCCTGCCCAGACCCGAGAGTGCTGACCGGATCGACCCATCACTCTCCTGCGGAGAGAAGAAACGTCGTGCCCCAACCCGACAAAAGGAGAAACGACGCAAGGTCTCGCTTGTGAGTGAAATAAACACATTGCAAGCCCTTTTTGATGCACACTCGCCCGTGCGGGGTTATTTTTGATGCACCCAAGGTACATTTTTACGCTAACAGTGTTAGTGTGTGTTTTAAACTACATGAAGACTCTTTTTGCTTTTAATTGATAACTTGACTTGTGTATTGTGGATTTTTGTCGTTTTGGACTTGTTTTGTTTAGATACATATTTCCTATTTTTCTTAACCTGTATTGTGTCATTAAGTTACTGTGTGTATTGGTACAGATACTTTACACCTAGCACTCTGAAGTTAAGCCTGCTGCTCGTGCCAAGCTACCAAGGCAGTAAGCAGGGGTTAGCTGAGCGTGATTCTTGTATACCCTGACTAGAGTGAGTGTCCTTGCTTGGTCAGGAGGTAACCTGACTGCCAATCAAAGACCCCATTTCTAACACTATTCATGAAGGCCCTCATTTAATAAAGCATGTCATTTCACATTTAAATCAACTAATCCAATTACATCAGTATTCATATTAATTCATTTTAAGTGCATTTAACTATTGTTAACCAAATACATTTTCATTAGTCATTATTTTTCATCTTTATACACATTGGTTATGGTGTCCACAACATTAGCTACACGTTTTTATTAATTAATACACAATTTCAAATAACTTTTTAGTATATTTTATTTCACACTATATTTTAATCTCAACATTTTTATTAATAATGTTTGCACTACAATGATATCTCAGCGTCCATTTTAAAAGTGCGATTGCATATAAATCACTTGTAAACTTGTACAAAAAATGCCCGTAACACTTGTGATGGAGTAACCTGTCTGACAGTCTCTAAATCAGGTACTAGGTTTTTTTTAGGAGTCTGTGCAAAGAGAAATGGCAAGGAAAAAATACCAGGAGTATTCTTGAGCCTCAAAATGTTTTTAGTTCTCCACTTCAGGCCCCCCCTCAAGGGCCTTGAAGCTAGAACTCCATAATCAAATATGACAACATGCCCATTTGCAGTGGGCTCCTTTTAGAGCCAGGTGTTCAGTACTTATGCAAGAAGTTTTATAGCTCCCCATAGGTGTTCTCATTTGTATTCTCAATTTATCTTTTGTAATAAGAAGGTCTGTTTTGTTTCGCTCTGTACTGCTATTCCTTCATTTATTCAACCTTCACTTCTCCAACGAATCTGGACATTCACTGCATTCATTGACTTATATTATCATGTAAATACATACGTATCTAATACTGTGTACAGTTTGGTATCATTGTATAAGAGGTGCCATTCATGCTTCTGTGGCCGTCTCCTTAAACAACTTTGTCCTTCTTAAGTGAGTATTGCTTTGTTTACACCATTCCACTGCAGTGGAAATTGGGAGGAATTGTTCTTGTAATTGATTATGTATTTATTCTGTTAATTTATGCCACATTCAAGCATTTGTTTTTATTGATCCGCACAAGAGGAACAACAAAACCCCAGAAAAACTGGACATTTTAATCAAATGTATACAAAGGCTGTTGCTTGATGACAATGGAACATATTGCAGGAAATAGAAATACCTGGACTGCCCGAATATCTCCATTTCACTTTCTATAATGACCAATCCAAAACTGATAATGTAGAAACATGTTGTGCATTGTAGATTGAATTAATGAGTCATTTACAAAACATTGGTAACTGAAATAATGATTTTCTGGTTTCAAATTAATAATATTGGATTGGCCTAGATTTAGAGAGAGACAATTTATGTTCAAAATGGCTTTCTTGATGTTAGTGTAGACGAATACTAATCTGCCAATCTTGTTTGAAAATCTCCTTATCAGACTCTTTTATGAATGTTATCTAGTTTGAGATCATATTAAAGTTTTCAGAGTTAAAGTTTTCTGCAAGTACAGAGAAACTTTCAGAAATGGCATTTCCATGTCATTTTTATGAATTAATTCAAATGCACAGCGAGTGGCCAACGACTTTGCAAACATTTTTCATTTGCACATGACAGCACAATAAATGTCAGACTACTTGATTTTCTTCAAATATATTGCGTTATTACTTTGAAGGTAGTACTATGGCACTTTGTAGATTGATCTTTTATGCTTGCAGCTTACGTTTTCTTTGCAGTTCATGTGGAATTTTGACAGATTTTAATTTGGAGAAGGAAACGAAGGAAACGAAAATACACTCCTTGACTCTCACATCATCTTTTCGCTACTCAGCCTTTATTTCTAAAGGATGTTTGTTAAAACCTGAGTCAGAAATATTTACAGTGACTTGTTTTCAAAACTTTTAAAGGCCAAAGGTTAAACAGTTAACTCTGATGAATAACTAACTTTTATCCTGCTCACAATCCCAGTCATCCAAAAAACGATGGCACAATCCCAGCAGACAGCACCCCTTGGATCAACATTAGATACATGTAAAAAAATAGTTTTGTTTTTATCATTCCCTTTGATTCCTACATCCAATGTTCTTCACTGCTGTGGCATATTAAATTTACATTTTATCTTTTTAAATAACCTATTTTGGACTTTTAATGTCTTTAGGCCAAATGCACTAAGATAGGATTTGCAAAAGTGATTGCAAATTGCACATCCACTTTTTCCAAAGCAAATCTGCTTATGAGAGCCGATGTATCTACTATAAGGTTATTTCACAAAATAGGGAGCTGCAGTAGGTTGTAGAGTGACCTGTCACATCAATATTCATTAGGCAGGTTGCAATTTGTGACTCACTTTGGCTTTAATGCCCAAGACAGTGGCCTGCAAGAAACAATACACCATCATCCCAGTGTTTGTCCTTCAAAATGTAACACTTTTTTCGAACAGCTAACCTTTTTGAGGGGAAAAAGATATGTTTTAAAAAAAGGTTTTTAATCTGAAAACTTTACTTAGCATTGGCACTGAGCCACTGTATATTTCCCCCTAACTTGCATTCTTATTCCCAAAGGCAAAAGGTTTAAAAGGGGACCTCCCCTCTCTGTTTGTGAATCAGATAACACCCCAAACTGGAAGTCAGCAACTGATCAGTGGTTTGCAACCAGAATCACTGGTCGTACAGATGATCCATAAATACCTTTCCAACTCACAATTTGGAAGGAACACCCATAACACATCCCTTCCAAATTGATATTCGTCAGGAGGCAAAAAATGCACTTGGTGATTTGGAAAAAACAATCCAGAATTGCAAAATTGGGTTAATATATTTGAAAAAGAGATTTTTCTTTTGCAAAACCTTTGATTTTGTGAAATGTAGGCTTTGTGACCATAAGATTCCTCAGTATGGCTAATTGTTGTCATATTAGTAAAACAATTAGTTAAAGGGTATTCCAGAAGTACCAGCAAAGCACATGAGATCTTGTGTATAAATATTCAGTTTTATGACTGTCCTGTCCAATATCAATTACTGCAACATTTGTCAAACTATCAGCAAGGATTTGACAACTTAACTTCATTATCACTAGGTTCTTATATAGTGGGCTCAAACTGTGATAAGATACTGTAAAAAGCTTGGTTATTAGTTGAGGAGGGTATTTAGTCATCTCAAGAAATAGTTAAAATTCTTGACATAGTGAACCGCAAAAATCTATAAATAAGCCTTAACTTGTCAGAGTCACCAGATCCTCGGGGTCTGTGCACGTTCCCAACACGTCCACCACTGAACAGCTCCAAGACTCTGATAGATAAATCACAGAGACTGAGAGAGTTGAAGAGGGGAAGAGGGGATTAGGAAGGGAACAGCTGGGAAGGAGACCTGTAGTAAGAAAAAGGTTAGAACACACAATAAGAAAATTATATCTCCTGAAATCAATACTAGACTATGATTCTAAGCCTAGTCACTCTGAAAACTTGAACAATCTAAGAGTTAAGTTTAAAATGACTAAGTTTCAAGATGGCCGGATACTTCTAGGGGAATCAAGGTGAATTAAATGAAAACGTTCTTATTCAAGTACTTTCCTTTACATGAGAATCAAAAAAACATTCTGACTAAATTTTAAACCAGTCATACAAATCCTGTTTTGAGAATGTATGCTAGGACCATACAATATTGCAACTAGAAACTCTGGCCTTCTGTGTACTCTTAAAATGTTTCAACACAAATTGTGCATATTGCAGATATATATATATATATATATATATATATATAGTAAACACCATAAAAGGATTGTGCACCATGAATAACACAATATGGATTCAGGAAACAAATCACATAACTTGTCATCTCGAATATTATATAATAAATATCTCAGAATAGTGGCATACAATAAGCAACATGAATTAAACTCGAGGAGAGAATTCTGCGTCTTGCCGATTCGAGTGTCACCATGTAAAATACCAAGAAATGGTAGCACGCAATGAATATCAAAGTCAAATCATCATTAATCGAATCGCGCGTCTTGCCGATTCGTAAAACACAATGTAAATGTCAAGAAATAACAGCTCACAATAAATAACAAGATCAAAGTACAATGAAACGAATCATGCTTCTTTTTCCGATTCTTAAGCCACCATGTAAATGTCAAGAAATGGTAGCGTGCAATAAACAACAAAGTTAAATCCTCATGAAACGAGGTGGGTGTCTTGCCAATTCGTAAAACATCATGTAAATGTCAAGAAATAGTAGCGCGCAATGGACAACAATGTTTAAACAACATAAAACGAATCGCGCGTCTTGCTGATTCTTAAGCCACCATGCCAATGTCAAGAAATGGTAGCACGCAATGAATAACAAAGTCAGACCTTTATGAAACAAATCGCACGTCTTGCCTATTTGTAAACTACCATATAAATTTCAAGAAATGGTAGCGCGCAAGTAATCTGTTACTCATTTAAGAATTAAACCAAGAATATGAAAATTCTAAATAATGGTGTCAGGATAGTCCAACCACCGTCTTACCGCCTGGAACAGTGATCACCAATGAAGGATGAAGGGCAGAAGACTGGAAGATCCAAATAGGCCGCCGGGACAGGAGCTCAGGAAGAAGCTGCTGCTCTGCACCGGGACCTCTGAATAGTGAGCACTGGGAGTTGGGCGGCTCTCTTTTATAGAGTCTTGGCCCAGCCCAGAACCACGCCCAGGCATGTTGCAGGGAAAGTCTCTGGAAGGCCCTGGAAAGGGACCACACCCTAACACACTCTGAAAACCTGCAGCCATACATTGCAAAGGAACAGTATTTGTAAGCATATTAAAAATAAGTTTTCAGGATTGAACTCTGCAATGCAAAAGGTTAAACCACAACATATCAGCACAATGCATAAATTACATTGTTTTGAGAGTGCTGGATTTTTGCATTTTTGTCGCCAATAGAGCGCGTACTGCTCTGGTGTTGACACAACTCTACCCTCTGGCATCTATAGCACAGAGCAGACAAGCTTTACTTAGAGAGTATGTGAAAAGTATTTATGCAGTACTAAAACAGTAATAAAGTCAAAATGCAAAACAATAAATATCCCAAACAAATTAAAAAGAATAAAGTTCAATAAACCAAATTACACCAAAATGACAACAATCTGATAGCGGTACCAGAGATATGATTTTTTAAATTTTAAGAGAGATAGAACAGTACCTTGGCACAATTTGACACTGATGACTCTGGAGTGTGGGTCGAATTCACTAACCAGATTCATCCAGCCCAAACATCTTAACTTCTGATTTTAGTTATTAAAGCCCAATCCCCCACCGGAGTACATTTCTAAAGCCCCCAGTACATCAGAGGCATCACTTAGAGACTCCAATAGTGGCAAGCAGAGGCCAACAGGATGGTCTGCTCCAGATCCACTTCCAATGGGTAGTTGCAGGAAAAGGCCTCTTGGAGCCTATTGTACCCCTGCAGCTTTAACAGGACAGCAGGTCAGTCTTATGACCCTTGAGTCCACTTGAGTACAAGAGGGAGAGCAGGTCCAGACTTCAAGGCTTTTCTCAGGTCTCAAACTGCAGGTTCAGCCCTCTCCTAATCTTCTACAGGCCAAAGAGTGTTCTGAAACTGGTGCGTAGAGATGACGCATTTATGCCTGACAGGAGCCAGTGGACAAGGATGACCCTGGGAAGGCCATAACCAATGGGGTAAAGGTTCCCAGAGCTAACCCAGTTTGGACATTTTCAAGATGGCTGAATTCTACAGCAACACCAAAATTGGGCTCTGATGGCAGGGTGTGTATATGGGGCATGTACTATGATAATTATAGAGACCTCCCACATCTAACACAAAAGTGCAATTTTAAGCAGTCCCGGCATCCAACAAACTTGGAGACAGAAGTCTGCTAAAATCTAAGCCAAGCTTTTAGCAACAAGACAGAGGATGCACACAAATTGATTTAGCATTCTGTTTCTCTCCTTCAAAGTGTGCCCTCAAATGTTACATGTAAATCCCCAGCAGACCTGTCGAGCAGGATTTAGCACTCTAATCTAAAAAAGTATGCTTATAGCCTCACCCAGGTGATCTCTATCAACCAGTTCTGGGGAGCTCCCCCCCTTACTGGGATTGGTGCATGGCTGTGAAGAACTGAAGGGGACAGTGGTAGGACTGGAGACATTCTTTACTCTCTCACTGTAGAAGTTGGCACAATGAGTGCTACAGCCTACTGGTGACATTTAACTTACAGGCCTTGTGTACACTGTGTGTAGTATATGCTAGGGACTTATGGGTAAGTTAAAGATGCCAATGAAGTGAATACGAATTTTCATTTTATCATGTTGAAAGGAGGAGCACAAACACACAACCAATGGTCAGCAGGGGTAAAGTGCACAGAATTTTATAGCCAGCAGAATAGGGTTCAGCCAAACAGCCGAAATAATTTGAGGACACATACTCACATGCATCCAATGTTCTCTTAGAATATTTCTCAGCACAGGTGGTCGCACCTGCCCGTGTTGAGAAAACTGCTCTTTGAGTAGAAAATCTACTTGAGTAGCAAATAGAAGCAGCATCCTCTGGCACGCTATGTGGTGCAGTTCGCGCAAATTTTACAGGGCAGAAGAAACTCCCAGCACTACAAATCAATGCATGCAACACGGCATGACCAATTCCGCCTGCCTACTAAGTCATTCCTAAGTGTTCTATTGTGTGTGGCTGTAGAGGAGGAGTACACATAGCCCTACTGTCAGCTACACCTAGTGATGTAACCAAGAGACAAGCTACAGGCACTAAATGGAAAAAAAGAAAATGCCAACTTTCTAAAAGTGTCATTTTTCATAAATTTAAATTTAAAATCCAACTTCACGAGGGGTTAGGATTTTTCATTAGAATTCCAAAGACCCCAAATATGAGCTGGTTACCTGCTCTCATTTGAACATTACAGCCTTTAATATTTAACAAATTAACTCCAATGTTAGCCGAAGGGTTAGGTAGGTCAAGCAATAGTGAAAAATAAATGAATTTAAGAATTCATCTTTTAATTATAATCCACCCTGCCCTATGGGCTACCTAGTGCCTACCTTAGAGGTGAAGTATATGCAATAAAAACAGAGTTTCTGACTTGGTATTTGGGCTATATTACCAAGACAAATTGGCAGTTCAGTACTGCTTTCAGGTTGCAAATGGCAAGCCTGAGTCATAGTTAATCTGTCACTTAATTGGATAGCACAATGAGTGCTGCAGGCCCAGTTGTAGCATTTAATTGACATGTCCTTGATACATGTAGTACCACTTTATTGATAACAATTAGCAATTAAATTAAATATGCCACTTGCAGGTAAGCCAATGCTACCATGTTTTGAGGAGTGAGCACATGTTCTTCAGCACTGGTCAGCAGTGGTAAAGTATATAAAGTCCTAAGGCCAGCATAAATTAGATCAGCAAAAATGGAGGAAGAAAGCAAAAGGTTTGGAGATAAGATCACCCAAAGGCTCACAGGTATAACAGTTGATTTCTTTCTTCTGCTCTATTTTAATAGCTTACGAAAAAAACAGAAAGAATATGTTTTTTTCCACTCCTTAGATAGAGAAAAGTCAAAATCTTTCTGCATGTTTCTACATATTCCAAGGTACTGCAACTTTTTATAAACAAAAAACTGGCTTGTATTGAACTGTTTCTAATATCTGTATGCAACAAATGATAGGTTTTTGACATGTTTAATTTAACACTAGATGTTTTATTTTTATTCTTCATGTTTGCAAACATGCTCAGTCTTTCATATGAAAGTGCTATGCACTAAGGTTTCAAGTGGTTTGTGGAAAAGTTGATGACGTGACAATGTATTATATGGGATTAAAATACCCCGGGTAGACACCTCAGAGTTCTGTAAACTTATAAACGAACTCAGCCTTTGGCCTTGTTCCCCTATATTGTTATGGAACTCTCAATGACTTGCAATAATTGCAATATCCTTATAATGTAAAGTAGGTGGTGCTTTATCCCTTTAGCCCTTATAGCTTGAGGAAAGCCTTATGGACTAGCATAGTATGTCAGGCTTGGCTATGGTGGCAAGCATGTGAACATGATTACAGACCTGGTTGTTCAGAATGAAAAGGTATGATAAAGTCAGTTGACTGACATTAATTGTGAAAAGCAAATATTAAAGTTATTAGGTATTACCTTTGGTCAGGAGCTCGCTCCCCCACGATCGCAGCACCACCTAGCTGTATCCGTGTCCCTGACCCCCGCCCACGCTGCTGTTCGTGTGTTCAAGGCCCTCCTCCACCCGCAGGCACTCGCCTGCGCCTCATCCCTGGTAAGCGTCGCTAGACTTTTGCATTTGTACCTTTTGTTTTTTGTGCTTTGTTTCAGTGCCCTGTTTTTATTGTGACATTTTCCATCTGTTTTGTTCCACTTTTGTGCCTTTTCTGGCTTTTGCGCCTGTTTTTAACCTTGTGCGCTCCCCCGCTCTGGCTCTCTCTGAGCCGCTCACCGTTCCCCTGCCGCTGCGTCCCTGCGGCCCGCCCCACTCGCGCCCCCATTCGCCTCTCCCTCCTGCCTTCCAGCTGCTCCTCCCTCCCTCCTCCCTTCTTAATGGCGGTCGCTGCGCATCGAGGGTGAGCGACCTCTGACCTACCTTTGGTCAGGAGTTCGCTCCCCTATGATCGCAGCACCACCTAGCTGTATCCGTGTCCCTGACCCCCGCCCACACTGCTGTTCGCGTGTTCGAGGCCCTCCTCCACCCGCAGGCACCCGCCTGCGCCTCATCCCTGGCGTCTAGTGGGTTTCTGGTAAGCGTCACTAGACTTCTGCATTTGTACCTTTTGTTTTTTGTGCTTTGTTTCATTGCCCTGTTTTTATTGTGCAGTTTTCCATCTGTTTTGTTCCACTTTTGTGCCTTTTCTGGCTTTTGCGCCTGTTTTTGCCCCTTGTACGCTCCCCAGCTCTGGCTCTCTCTGAGCCGCTCACCATTCCCCTGCCGCTGCGTCCCAGCGGCCCCGCCCCCCTCGCGCCCCCATTCGCCTCTCCCTCCGACCTCCCAGCTGCTCCTCCCGCCTCCCTTCTTAATGGCGGCTGCTGCGCGTCCGCACAGCGGGCGCGCCAAAGGCAAGCCCATCTGCACCCATCCGCGCCTGGACCGCGACCAGCGCCACCCCCACTGGTCCTCGGGACCCCTGCACCTCCAGACGTCGCTACACGGCCAGCGACCTCAACCCTGGCCACAACACAGACTGCTTCCAGTCCTCTCCAAGGAACACCAACGGTCCCTTCTCCTGCCACAACTGCAAATTCACCTGCGACAGAACAACGAAACCCCCCAAAGCCGGATCCATCTCCACTGCATACTCCTCAACACCCGCTCCACACGTAAGCACGCCATCGCACTCTGGGACCTGCTCGACACCACCGCCCCAGACATAGCCTTCCTGACCGAAACCTGGTGGAACGATTCATCGGCGCCCGACATCGCCATAGCCATCCCGGACCGCTACAAGATCACTTGAAGAGACCACACCAACAGCATCGGAGGAGGAATAGCCATAGCCCTCAAACACACCCTCAAAGTCTCCACCTACACGGATGACACCCTCACGACCGCCGAGCACCTACACTTCCAGATCCACACCGACCCCAACACCACCCTCAGAAGAACTCTCATCTACAGACCCCCGGGCCCACAAGCACCCTTCAACGACTCCATCGCCGAACTCACCAGCATCCACGCACTCCCCTCCAGGGACTACGTCCTCCTCTGAGACCTCAATTTCCACCTACAGAACAACAACGACCCCAACTCCACCACGCTGATCGACAACCTGGTCAACCTCGGACTCCGACAACTCGTCACCACACCCACCCACATCGCCGGCCACACGCTTGATCCCATCTTCACCACAAGCGCCCACGTCACCTTCAACCACACCACCGAACTCTACTAGACCGACCACCACTGCATCCACTTCACCTTCAAGAAACAAACCAAGCACCACCGCACCCAACAACCACCTCGCCGCTGCTGGAGCAAAGTCACTGAAGATCAACTAACCAGCACCCTCGCCCAGAACCCACCTACCAACCCCACCGACCCAGACACCGCCGCTCTCAACCTCAGACAGTGGATCACCAATTGTGCGAACTCCCTAGCGCCACTCAAGAACCCCCCCAACAACCAAGCCTGCAAAAAAGCCACCTGGTTCACCGATGAGCTCCAAGCCTCCAAACGCGACTGCCAGAAACTAAAAAAGAAATGGCTCCACGAACGCACCCCGACAACCACACAGCCCTCAAGGACGCCTCCCGCAGGTACCACCAACTCATCAGAATAACCAAGAGATCCTCCTTCTAAGACCGCCTGGATAACAACGCACACAACAGCAAAGAGCTCTTCAACATCGTGAAAGAACTCTCCAATCCCATCACCAACGTCAACGACATCCCACCATCTCAAGAACTCTGCGACTCTCTGTCCACCTTATTCCTCCAGAAAATCACCAACATCCACAACAGTTTCTCCACCACAACCACGCCAGATCCCATCCCCGCAAGCACCACCCGCACCATCCACCTGACTTCCTGGACCAACGTCAGCGACACAGAGACACTCAAGATCATGAACTCCATCCACTCAGGATCACCGTCTGACCCATGCCCACACCACGTGTACAACAAAGCCGACGCAATCATCGTCCCCCAACTACGGAAGGTCATCAATATCTCCTTTGAAACAGCAACATTCCCGGAAAGTTGGAAGCACGCCAAAATCCACGCCCTCCTCAAGAAGCCCAGAGCTGACATTAAAGATCTAAAGAACTTCCGTCCCATCTCCCTGCTTCCGTTCCCGGCGAAGGTCATTGAAAAATCACCAACACGCAACTGACCTGCCACCTCGAAGAAACAACATCCTGGACCCTTCCCAGTCCAGGTTCAGACAGAACCACAGCACCGAGACCGCCCTTCTAGCCGCCACAGACGACATCAGATGGCAACTGGACAACGGCAAAACATCAGCCGTAATCCTCCTGGACCTATCTGCTGCCTTCGACACAGTCTGCCACCGCACCCTAATAGCTCGGCTCCTCGAAGCCGGAATACAAGACAAAGCCCTCGACTGGATCACTTCCTTCCTCTATGGCCAAACCCAAAGAGTACGCCTCCCTCCCTTCCGGTCCAAAGACACCGACATCATCTGCGGCGTACCCCAGGGCTCTTCCCTCAGCCCAACACTGTTCAATATCTACATGGCCCCCCTCGCACAAAACCCGCCAATACGACCTCAACATCATCTCCTATGCCGATGACACCCAGCTCATCCTCTCCCTCACCAAGGACCCGCATACCGCCAAAACCAACCTCCACGAGGGTATGAAGGCCATCGCCGAATGGATGAGAAACAGCTGTCTGAAGCTGAATTCGGACAAGACAGAGGTCCTCATCCTCGGCTCCACCCCCTCAGCCTGGGACAACTCGTGTTAGCCGACCACACTGGGAACCCCACCTACTCCGACCAATCATGCACGCAATCTAGGATTCATCCTCGACTCCTCCCTCTCCACGTCCAAACAGCTGTCTACTCCTCCTGCTACAACACCCTCCGCATGCTCCGCAGGATCTACAAGTGGATCCCGACTGACACAAGAAGAACCGTGACACAGGCCCTCGTCAGCAGCAGGCTAGACTACGGCAACACACTCTACACAGGCAGCCCGGCCAAACACCTGCAACGTCTCCAGTGCATCCAAAATGCCTCCGCCCGACTGATCCTCAACATACCCCGCCGCAACCACATCTCCCACCACCTGAGAGACCTTCACTGGCTCCCCGTAGACAAGAGGATCACATTCAAGCTCCTCACCCACACACACAAGGCCCTCCACAACACCGGACCTGCCGACCAGAACAACAGACTCAGCTCTACACCCCCAGCCGCCAGCTCCGCTCCTCGAACCTCACCCTCACCGTCGTCCCCCGCATCCAGCGAAAGACCTCCGGCGGCAGATCCTTCTCCTACCTTGCCACCAAGACCTGGACTCCTCAAGTCTTGGCTCTTCGATCAGAAGCAGCACTCCCTCCCCCCACCCCTTTCCCCGAGCACCTTGAAACCCTCACGGGTACGTAGTGCGCTTTATAAATTGATTGATTGATTGATTGATTGGTATTTCAGAGTAGATTATGGCTCTGTATTCAAGCCTACATTTAGGTATTTGCTGTATGGAATATCACAGAAAACCAAATGGGCAAGGGGTTTGGAGCTTGTGTCCTTTAGTTTAGAATTTTGTCCTCTTTTTACTCTTCATTTGCTTCTATTTTTATTGTATTGTTTCTTATAGGGAAAGTACAGCTCTCCAGACAGTGTTAGTGGGTGATGTGCTTGCCACTCATTTCATATGCAGTTTACTGCATCTCACACGACCACTCCCTCTAAACTAGGAGACCAGTATGGAATGCTGTTGTCCACTGTGTATCATTATGATTGCCAACACATTGGTTCTAAATGTAAAGGCCAAGCTTAAACTTTAGAACAATAGACTATTTACCTACCGATGCATGATGGACACAAGCTGCTATGTTTAGTTTCATTATTCAAAGCAGATGTCCATTTTGTCTAGACAGTAGCATGTTTCCTACTTTTATTCTTTTAATTTATCATGCATATGTTAATGAGTTTTTGATTGTTTTCATTGTGGTTCTATCAGAAGGTGAATGGACAAATGAGTCAGCGGGTAGTGGGGCATGACAGAGTGCATGTATGATGACTGATTGGGTGCCTAAACATATCAATGACACAAAAAAATCTTTAATTCACAGGCCAGACTTATTGGCATTGTCGATGCTTGTTGGGGCCTTCTACCAGTTCTTGGTATTTTGTTAGCAGCATTGTACTTTCTGGAACGTATAGCTTTTTTTTGTTTCTTTTTATGTTATAGCTATCTTGCAGTGAAATGTTTGGCCCATGAATTTTTCTATACTTAGGCCACTGACTTTACCTGCCCTCAATCATTCACAACACTTAACAAATGCAAAGTGTTTCTCCATCCTGACCTATCATTCCTGGTGAACCCAGCTGATTTCTGACTAGTTTGATATATGCTGAGGCTCCATTAATTTGTTTTTCTTTTCAGTTAATTTCTGACTCCTTTACTTAAACATGAGGTCAAAGTTGAAAGGTAGTTTTTTACAACTAGTAAAAACACCACATTTACAAATAAAGTCCAGTAAAGTCTTAATACTTTAATCCTTGCTCCAAGTTTCCACTTGGTAGCATGGCTGATGAGCAGTGAGGCTTAATTTCGCAGACAGGTGTGTAAAGCATTTACCTGCATATTTATACTCTGTTTGTACCGCATTTCTGTAATTTTTTGGATGCGTGAACCCACCTTGCTTCAATGAAATGCAAGGTAGGCATTCCCATCCAAAAAATGATGCTATCCCCATAGCGCCATATTTATCCCCCGTACTAAAATGACGCACGGGTAGGAGGCTGACCCACATAATGGTGCCAAGCTTGATTGGGTCAGACCAGGCATTAGGAGACATGTGGGCCCATTTCCATGGTCAAACACCATGGAGTGGGTCCACAGGTGCCCACCCCAAGCCCCAGGAACACCTCCAAAAGCTCTCTGAAACAACTTTCATAACTTTCCCATTCTTATCCCCACATATGTATCTACCAAAGTGTCCAGCATGTAATGTGTTAGGGTAGAACTCCTTATCTTCTCTGTTTCGGATTTGCAGTTGCTCACTTGCTGTACTCAAATGTACTTTATGGTCAGTCTAGCTAAGAGAAGAAAGTGTTGTTATAGTTCGTGTTGGAATGAAACACAAGCTAACGTTAAAAACCCCAAAACCCATTAATATACGCCAATTATTGTTCAGTCAACTGAATATAGCTTATGCTTTGTCATGTCTTGGTTCTGATCTCACATATTACATCATTGACTGATATCATGGGCAACATAGACAACTCGAGTTTAACTCTTCACCTATTTGATGTCACTCAGAGCCTCTGGTTGAAACACATCAATGTTATTCACTTTTATCCATCAAAACTTCTATATTTCCTCAGGCAAGTGTGATTGGCATACCATTCAGTCAAATAATGTGACCATGAATGTATTCAGCGTGAGTGCTTGAGCCATTCATAATAATTACATTGCCGAGAAACGTATATACCAGTGGTGAATACATATCCTGATGCTGTCCTTCGTGATGCCATCCATGATAATATCAGCCAACATACATTTGTTTTACTTCTCTATGCATTTGAAATGTATCTTTTAGTTTAATGTTTATATTTCATTTAGGTATATTGTATTGAAAATAAGTAGCTTATTTTATATTGCATTGCTGGTTATTTTTCTGAATAGATATACCTTTTAATATGTGACTTTTCTATGTTGGGATTTAAAAGTACTCACATTTCACTGAAGAAGTGTAAACTAGTTGCGGATTTAATGCTGCACTCAGCCTTAAGGCTGTTGACGCTCCTACAATGGAACTACAAAAACATAAGTGGTATTTTTTCTTTGCAGTGTGACAGAGTACTGGTTTCATTACGATGCTTGGCTCCATTCTGTATATTTGGATATAATCTTGGAGGGCAAACTTTCAATATCTATATCATTTATCGTGTTTATGTTTTTACTTTTCTCACCTTTATTTTATTTCAGAATGTTTTTTTTCAGTAGTCTTCATCAGAAATGAAGCTTTCCGGGGAAGCCAGGTTTTACTCCCTCCCACCTTTTCATTCTTATTGCGAAAAGAACGCATGATAGGCTAACTACAGGTCCTCCTTTGATGGTGGGCTTTATAAGGCCTTGCATAGGCAAGCACAGTAACTTAGTAAAGGCAAACTCATTTGAAGACCTCCGGGAGCTAAAAGCAATTTATCTGCCTTCATTTGTTCCTTTATAGCTTCCTATTCCACCCGGTGATCTAACTTCGTGACTTAAGGAGAAATTAATCTTCACCTTGCCAGTCATTTACAGGACACCTGCTAGATCTCGTTTTGCTACCATACGTGATTACAGCCAGAACACCCATTCCTCTCTTCTGTGCCGACCATTTAGCCATTCCTTTGCCTTTTACAACTCCTGATTGAAACATCCCTAGAAACAATGCCTGGCTCTCGCTCCCCTACTTCCGTCCATGCCTGGGACAAAATCAACCCTGAAGAACAATGTACTTCCCTTAGCAGGGACAGACAAAGAACTAGGGAATTAATTTCACAAGGCTGCTGTTAACGCGTCTGACCTTAATAAGTAAACTTACAAGGGGACGCGAATAGGTCGATGAACATTTTGACTCTCAATTAAGACGTTCCCACCAGAACATGCATATCAATTGTCAATGAATAATCATCAATGCCAATAACCAATGATAATCAATAACATTTATAATCAATGGAGTCCGTAATTTTCACACACCATGACCTTTCAGCCATGAATAACCACATCTTTAGTAAAAGTTAAAATATTTATTTATCTATATTAACAATTCTAAGGTCACTTAAGATAACTTCTAAATCAAATGTTAAACAGACAAAAACAACACTGGCTGTCCACACCTGTGAAAGTAACACAATCTAATCAAAACTTGATCTACTACACATTCTAAGGTTACAGTGCAAATTAATAACAATAGCAATTGCGCAAATTATATTACCTACATTTAGATTCAGCAAAGAAATACATCAACGTTATTCCCTATCGCAGACTTTCATTAATGAGAATCCTTAACTAGCACCAGATTAGCATCAGCATGTTGGGCTTCATGCAAAACAATTTAGTCACACAAATTTGGAAAACATCTAACTATGGCTCTATCAAAACTGTGGGAGTGGTACCTAGAAAGAAAACGCAAATAGGCATAACAAACACATAGGTGCAAGAATACCTCTCCTCTATTGGATCAGCAAGCTAAGATAGTCTTCGTCATCAGGACATCAGTTTGATCAGCAAGGCATCAGGATTCAGCATCAAAGTTCACAAAAGGCAAAGTCTTCAAGCAGCTTGAAAGAATGGAGGTAAACCCTCAAGAAGAATAGAGAGACTGGCGACATCTCCTCTCAGTGCAGTCCTGTTAAGTTAAACATCCCAAAAACTACATCCCAAGTCCCTATAGGTCAAGGGATCGCATGTTCACACTTTGTCCAATAAAATAAAAACTTCAAATCTATAAATTCTACCACTACTCTGTTCACCTGTCGCTGATTGGCTTTTCTTGTAATGTTCTCATCGTCCGACTCGTCAGGTAACAATAATGTTGCAGCTTATACTCAAGTCATTGTTCTTCTCCTGAGAAAGTCAGTCTTACACATTTTACACTCAAAATATTACATTTAGCAAGAGCAGCACTTCTAGCAATGGGTTCTCATGATAAAGATTTTTATCTACGAGCACATTTACACAATACAATGGAAAATCACAGTTTAACTCTCTAGGACAGCCATTTTATTAAACACTAAGTAATACAGTTTGACATGAGGCCGGGCAACTAGGCCAAGACCTCCGCTATGTTAAGGCCTACACTTAATAAAGCTAATACATGATGCATAACTCTTAATATGATATATCACTACAGAAATCTAACACGTACTCAACATTTCATATTAAAATAAACTATTAATAAGTACACTTCGTGAACATTGGCAGCCTCTCATTGTGATCACATTTTCAAATGCGTGCATTAATGTTTCTACGTTATTGCTTTTTCTACACAAATCCATTACTCATAATAAAAGAACATTCATTAATATTTTTTTGTAAAACACCTGCGCTAGCACTGCTGTTGACGCCAACATCTAGACGTCCGATCTCTGATCCCAGCACCAAATTCTGGCATATAAAATCTTTCTTTGTGTAATAATTGAATGAAGCAGGTAATACTCTGCCATTTTCCATTTGTTTCTCCCCAATTCCAATGAGTAACCCACTGATTTCTTCCATATACTCATAGCAGGCTGTCTGGCCGGGCTGGCTGACTGGATTTCCTGCCATAGGATGGTTCAAAAGTGAAATATTCTAGCACAGACAACGTGGAAATCAACTGCTTCAGCATCTCCAAGTGCAAGTAATTTGTACAGGGAGGTGGAAGTGAACAAGGCAAGGTAACAAAAGAAAATGGGGCTGCAAATTGGATGGTGGTTGTGGTGGTATCAATGGGCTAGTACAAAATGTAAAAGGCACAGTGAGGGAGGATGGTGGCTCTCAGCATTTTGACCACAGACGAAAGGGTGTGGAGCAGGGCACAGACAACAGCTGCAGTACACCCATTGCCCACAGTGGCCCTTTGCTGTAGCCATAATCAATCAATAAGTACTTATCAATCAATCAGGATTTATGAAGCATGGCTAATCACCTGAAAGGGTATCCAGGCACTTGCAGGTCCCAGAGGCTTATTCGAACAACCAGGTCCTGAGGGCCATTCAGAATTCCAGAAGTGAGGTGTTGGTCCGGAGATGTGTGTGGTAGGCTGTTCCAGGTTTTAGCTGCAATGTGACGAAAAGGAGCGTCCTCCACTTCTACTTCGGTAGATGCAGGGAGAATTGGGAAATGGTTTCTTGATGCACTGAATGCCCCTGGAAGCTGCCCCTTTGTTTTGTTCGCGCTTTAACAAACAGTACATTTGCGGGTAATAATGTTGACAAATTTAGACACCCTGCCCAGAACCGACTTTCAGCGGTATAGACTTTATCCCATCATGCCTTACAGAGCATGACTTTGCTGTTGTGACTTGTGCCTGGAATCAGAAAGGCAAGACAAGGAGGAAAAGCTCTTCCCTTATTTAGTCCCTAAAAGTTAGAGTCCTTTTCTACTATCTCTGAAAGATGCAGCCGACTCTGCAGAAAACTCAAGACTCAATAAAAGCATTTTTTTTAAGCACTATAGGGACATATTTAAGAGCCCTTAGTGCCACAGGAGCATCACTTTTCATGACACTCCGGGGCGCTAAGCACTGCTCCATACTTACAAGGAGGTGTAATGTCACTTTTTTGTGGCGTTATGCCTCCTTGTAATTATGAGCCCATCCGACGCAGTTTTCTACGTTAGAGGAGCATGCAATCGGTTTTGCTGTTGCCGTTCCACCGCAACACCCGTTGCTTTTAATGCTGCTTCAGATTTGAAAGTTATTGTAAACCTGAGGCAGCTCCAAAAACTAACGCCACCCCAGGGGTGGCGTTAGCATGGAAAAACGGAAATGAATGCTTTTATTCCTCCTCATTTTTTGCTTTTTTTATGCATTTGGCAGCAAACATAGAAGAAGCAAAATGCCATGGACAATTGTATACATGCAGGAAGGGACACCTTCCTGCACATTAACAATCATTCAAAATGACGCTTTGGTACTTCTATGAGTGCTGCATTTTGCAGCACACAAGGAAGTGTCAAATCACCATTATAGATTGTTTATGTGCAGGAAGGGACACCTTCTTGTACATAAACAATCTATCCCCTCAACGCAGATAGCCTTGCACTATGGTGCAAGGATGCCTGCGTTGGCACTAGGCAGCTTAACTCAGTCCCAGCGCAGGTGGAAATGCAGGGGTGCGCCGTATTTCTGTAAATACGGTGCACCCCTGGGTTTCAAAAGTGGAACAGCACTGCTATTTGTGGTGCAGCACCACACAGCACTACTTTAGCATAAACCTGGGCCATAGTTTGTTCATGTAGTCTCAGTTTCCTGTCAGACTATTGTGCCAACCACCCATTTTGTCTTGGAAAAGCAATGCATTTTTTTAAAAAGATCTACATTCGAAAGAAAATAAGACCTTGCTCAGGAGACCCCCCGTTTTATAAATCTTGGGACACCGTTGAGTGAAGCTGGGATGGGAGTGTTTAGCCAGTTTATTAGCATGGTTTATCAATAAATCTTCATTATATTTGAGTAGTCAAAATAGCAATACATCCGTGCGGGGGGAGGGGGAGGTTCTCAATTATCATTAATTATGCCTATTTGATTAATGACGGTAGGTTATAATTATGTTGGCATACAGTTGTTTAATGATGTACCTACCTGTGTCTATCACCAAAGAATGTCAAATGAAATGTGTCTTCTTAGGTGTGTTTGTAATTTTTGTACATTTTGTTTCAGGGATTGACTTTGTGCAGGTGAATTATATCTGTTATCGATGCCTAGAGGGAATTCCAGGCATATTTCAAAAGGCAGAGAACTTTTGTCTTCCTATTAATTTCATGCTTTTTGTTAAATTAGCAAAACCCTGTGAACGACGACCCATAATGTCCTTGTCGATTCTCTGTCACTGGTTGGTTAATGTGAATTTTCACTATGGGTTCATGGGGTAAATCGTTACATTTGTTACACACTGAGATTCTGTTTATTTTAAAACGCTGAAAGAGCGAGAACCAATCTGTGCTTTGAAAGTGGCAAATTATGGAAAGTGCAGGCAGCGTTTCTTTTTCATCGCCTTGACAACATGTTTACGTGATATGTAGACATTGTCCTAGAAAGATAAAATAAAATTAGATTCAAGTTAACGATGCAAAGTAGTGGGGGCCAGGGCTATCAGAATCCCGTTCTCTGAGCTGTGCAGGCACAAATGGGGTCTGCATTCCTTTTTGGCGTCTTGAGTGCATAAATTAACTCCAAATATCTCTGAGTTAGCGCAAGTTTGGCTGACTGCAGTGCTCGGAAACACAAAGAGGCAATTACTGTCCTGTGTTGCCGTGCTTTGTTGTCAGCAAACCGTACACTCACCCAGAGATTTGTGAGTTACTGAATGATAGATTAGGCGTTAGTGAATTTAGTGCTCCTTATACTCCTACAATTTGAAAACGTCCAAGTCCCACCTGCTGCCATGGCAGACAGAATGGAACCTCATCTGAAACTATTATTGAGTTGAAAATCAACCGATGCGGTAAAATAACTACCATTATATTTCACGTTGGTTTGCAGCAGTGTAATGTTAACGACGTTGTGGCAGATTTATAACGTGCTGACACTAGCAGAAACTTGCAGAGAGGAATTTGGGATAAGAGACAATGGGCCAGATGTACAAAGACTTTTTGCATTTCTTAACGGTCCGATTCGATATTTCGGGCCGTTAAGAAATGCAAAAGCCTTTTCTTATGTACAAAGGCCTTTAAGAAATTGCAAATTGCGATTTCTACCTTGTAGAAATCGCAATTTGCAATTCCCAGAAGAGTAATTCGCAAATAGGGATTTCCTATTTGCGATTCCTATTCTAATGTACAAATCATTTCCTAAATGTAACTTGGGCATTTAGGAGATGCATTTACCACCGACTTGAGGTGGGTGGTAGCCATGTGTAATTTAAAAAAATCACCACAATGTACTTTCTTTTAATTGCAATAGAGCACACACACGCCCCTTAGGCATGATTGTCCTCTATAGGTGCACCCCTATTTTTCGGGTGCACAAAGAGGGGTCCTTTGTGATACCTTGTTTTCAATTTCATCAACAGCAATTTCTTAATAAGAAATCACTTTTTAGCAAAAGTAAAACTGGCCCATTGACTAAAATGCAATGGGATCTCTTAATACCGATTTCCTAATACTTTGTAGCAATCGCTATTAGGAAATCAGTATCTCTGTACATAGCATTTTGCATTTTTTAAATAGCGATTGCTGTGAAGTCGCTATTTAAGAAATGTAAAGTTGCATTTTGGTACATATGGCCATAAGAGAGTATTTTAAAATGTGGTGACGATGTATACTTCCATAGATTGGTAGTTTATCTTCCCTTAGTTTAGAAGTGGGAAATGTTCAGAGTTTGCACAAGTGGGGCCTAAGCTGGCTTTGTTTGTGAAGCACTACAATTGATGAACTGAGACATAATTTAGGGTGTGATACCTGTCACTGGATTTTTATGCCAGGGATTGCCATGCATGACATGAAGGACCCGGACAGGAAAATCAAATTATCACACTGATGCTTAAGAGAAATCTCCCTGCGATTCAGGGCAATTGTTTTTTTTTTTTTTTTTTGGAAACAAACTACTGCTTTGGGAGTTAACTTTTGGTAACTACATATTTTTGTAGAGGAGGGCTAAAATGACATGATGCCTGCTTTGCAAAGTGCTTGTCATTGAAGCCTACTGCCACACCAACCAACATTTGTTATGGAGACAGTCACATTCCCTCTAGGAAGGGGGATCGCAAAATATGGTGTGTGGTCCACCACCAACGGAGAACAGACCTGAGTATCTGTTGACCTGGCAGACTGGAGGGTCCCCAAGAGGATCCAAATGGCCATGCATCTGCTGATAAAATACTAAGGGGCGTATTAATCATTATGTCACACAGCGCAGTGGAGCAAGTCACCTTTCTGGGCTGCATGATAATGAAAGGGCAGGAATGCACCATACTTAACATTGCACAGCGCATTCCTCGCTTTTCCAAGCGCTGGTGCACAATGTGCTGCCTAGCGCCAATGTGCATTGTAAGCAGGATTGTTTTTGTGCAAAAAGGGACACCTTCCTGCCCATAACAAACCCCGGAGGCATATTCCTTTTTGTATGCGTGCTGCTGAATGCAGCACACATAGAAAGAGGAAGTGACAATGAGAAATAAATATATTTTTAATTGCTATGCCTCACCGGGGAAGGCATAGGTTTTTGACACATTCCCAGATCTACCAGTAATGATAAATCTGGGAATGAGCCAAAATCCATGGGTGGATGTTTGGGAAAACCCACGTTCCACCCATGGAGCGCTTTTGATTTTCAGGACAGAGTAATGGAACACAGTGATTTGAGGGTGCATGTGTTAGTTTAGATTTATCAAGCCAGGCAAGGCCATGCAATGTGGCCATACCTGGGCTTGATAAGTCTGCCTTAAGAGTGCGTCGGACTTGCACGATGTTGCGTGGTGCAAGAACGACACAACCCCTTTGAGAAATATGGCCCTAGGAATATGACTAACTTCAACGTTGCAGAGATTTTAAGTTGGCTATGTCAGATGTCAAACCAGTCCACTTAGACGTCCTAAATAACAGTTTGTGAATATCATCTTACTGCTCTGCTCAGAGCAAATCAAACTTTTTTGTGAATTTATAAATTATTCCAGGAGTCCTACTGAGAAGTTTTTTAAAATAGGGTCTTAAAAAGCATAGCTGATATCTAGAAAAGTGCACCAGAACTGATAACAGCCAAAACAAACCCAAAGCAAGTTAGTGTGTGTAAAGTCAGGTAGGTTTTTAAGGATTTCTTGAAGAAAAAAAGTCATTTGATAGAGCAGAGAGGGTAAGGAAAGTTGTTCCAGAGGTGAGCAGCTTAGACAGAAAATGCTCTGCCACCTGTATGTACTCTTTTGAACTTAAGATGGAAAAGCAGATTGGCACCAGCAGATTGCAAGAGGTGCTTAGCAAATGTTGTTGAAGATAAAGGGGTCCGGCTTGGTGAATCACTTTGTGGGCAATGTCCAAGGATTTAAACATAATCTTTTTAGGCAAAGGTAGCCAATGTAATAAAACAAAGGCCTCTAATGCTAAGGAATGTGGTGGGAGAGACAAAGCAAGACACAGCAGTTTGAATTCAGTAAAGGCATTTGAGGAGATAGCCAGGTGATGCCCAAAAAAATAATTAGCATAATCCATTGAGTGGACCAATAATAGACAGTTGTGACTGGGAAGGAAATTAAGAATTTTGGGAAGTTTTTTCAAAATTGACAAGCAGGAAGAGAATAATTTATTGACCTACCTAGAAAGAGTGAAAACCTGAGCAAAATAAAACCTGAGATGTCTCATGGAGGGAAAGGCTGTGGGAGGAACCACGCAGAGCAGCAGTCAGAAATCTAATAGGAGTGGCAAAAGGGGACTTCCTGTTGTTAGTGCAAAAATTATGCTCTGAGAATTGGGAACGTTTGGAAATATGAGGTTCCTGCATCTCAACTGAGCCAATAACGCAAGACCTTTTAGGCAGATCAAAAAGGGAAAACAACTTCACATTCACAATTAAATAATATTTGGTTTGATTCAATTGTAGACAATAATGAGACTTTGATTTTATTTCAAGATTTTATTAAATCATGAATTTGTCAAATTCTATCTTAGCAAAGCATTTAATCTCAATACAATAAATTACAAAGCATGAAGCATGTTCCATAAAATCTAAGCTCTATTGTAAGTTAATTTAAAAATAGATAGAGAACATTAGCAGAACCCATAAAGAGTTCTTGCCTCAAATGTGATAGTATGTAATCTTTCATTAAAGCTTTTAATAAAAAGGAGTCTGATAGATGCAGTAGAATCTCTAACAAATAAATTCAGAGCAGGATAAAGTGAATCTCTTACACATTCGGATTTGTTTTTGTTGCTAATGTATCTCAGAGTTATTCTGAGTTAGAGTGATCTCTCACAAAGAAAATGGGCCTCCCCATCTCAGTCTGGGTATACATATTTATTTATATTTTATAATAATATAACAAGTTGCAAGTCTTGAGTAGATAACGTCTGGTTGCATCCAATCGGAGGATGATGTCTTCATGGGAACACAACAGCTTCAGTTTATCTTGCAAGTTTAAAAAAAGAACATTCTAAACACATAATAAATGTAACTACCTTCTGAAACAAAATGAGAGCTCCCAATTTCTTCTCGGCATCCGTGCACTAAAAGACAAACAGAAATTAAGGTAAGTACAATGCATTCCGGGATTAAATCACTCCCATTCTCCAATGGTTTTATTAACATAGCCTACTCATAAAGAAACAACTTTAAGATTAATCTAACATTTCAGTCATTCTTACATAGCTCAAATGGTTAAGAAGCTAAGGGCCATATGTATGAAAACTGGAGCTTGCGAATCGCAAATAGCAATTTTTAAGAAATCGCTATTTCCGAATCGCAATTGGCCATGTAACAATCTTGCGATTCGGAAATAGCGATTTCTTTAAAATTGTTATTTGTGATTTGCGAGGCCCATTTACCGGATCGCAAATTGCATTTTCGCAAATTGCGATTTTTTTGCGATTCGGTAAAAAATCGCAAATTGCGAGAAAGTTCGAGAATGCACACCTGCAGGAGCCTGATGACATCACCAGCAGGAAATTAGTCATCCCTGGCTGTTTCAGGTGCCACACCCAAACCAGCATCCTTAGAGAGAGCAGCCCAGCCACACAGAGCAGCACTCAGAAGGAGCAAGAACACCTGAGCCAGGATGGATACCCCAGGCCAAGCACAGATAAGGGTGAAAGGAAGCGCAAGCTGAAATTCAGCGAGCAGGAGCTTGAGGTACTAACTGAGGAGGTGGTGAGGAGCCATGACCGCCTGTTTGGAAAAAGCTCACTCCAGGTGCCTGAGAGTGAAAAGAGGAGACTATGGCTGGACATACAGTCCAAAATCTGCGCTATTGGAGTGGCACAGCGCTCCATAGAAGAGATAAAAAAAAAGGTGGTATGACCTGCGGTCCCGTGCAAAGGAGAGGGTGGCAAGGAGACTTGCGGAGGCCTGGGGTACAGGAGGCGTTCCACCC
Organism: Pleurodeles waltl; assembly: GCF_031143425.1. Taxonomy (NCBI): domain Eukaryota; kingdom Metazoa; phylum Chordata; class Amphibia; order Caudata; family Salamandridae; genus Pleurodeles; species Pleurodeles waltl. The sequence continues at coordinate 925,777,016 of NC_090445.1, read as the reverse complement.
ACAGAGGCACCATCAACACCATTGGAGGACCTAATGGAGTCCACACCCTTCCCTGAAGCTGTGACTGGGGTCACAGAGATCGACACCTCCGGCACACCAAGTACCAGCCAATGTTATTGCAATATTGTTTTGTAACCCTAAATGTGTATGCACAAAAGCCCCTTAGGAATTAGCAAGTAATGTGTAACAGTGTGAGAAGTAGTCCAGTCCACATCTTAGAAGCAGCACTACAATGCATTATGGGAGTGGCAGTCCACAACCTAGAACTGAAAGTAGCACAACAATGTATTTAAGTATAGTGACACCCAGAGGAACACAACACACACAACTCCTTGTAGAGCAGTACCTGTTCCTTTATGCCATTGTCTGACCGAAAATGTAACATACAGATCTGACATGCTGCATATTGTTGTTCCTGGTGGGCCAGGCCCAGCAGCCATAGCATCTGCATGGGTAGGCGAAACAGACACCCATCTGCCCTCAGATTCGAACACCAGTGGGTCCCTCCCCACAGTGACTGGATGACGCAGGCCCAGGGCACTGCCACTGCCAGAGCTCAGCAACGACTCTGATGAGCAGCAGGAAGGGCCAAGTACCCCATCAGCACCAGACAGGCGCAGCCAGATTCAGGAGGGCAGGTGTCATCCAACCACAGCACCACGCAGGATTGTGACAGAGTCCTGGGCACAGCAGCATGAGTCAGGTGAGGGTCCCTCCTTATTCGGTGGCCTGGAAGCTGCTATGTTGCAGCAGCAGCGTCTGCAAAATAAGTGGATCCTTCCATTAGACAGAAACCTGCGCAAACATAACCGCAACATGATGGGCCTGCATCGCCAACTTGACTCCCTCAATAGTAACATTGTACAGCTGTGTGAGGGACAGGTGCAGGCATCACAGGACACCAGGGACCTTACAAGTGCTGTCCGTGAACTCTGCCAGGAGCTGCGCCATGAGGAGGTGAGCCAGCGCAGACAGGAGTGCAGATTCCGTACCATGTTTGGCAGCTTCTGTCGTTCCTGTAACAGGATGGCAAATTCGACAGCACTGATTGCCCGTCATGCAGTGGCTGCGCAAGTGGAGGCAGCACACAGCAGCAGGGACGTTGTCAATGGACTTGTGCAGATCACAAATGTGATCAAACACATTATGGGACCAAGATCAGCCACTCCGAGTGAGCTAGCACTGGGGGACACTGAGGACTGTTCCAGCCTCAGCAGTGTTGCTGTACCAGCAGCGGACACCAGACGGCGCAGTGCCAGGCACAGCACTGCCACTGAGGGTGACAATAGAGGTGCCAGTGACGTAACTGTGCACCCGAGTGGTGTGCGTGGGCGCAAAAAATGACTCTTGCTGCCATTGGACTGCTGTTGACACTATGAAGTAATAATGCATAACTATGGTTCTTCGTTGGTTTGCGTTTCCCACTCTGTTGAAAAACAAAGTACCTCCGTAACAATCAGTTGAGTATCTTCTGTATAATTCATACAGTTATTTCTAAGACTATGGCTCGGCTGAGCCAGAGGTCTGAGATAAACATTAAATAAAACAGGATTCAGACACAAACCTAAGGGAACCTCTCGGCCAATGGTTCTGAGCTCAGAATGAAAAGTAGGGAGATGACCAGATTGACTTCTATTTTGAAGGTAAGACTCAGATCACTTTAAAGTTGTGCCTTTGACACCGACCTCTGCCTGACTGGAAATCAAGATTTTATGTGTGACCATATCAAAGGCAGCTGATAGATCAAGTAACACAAGAGCCACAAAGCTCCCTTGTCCACCACCATTTAGGGGGTATCAAGGACAGAAACATGTGAAGGTTTGGTATCATATGCAGTGTGAAACCCAGGTAGACCAGTGTCAAGCATGTGGTAGTGTTCCGAGAATTCTGAAAGGCTCCTGTTAACATTTTTTTCCTAAGATCTTTACAGAAAACGGCAGAAGACATATGAGATTGACAAGGCCCTAGCGCCACTGAAGCATCACTTTTTGTGACACTCCGATGGCGCTAACTGCTTCTCTATAGTTACAAGGAAGTGTAACATCAGTCTTTGTGGCTTTAAGCCTCCTTGTAAATATGGGCCCCTCTGATGCAGTTTTCTGTGTCAGAGGGGCATGCAATGGGGGTTGCCATGGGCGTTCTACTGCAACACCCATTGCTTTTGATGCTGCCCCTAATTTACAAGAAAATGTGAATCTGAGGCAGCGTCAAAATCTAATACCATTCTGCAGCATGCATAGAAGAAGCAAAATGCCAGAGTGATTGTTTATGTGCAAGAAGGGGCACCTTCTTGCGCATAAACAATCACACTCCTCAGCTAGGCCTACCCACTGAAGTGAGGTACCATTTCTATCGAGAGACTTAGAGGAACTCTGGGTGGAAGGAAATTTGTGGCTCCTCTCAGATTCCAGAACTTTCTGTCACCGAAATGAGAGGAAAAAGTGTTTTTTTGGCCAGATTTTGATGTTTGCAAAGGATTCTGGGTAACATAAGTTGGTCAGAGACCCGCAAGTCACCCTATCTTGGATTCCCCTGGGTTTCTAGTTTTCAAAAATGCACTGGTTTGCTAGGTTTCCCCAGGTGCCGGCTGAGCTACAGGCCAAAATCCACAGGTGGGCACTGTTTTCTATGAAGAAATGTGATGTGTCCACCTTGTGTTTTGGGCCCTTTCCTTTCGTGGGCGCTAGTCCTACCCACACAAGTGAGGTATCATTTTTATCAGGAGACTTGGGGGAACGCTGGGTGGAAGGAAATTTGTGCCTCCTCTCAGATTCCAGAACTTTCTGCCACAGAAATTTGAGGAACATGTGTTTTTTTTGCCAAATTTTGAGGTTTGCAAAGGATTCTGGGTAACAGAACCTGGTCAGAGCCCCACAAGTAACCCCATCTTGGATTCCCCTAGGTCTCTAGTTTTCAGAAATACACAGGTTTGGTAGGTTTCCTTAGGTGCCGGCTGAGCTAGAGGCCAAAATCTACAGGTAGGCACTTTGCAAAAAACAGCTCTGTTTTCTGTCAAAAAATGGGATGTGTCCACATTGTGCTTTGGGGCATTTTCTGTCGCGGGCGCTAGGCCTACCCCCACAAATCAGGTATCATTTTTATCGGGAGACTTGAGGGAACGCTGGGTGGAAGGAAAGTTGTGCCTCCTTTCAGATTCCAGAACTTTCTGCCACAGAAATGTGAGGAACACGTGTTTTTTTAGCCAAATTTTGAGGTTTGCAAAGCATTCTGGGTAACAGAATCTGGTCAGAGCCCCACAAGTCACCCCATCTTGGATTCCCCTAGGTCTCTAGTTTTCAGAAATGCACAGGTTTGGTAGGTTTTCCTATGTGCCGGCTGAGCTAGAGGCCAAAATCTACAGGTAGGCACTTTGCAAAAAACAGCTCTGTTTTCTGTCAAAAATGGGATGTGTCCACGTTGTGCTTTGGGGCATTTCCAGTCGCGGGCGCTAGGCCTACCCACACAAGTGAGGTATCATTTTTATTGGGAGACTTGGGGGAACGCTGGGTGGAAGGAAATTTGTGGCTCCTCTCAGATTCCAGAACTTTCTGCCACAGAAATGTGAGGAACATGTGTTTTTTTAGCCAAATTTTGAGGTTTGCAAAGGATTCTGGGTAACAGAACCTGGTCAGAGCCCCACAAGTCGTGCCACTTTGGATTCCCCTAGGTCTCTAGTTTTCAAAAATGCACAGGTTTGGTAGGTTTCCCTAGGTGCCGGCTGAGCTAGAGGCCAAAATCTACAGGTAGGCACTTTGCAAAAAACACCTCTGTTTTCTTTCAAAAAATGGGATGTGTCCACGTTGCATTTTGGGGCATTTCCTGTCGCAGGCGCTAGGCCTACCCACACAATTGAGGTATCATTTTTATCGGGAGACTTGGGGGAACGCTGGGTGGAAGGAAATGTGTGCCTCCTCTCAGATTCCAGAACTTTCTGCCACAGAACTGTGAGGAACATGTGTTTTTTTTGCCAAATTTTAAGGTTTGCAAAGGATTGTGGGTAACAGAACCTGGTCAGAGCCCCACAAGTCACCCCATCTTGGATTCCCCTAAGTCTCTAGTTTTCAGAAATGCACCGGTTTGGTAGGTTTCCCTAGGTGCCGGCTGAGCTATAGGCCAAAATCCACAGGTAGGCACTTTGCAAAAAACACCTATGTTTTCTGTGAAAAAATATGTTGTGTCCACGTTGTGTTTTGGGCCATTTCCTTTCGTGGGCGCTAGGCCTACCCACTGAAGTGAGGTACCATTTCTATCGAGAGACTTAGAGGAACTCTGGGTGGAAGGAAATTTGTGGCTCCTCTCAGATTCCAGAACTTTCTGTCACCGAAAAGAGAGGAAAAAGTGTTTTCTTGGCCAGATTTTGATGTTTGCAAAGGATTCTGGGTAACATAAGTTGGTCAGAGCCCCGCAAGTCACCCCATCTTGGATTCCCCTGGGTTTCTAGTTTTCAAAAATGCACTGGTTTGCTAGGTTTCCTCAGGTGCCGGCTGAGCTACAGGCCAAAATCCACAGGTAGGCACTGTTTTCTATGAAAAAATGTGATGTGTCCACGTTGTGTTTTGGGCCATTTCCTTTCGTGGGCGCTAGTCCTACCCACACAAGTGAGGTATCATTTTTATCAGGAGACTTGGGGGAACGCTGGGAGGAAGGAAATTTGTGGCTCCTCTCTGATTCCAGAACTTTCTGTCACCAAAATGTGAGGAAAATGTGTTTTGTTAGCCACATTTTGAGGTTTGCAAAGGATTCTGGGTAACAGAACCTGGTCAGAGCCCCACAAGTCACCCCTTCTTGGATTCCCCTAGGTCTCTGATTTTTTATAAATGCACAGGTTTGGTAGGTTTCCCTTGGTGCCGGTTGAGCTAGAGGCCAAAATCTACAGGTAGGCACTTTGCAAAAAACACCTATGTTTTCTGTGAAAAAATATGTTGTGTCCACGTTGTGTTTTGGGCCATTTCCTTTCGTGGGCGCTAGGCCTACCCACTGAAGTGAGGTACCATTTCTATCGAGAGACTTAGAGGAACTCTGGGTGGAAGGAAATTTGTGCCTCCTCTCAGATTCCAGAACTTTCTGCCACAGAAATGTGAGGAACATGTGTTTTTTTTGCCAAATTTTGAGGTTTGCAAAGGATTCTGGGTAACAGAACCTGGTCAGAGCCCCACAAGTAACCCCATCTTGGATTCCCCTAGGTCTCTAGTTTTCAGAAATGCACAGGTTTGGTAGGTTTCCCTAGGTGCCGGCTGAGCTAGAGGCCAAAATCTACAGGTAGGCACTTTGCAAAAAACAGCTCTGTTTTCTGTCAAAAAATGGGATGTGTCCACGTTGTGCTTTTGGGCATTTTCTGTTGCGGGCGCTAGACCTACCCCCACAAGTCAGGTATCATTTTTATTGGGAGACTTGAGGGAACGCTGGGTGGAAGGAAAGTTGTGCCTCCTCTCAGATTCCAGAACTTTCTGCCACAGAAATGTGAGGAACATGTGTTTTTTTAGCCAAATGTTGAGGTTTGCAAAGGATTCTGGGTAACAGAACCTGGTCAGAGCCCCACAAGTCACCCCATCTTGGATTCCCCTAGGTCTCTAGTTTTCAGAAAAGCACAGGTTTGGTAGGTTTCCCTATGTGCCTTCTGAGCTAGAGGCCAAAATCTACAGGTAGGCACTTTGCAAAAAACAGCTCTGTTTTCTGTCAAAAAATGGGATGTGTCCATGTTGTGCTTTGGGGCATTTCCTGTCGCGGGCGCTAGGCCTACCCACACAAGTGAGGTATCATTTTTATTGGGAGAATTGGGGGAACGCTGGGTGGAAGGAAATTTGTGCCTCCTCTCAGATTCCAGAACTTTCTGCCACAGAAATGTGAGGAACATGTGTTTTTTTAGCCAAATGTTGAGGTTTGCAATGGATTCTGGGCAACAGAACCTGGTCAGAGCCCCACAAGTCACCCTATCTTGGATTCCCCTAGGTCTCTAGTTTTAAAAAATGCACAGGTTTGGTAGGTTCCCTAGGTGCCGGCCGAGCTAGAGACCAAAATCTACAGGTAGGCACTTTGCAAAAAACACCTCTGTTTTCTTTTAAAAAAATGGGTTGTGTCCTTGTTGCGTTTTGGGGCGTTTCCTGTCGCAGGCGCTAGGCCTACCCAGACAAGTGAGGTATTATCTTTATCGGGAGACTTGGGGGAAGATAGATTAGCAAAACAAGTGTTATTGCCCCTTTTCTTTCTCTACATTTTTGCCTTCCAAATATAGGAGAGTGTGTAAAAAAGACATCTATTTGAGAAATGCCCTGTAATTCACATGCTAGTATGGTCACCCCGGAATTCAGATATGTGCTAATAACCACTGCTCCTCAACACCTTATCTTGTGCCCTTTTTGGAAATACAAAGGTTTTCTTGATAGCTATTTTATACTCTTTATATTTCAGCAAATGAACTGCTGTATACCCGGTATAGAATGAAAACGCACTGCAGGGTGCAGCTCATTTATTGTCTCTGGGTACCTAGGGTTCTTGATGAACCTACAAGCCCTATATATCCCCGCAACCAAAGGATTCCAGCAGACGTAACGGTATATTTTCGATAATCTGACATTGCAGGAAAACGTTACAGAGTAAAACGTAGAGAAAAATTTAAGTTTTTTTCACCTCAATTTCAATTTTGTTCTTTTTCAGTTGTTATTTTCTGTAGGAACCCTTGTAGGATCTACACAAATGACCCCTTGCTGAATTCAGAATTTTGTATACTTTTCAGAAATGTTTAGGTTTCTGGGATCCAGCATTGGTTTCATGCCCATTTCTGTCACTGACTGGAAGGAGGCTGAAAGCGCAAAAATTTTTACAAATGGGGTATGTCCCAGTAAAATGCCAAATTTGTGTTAAAAACTTGGGTTTTCTGATTCAAGTCTGCCTGTTCCTGAAAGCTGGGAAGCTGGTGAGTTTAGCACCGCAAACCCTTTGTTGATGCTATTTTCAGGGGGAACACCACAAGCCTTCTTCTGCAGCCACTTTTTCCCATTTTCTTGAAAAAAACTAAATTTTCACTGTATTTTGGCTAATTTCTTGGCCTCCTTCAGGGGAACCCACAAAGTCTGGGTACTTCTAGAATCCCTAGGATGTTGGAAAAAAAGGACGCAAATTTGGCTTGGTTAGCTTATTGGGACAAAAAGTTATGAGGGCCTAAGCGCGAACTGCCCGAAATAGGCAAAAAAAGGCCTGGCACAGGAGGGGGAAAAGGCCTGGCAGCGATGGGGTTAAAACATTTTGCACTGGACCATAGCTGCTCTAAGAACTTTATTATACCAAGGAGCCCCTGAACGTAAATGTTGTCATATTTTGTTTCACGAAGAACAATATCATTGGCAGACTTTATCCAAGTCTTTTGCGCACAGTACTCCTCATGATAGAGTGGCCCCTTGCATGGAAATTGCACAAGAACAGAAGTGTTATTAAAGAAGCCACTCCGCCTTTCCTTCTCCGTTGTCAATATCTGAAAAGCACAAAGAAATGATCAGACCGGGTCAGAGGTCACATGGGCCCAACAGTCACCTTTACTGAGGAAACAAAATTAAGGTCAAACATACTGCAACCTTTATGTGTTGGACAGTGAACCAGTTGCTTCAGACCTACTGCGACCTTAGAATTTTCCAAATCCATGGCTTGAGCATTGGGTTGGAACATTCGCTGATACGTTGAAATCATACCTGACCAAGAACAAGAAAGGTGGTGTGTGATGAAAGCAGTGATGTAATAAACTCAACCAGTGATTCTGCAACCATTGCAGCTGGACTCAGTGGGCGGTAACACAATGCCAGCTATAGAATTTGAGCCAGTGACATATATGGAATAACGTAAATGCATAGGGGCATTCCGATAGGTGAAGGGCTTTCAGATTGCATTTCTCTCTAGATATCACAGAAAGCCCGCTCCTCTACATCCGGGACAGGAAAGATAAATAATTTAGTAACCACTGGGGCAGGCACGTCCTAAGTAGGGGTTAGACTCATTTACAGTCTAAGGGGCATATTTAGAGCCCCTAGCAGGATGTTTATAAGATGGTGTTAAGCCACTTTTTGTGGCTTAACAACACCTTGTAAATACAGCCCCTTTACAAGCAGCACTTTACATGGAAGGGGTGTGCAACTGGTGTTGCTGTGGGCTTGCAGCACCTATAGCATTTTGATGCTGCCCCAGATGTACATGTTTTTGTAAACATGAGGCAGCACCAAAATCTAATGCCACCCCTGGGGTGGCGACAGAGTGGCCCAACAAGGAAAAATGCTTTCATTCCTCCTCGTTTTTTTGCTTTTTCTATGTGTGCTGCATTTTGCAGCACACATAGAAAGAGCAAATTGCCATTTAAGATTGTTTTTTGTGTAGGAAGGTGTTCTTTCCTGTATTAAAACAACCTCCCCCTCAACGCAGCAATCCTTGCTCTATGGTGCAAGGGTGGTTGCGTTGGCGCACAGCAGCAAATTTTGCGCTAGCACTGGGGGAAACACAGGGGAGTGCCATATTCAATTAAAATGGCTCACCCCCGCATTGTGAAAATGACGGTGCATGAAGCTGTCAAATTTGGCGCAGCGCCATCATTTGTCTTTAAATCTGGCCCTAAGTTTCTTTGATAAAGAGGAGATCTAATGTCTCAGAAATCAACAAGTCATTATTATAGATCGTGCATTGCTAAAGGCACCATAGTATCGATTTTATTCCTGGTTTGTGGCTTGAAGGACTCAAGAAAACTCCAATTTGTGAACCTTATAAACAGGACCTGACTGTTGAGACATGAGAAGGCTATCTGCGTCAGGAAGCATTACTGTTACAGCTTGTAAAAACACAAGTGCATAAACATGTATGTGCCCATTGGGTAACATGTACATTTATGAGTGGAAAAACATAAAGCATAGGAGCATTTTCAATGTTTTCTGTTCCTTTCTCCACTCGAAAGACATATTTCTCCTGAGGGAATCTCTTTTCCAACACCCCCCTAATTTTGATGCTGGTACCTCTACTTTCCCTCTTTGAAAAAAAGAACTAGTAATTAATTTTTTAAATGTGAAGTTATGGTGATGGGTCCTAAATATTACTCTTTATAGGTTTGCTGGCCATTCAGTTTTAAATGCAGCAGTAGTCTTAGACAATGTCTGTTGCTCTTCATGAAGATGAATTATGAAGTTTTACAAAGAATTAGAGCATTACAAAGTTTAAAAACAGGATTTCCATTTTGCTTTTCTAAATTTGCATGGAATTAAGCTTGCTGTTAAAAGTCTCAAATTCAGTGCTTAATTTGTCAATAAAAACGTGCCAGTGCCCAAAGTCCTCCTCTTAAACATGCGGCTCCTGCAATTAAATGTGCAAACACGGAATACTGATGCAGCGTAATCCTGAAGCTATCTCGGGCCCCTCCAATCCATTTACAGCTACTCCCTGCCCCTTCAGCTCACTCTTGCAGCTTTTTGCTTTCTCCTCTTGTGATTGCTTTTCGTTTTTCTCTTCTTCTGTCTTTCCTATAAGTGTCTTTTGCTCGCAGTAAATACTTGATGCACAAAAATAAGTGCCGGTCCTCTAAAATAAGTGTTGGTGCCCGCACCGAAAACAACAAGCACAAAGTAAGCACTGCTCAGATTAAAACTGGATTTGAAACACCTTTTTTGGGTGAGACTGTGGGCCTCCTGAATAACATTTAAAATCCCATTTCCCAGAAGTGTTATAGCTGGATCGAGCAAATTCTTTTTCACTGTTCAATTACATTTAGAACCATCTGAAAGACACTGAGGAGCCATTTTCCCTCAAATGAATAGTAAATAGAAATGCAAGGATAATTCAATAACTAACCATTAGTGCTCTTTTGTAACACTTCCAAAGCTAGGTAGGAGAGGGAATTTGATATGGATGCAATGCATCCCTCCCAGCGGTACCCCCCTCCCCCCATTAGGGCAGATGAGCGTTGCCCCCCTGCTGCCAGTGCAGCAAAAGTGAAAAATAAAACGGTGATAACATGAATTACCTTTTTTTTCACTCCTCCCAGCATGAGCAGTGTTTGGGTCTTGGCATTCCTGCTAACTAGCAGCAGGGGAGTGGGGCTCACTCCACCAGTTTACACTGCACATGTCAGTTTTTCCAGCTGTCTTGTGATTCCCAGTCTGACATGTGCAGTGTAAACCTCTCCACCTAGCTGTCTCAGACAGCTGGGTAGCAAGCAGGCACAGGCCTCCTGTTCCTGCTGGAGTGTCAAGGCAGCCAACTCCAGCCAATCCTGGCACTGCTCTCATGATGCTCACCTGCAGCATGAAAGCAGGGTCAGGATTTAAAGAGGGGAGCTGGTTGAGGCTCCTGGAGGATTTGCGCTGACTGAAATCAAGATGAAAAAGGTAAGTTTGTTTTTCATTTTATGTTTACCTTTTTCACCCACTGACAGGCACTGTGAGAAATGTGCATTGCCTTCAGCCTTAATTCCAGGGATCTCAGTCACGTCCCATTATAAAATCTGTTAATAAGCCATGATTGAAAGCTTTGGAATTGGAGCCTAAAAGCAATGTTGATTTAATAAAGTGCCTGTCACTGGGTTTGGCGCTTGGCTCAACGGCCCTCCACTGCTGAGGGACACTGCCAGCTACTGGCATCTCCTTTCTTACGGCAAGCATTTCTAGTTTATAGTCTGGGATTTGTATTGATTGTCACAAGTGTATGATGCCTGCAAATGTGATGAGTTACAAAAGGACCTTTTTTAACTGCTATGCCCACTTTGTGTTACGAGAAGAAAATGCTTGAGACATGTCTACTTAAAGAATTAAATTAGAGGAGCTAATAAGTTGGATGCATAAATGTTTATGCCCACAAAAACGTTACAGATGTACATGTACCATGGCAGATTTTAGTGCCAAACCTTCTTCTCTGTGAATTCCTTCATTACCACGCTCCACCAATGCCCCTCATCTCTCCATTGCCCTTTCTCTCTCAAATGTATTTAATTTGTTTTATAGCACTACTGATACCAGTGTAGGGTGTCAGAGAGCTTTACATCAGAAACACACTAGACAGAGCCAATTAATCCATTGTGACTAAATCAGTCTGTAGGAAACTCAGTAATTAAAACATACCACAGTGGTTGGCTTTACTAACAAGAATGTACTTCAACCCAAATTAACCTTTTTTTTAGCAACATTAGGATACTGAGCCCATATTTATGCTTTTTGATGCAAACCTGTGTTATTGCAGGTTTGCGTAAAAAGTATAGCGCCGGCTAGCGCCATTAAAGAATGCCAGCTGGGTGCCATATTTAAGGCATGGCGCAAGCTGGCACTAAGGCCTGGTTAGCGTAAAAAACCATGATGCTAACCGGGTATGGGGGGCGTAGGGAAAACTGGAGGTTGTGCAGGAAAGAATGGCGCTAGACAGGTTAGCGTAAAAAAATGACTTTTACCTGAGTAGCATCTTTTTTTGACACACAACACCCATGGACATGACTCCTCTCTAAGTAAAGACAGGAGTCATGCCCCCCAACCCAAAGTCCATGCCCAGGGGACTTATGTAGTCTGGGCATGGCCATTGGGCACAGTGCCATGTAGGGGGACCCAGGTTAGGCCCCCCATGACACTTTAAAAAATTTTTTTTAAAATGGGTCTCCCCATCCTGTGGTGTCCTCCAGGTTTGGGTGTGGGTGGGTGGGGGTGTCCCTGGCGTCAGGGAAGGGCACCTGTGGGCTCTTTCCACAGTCTCCGGTCATGGAAAAAGGCCCACAGGTCCCCTAACACCTGCCCTGACTCAGGTGTTAAATAATGATGCTAAGGAGGCTTAGCATCATTATTTAAGGCCCTCCTTCTCGCGTGCGGGATTTTTGCACAGAAGGATAAATAATGCACTAGGGCATTTGAGTCATTTTTTGCCCAGGAACACCTACCTTGCATCTCATTGACGCAAGGTAGTTTACCGCAGGCAAAAAATGACTTTAACGCTAATATTTTGGCGCTAGACATGTCTAGCGCAAAAATATAAATATGGAGTTAATTATGTGCCGGATTTGCGGCAAAAATATGGCGCAAATCCGGCACAAACAGAGTATGAATATGCCCCTGAATGACTAGGGAAAAAACATAGGGGGTGATTCTGAACTTGGCGGGCGGCAGGAGCCGCCCGCCAAGCGGGTACCGCCAGAATACCGCTGCGCGGTCAAAAGACCGCTACAGTAATTCTGAGTTTCCCGCTGGGCGGGCGGGCGACCGCTAGAAGGCCGCCCGCCCACCCAGCGGGAAACCCCTTTCCACGAGGATGCCGGCTCCGAATGGAGCCAGCGGAGTAGAAAGGGTGCGACGGGTGCAGTTGCACCCGCCGCGATTTTCAGTGTCTGCTATGCAGACACTGAAAATCTTAGTGGGGCCCCCAGGGGCCCCACGACACCCGTTACCGCCATCCTGTCCCTGGCGGTGAAAACCGCCAGGAACAGGATGGCGGTAAGGGGGTCGGAATCCCCATGGCGGCGCTGCAAGCAGCGCCGCCGTTGAGGATTCCCTAGGGCAGCGGGAAACCGGCGGGACACCGCCGGTTTCCCGTTTCTGACCGCGGCTGTACCGCCGCGGTCAGAATGCCCATGGGAGCACCGCCAGCCTGTTGGCGGTGCTCCCGTCATTTTAGCCCTGGCGGTCGTCGACCGCCAGGGTTAGAATGACCCCCATAATGTTCTAACTTACACCATGCAGTCTGTATGTGGCTCTTTATATTCAAAATAATGGATTCAAGTAGGCAGTTTAAAGCAAATTAGGAGATATAACAGTTCTATTTATAGAGAATCCCCAGTGATTTGTATTCATGGTGATGATATTTATTGAAAATTAATACATTCTTAGTAGAACAGTTTTGCAAGTGAATGAGCCATTGCAAGTGAGCTAGACAATGCGTGTTTCGCCCTCTGTCGCAGAGGTCTGCAGCTTTTTTAAGGCTATTACATAAAAAACAGAGTATAATTAACAACCTAATATTGTACTTTCAAAATGTAATTAAGCACTAAGGGATTTGTTGTTTGCTTTTACAATTATCAATGTTGGTACCCTCCATTGCCTTAAAATAAACCAACTCTTCCAAGTTTGGAAACCTATTACGTGGCCACACTTTTACACAGGGTCATTGAACATATGCATTGGAAGGGCAGCCCTATTAAGGTAGACTTTCCCCTTCAGACTTTTCTGCTCAACGCTGACATAAACATCTTGGTGGTCCCTGGCAGGAATCTTGTTCAATGCCCACCCACACGGAAGGAATAACTTCCCTGTGCTTCAGGGCCTCTGATATTTTACTTTTCAAAAATAAACTTACATTTTGTGGGTATATTTTTATAGAAAAGAAAATGTAGACTGCATTAACTTTTTACAAAACTGTTCCTGCCATTCTTTGAACTCACAAGACTATTATGCGATTATATTGCAAAGAGAACTGACTATAGTAAATCATCTGAAAGTGTTTTTTAAAGTGAAGGTAGTGCTCTGAGCCTGTGTTTGTCGGAGAGGGACAACAGCACTCAATTTTGGAGACTGGCACTTATCTTTCCTCATCAGTAATTAACAAAATTTGAAAAAAACAAAGGCCCTGATTTCTGCCAAAGTGGTGCAGCTCGGTGCTGAGCCAATATTAGCAGCGCCCTGCTGTGCCACTTTTGAAAGGCAGTGATGTGTTGTATTTACAGGAATACAGCTCACTCCTGCAAAATGCAGCACACATAGAAGTACCAAAGCACCATTTTGGAATGGTTGTTTATGTGTAGGAAGGGACACCTTCCTGCACATAAACAATCATCCATGGCATTTTGCTTCTTCTATGTCTGCTGCAGAATGCAGCACACATATAAACAGCAAAAGACGAGGAGGAATAAAAGCATTCCTCCCTGTTGCGCCATGCTAATGCCACCACTGGGGTGGTGTTCATTTTTGGCATTGCCACAGATATATAGCTTCTGATAAATCTGGGGCAGCATCAAAGCAAGGAGTGTTGCCACGGAACGCCCACGGCAAACACCCAGTGCCTGGCCCTCTGACTCAGAAAACTGCATCAGAGGGACTCCTATTTACAAGGAGCCATAACGCCACAAAAAAGTTGTAATTAGGAACACAAAAAGTGACGCCCCTGTGGTGCTAGGGGCTCTTAAATCTGCCCCAAAGTGGGAATACGGATGAAAGGAAAAATGGTAAAAGAGGGAAAGCAGGAGCCAGCTAGAGTGAGATAAGGTGGCAGGGAGTGACTGGTAGTGCTTTAAAATGGTATCAATTGTTTTTAAGGCTGCATAGCCTTGATATTTAGGTTCTCAATTACTAGGCCCTAGCGGCACACTGCACCACCGGAGCATCAATTTTTTTTATGCTCCAGTGATGAAGTGTGGCAGTCCATATTTACAAGGTCATGCAAAGCCACCTTGTGTGGCTTTTTATGGCCTTGTCAATATGGACCGCTTTCAGGCACAAGACTGCGCGAAAGAGGCATTGAATGGGTGTTGCTTGGGGTGTTCCTATGCAGCACCCATGTAACCCAAAGGAATGTGACACATTCCTGGATTTACAAGTCTGGGATGCGTCAGATTCCTATGTCACCTGAGGGGTGGCATAAGAATGACGCATCGGGGAGATATATCTTTATTTCTCCCTGTATTTCCACTTTCTATGTGTGCTGCATTCTACAGCACACATACAAAGAGGAGAACACCTTGTGTGATTGTTTTTGTGCTGGAAGGTGTTCCTTCTGCACAAAAACAATCATCCCTGCAATGCAGGCATCTTTTAACTATTGTGCAAGGGTGCTTGTGCTGGTCCTAGGCAGCAATTTGTGTGCCAGCGAAGGGGATAGGACAGAAATCCACTGTATCTTCTAGATATGGCACATTTCTGCCCTTTCCCGGTGGCGCAGGTGGCACAGTAAGACATAAATGAGGGCCTCAGTGCACTGAGATTTGATTGCACCTCCTGCAGGCTTCTGAGCAGAGCTTTGGGCACTAGCAGTCATTCTTCTACAATTTTAGCACTGAGTGAACAAAATTATAAAAGAATAATCCTCTATAAGGTAATGTCAACATTAGCTTTTGGCTTTCACAGGGTGATACTGGTGATCTAATTGGATGAAAAGATGGTGTTGTTTTTGAGAGATCAATTATACCTAGATGTAGGCTTATTTTTGTAGCTTACTGATAGAGCACTGAAAAACTTCACACCTCTGTTCAATTTTCAATTCTGAATGAAAACCATGCATCTGATTGATAAACGAAAATGTAAATCTGCAATTCAAGAAGCACTTTTTCTCACAAGGTCAGATTTACAAGTACTCTCATGCACAAATCCCTGCAGTAGTACATCTGCAGAGCTTGCCTGGTGCAGCATTCCGGTACTATCTAGAATGCCACAAGCAGGGCCAGCTTTAGTGTTGGTGGTGCCCCGTGCAACAATCTTTTTTGGCACCCCCCACGTCCCTCTCCTTCCCATGACCTCCTCCTTGGATTCTCTCATTACCACTCTCCACTCGGCAAAAGTGCCCCTCATCTCTCCATAGCCCCCTCTCACTTACATTTCATTTACTTCAATGTGCTAGTAAAGTCTGACTTTACTAATCCTCTCAGGCGTCCACATAAAACCTAGTTCTGTTATTTGCAGTAGGCAAATAAACCCTCTCTGCGACTTTATATTGAGTCAAAACTGCCACTGGACAAAACTCCGATCTCTCTCTCTAGCAAGAACATTAATCACAGGAGTTATCCTGGCATTTTAATTGCATCCTGAAGGCTAGAGCACAATGAACATTTAAGCAGGTGCTTTAAAATCACGAGTTTCGTGATTTATTGCTAAACACAGCGCCCACATGAGGTCAACGCCCCCATCCAGGTCAGCACCCGGTGTGGACGCACGGGTCGCACCGCCCTGGCCACAACCTTTCAGTTAAAGCTGCTGTTTAATACATAGTTGTTCATAGCGTAAACTTAGGCACAGTTGAGGGACAAATACATTTTTTTTACTATGTGGACAATATGTTTACCAGTAGAGAAACCCCTTCCACTTCATCAGCGCCAAGTTTGTGGGTGATGCATTTACGCATGAAACCTAGAAAAGGAGTTAATCAAGCCGTTTGCTGAGTAAAACGCCAAGCATAGCGTGGGAAAAAGTCAGATAAGAGTTTAACTCGCAAATATGCGACTGTTAGCCAAAATACTCTTTCGGTCTCCGACTCCCCCTCTCGTCTCTTTTTCAGTTTACTACTGCATACGTAGCTCGTAATTTCATATGCTGGTCATGGAGAATTGAAGAAAAGTAGAACAAGTTTTGCCTGAGTTCAGTGTTATGTAGCAGGCAATCAGACCTAAAAGAAGTCTTAATCGGGCCCAAATACTTTTTGCCACAACTCGTCCTGCATATATCTCTTGAACACTAAGGGCCGTATTTATACTTTTTGGCGCACAACTGCGCCAACGCAGTTGTGCGTCAAAAAATTTAACGCCGGCTAACGCCATTCCAAAGCGCCATGTGGGCGCCTTATTTATGGAATGACAGCCGGCGGAGCTGCCTGGTGTGCGTAAAAAAAAATGACTTACACCAGGAAGCGCCGGCGTAGGGGAAAATGGAGCTTGTGCGTCAAAAAATGGGGCAAGTCAGGCTGAGGCAAAATTTTCGCCTCAACCCGATTTGCGCCATTTTTTTTTACTCCCAACCCCCATTTAAATGACTCCTGTCTTAGCAAAGACAGGAGTCATGCCCCCTTGCCCAATGACCATGCCCAGGGGACTTCTGTCCCCTGGGCATGGTCATTGGGCATAGTGGCATGTAGGGGGGCACAAATCAGGCCCCCCTATGCCACCCAAAAAAAAATATATATACTTACCTGAACTTACCTTAAGTTCCCTGGGATGGGTCCCTCCATCCTTGGGTGTCCTCCTGGGGTGGGCAAGGGTGGCAGGGGGTGTCCCTGGGGGCATGGGAGGGCACCTCTGGGCTCCTTCCGAGCCCACAGGTCCCTTAACGCCTGCCCTGACCAGGCGTTAAAAAATGACGCTAAAACGGCTGGATGTCATTTTTTTTGACCCGCCCACTCCAGGGCGTCATTTTTGCCCGGGAGTGTAAATACGGCGCACATGCCTCGGAGTCATGTTTTAGACGGGAACGCCTACCTTGCATATCATTAATGCAAGGTAGGTGTCCACGCTAA
Source organism: Pleurodeles waltl (assembly GCF_031143425.1). Classification (NCBI taxonomy): domain Eukaryota; kingdom Metazoa; phylum Chordata; class Amphibia; order Caudata; family Salamandridae; genus Pleurodeles; species Pleurodeles waltl. The sequence goes on along the minus strand of NC_090445.1, from coordinate 925,759,871 downwards.
AAAATTACTCAAACTCCAAGATCTTTGGCGCTAGACGGGTCTAACGCCAAAGTATAAATATGGAGTTAGTTTTGCGTTGGATTTGCGTTAAAAAAAAACGACGCAATTCCGGCGCAAACAGAGTATAAATATGCCCCTAAATATATTCTGTAAAATATAAAAATGCATAGAAAACCGTGTTTCATGGGTCGTAAATTGGCGGAGGGGGGCGTTACCTCGCCCTAATATAGATATTCACTACCAGATAGTTTGGTACAGGAGCTTTCTGACCAAGCCACCCCCTTGCCCTGATCATCTCCATAACGCCAATTTTCATAAAAAGGTCTGCAAAATATGAACATTTAGCTAAATGTTCTGCAAACGATATTCGGAATGACATTGTGGATCACCACAGGTAGCATAAATCGCAATCCACCCACCATGTTCAACTTTGCTCTGTTCTATTGGTGTTCAATGCGGAGAACCTTTATGCTAGCGAACACAACGGGAAACTTTCAACCTTTGTTAACCTGAAAAAATAGGACACTTCGCAAAACTTTTATATAAAAAACGAGCACCTCAAGAGTATTTTATTTTCATGCTCAACCCAATCTAACGGTAGTGTTCCATTACTATCCATTCATCTATCATGTATATTGTTCTTTTTGAAAACTGTAATATCATATTCATATAAATATATTTTTTTATTTATATTCTTTGCTTCTGGGTCCAGCTAACCAAACCCCTAGTTGATTTGGATGCGTCACTGTTCAGCAGCATGTTTGTTTAAGATATAGCCCACTGATTTGCTTCATGTGGATACCAATGTCTAAGGATTAAATCAGACAGCTCTATCTGTTTACATATTATGGCTCACTAAATGCAGACTGCCATAATAAGGCTCATAATACACATATGTCCTAGATATTCAAGAAGCAGAAAAGTAATGAAACGGAAGAACATATACAATCACTGTTCTGAGTACGGCTCGTCTGCATCTTTTTAATATAATTAGTTGTGACACAAATGTGAACAATAATTTTCCAAATTATGAAATACACAGCATTCAACCGAAAATGGGCTCATTAGATCTGGAACGTCGAGTATTGGGATTGCAGCAATGGAGGAGGTGATACTATGTTTTCATTCAATAGTTATTTTTAAGATTATTTAATGTAATGTATGTTGAGAGCTGGTTGAACTGGAGATGCTAAAGCTGCTAACCTATTAACAAAACAACCCACAAGTAAAATGAGCAATGTCGATATCGCCGCACTTAGGGCCAGATGTAGGAAAATGCCAATTTGCGACTTGCAAATTGTGAGTCCCTGTGACTCGCAATTTGCAACTCGCAAATTGGTATGCAGAACGGTGTCTCAGACACCGTCTGCGAGTCGCTACGGGGTCGCAATGACCGACCTCATTAATATTAATGAGGTGGGTCGCAAATTGCGGCCCCATAGCGAGTCTAGGCACTCGCAAACATGGAGGCCTGCTGTCGTCAGCAGACCTCCATGTTCGTGGCTGCTTTATCAATAAAGCAGTTTTTTTTAAAAGTGTAGCCCGTTTTCCTTAAAGGAAAACGAGCTGCACTTAAAAAAATACCCGAAACCTTTAGTTTTGGTATTTCTTCAGGGCAGGTAGTGGTCCATTGGACCACTACCTGCCCTGAAAAAATGGTTTTGGGTCCATTCGCAAAGGGGGACCCCTTCCAATTTGCGAGTGGGTTACCATCCACTTGAAGTGGATGGTAACTGCGATACCATTTGCGACCGCATATGCGGTCGCAAATGGTATTGCATGCCACTCCGAATCGCAAATAGGAAGGGAACACCCCTTCCTATTTGCGATTCTGAAATGCATATTGTGAGTCGGTCCCGACTCGCAATATGCATTTCTGCATCGGGAAATGCGATTAGCGAGTCGCAAACAGCAATTTTTGCCGCTTGCAACTCGCTAATCGTTTCCTGCATCTGGCCCTTAAAGACAATACAGTATGTTTAGAAAAAAATAATAAGACATTTTACAGTATTTCAAGGTTTTTGAGGCACAAGGGCATGTAACAAAGTGGTGGTAGATATGTGGTGGTGGAAATTTTTAATTTAGGGTGATTGGTCTGGACACCCTGAAGATGGCGGCGATTTTGTGAAACCCTGCTGCAGCACCGACGTGACTGCTGTTACCGCAAGCAATGGGGTTGTTAATCACATACTCGAATCAAGAGCATCCCTGGAACACCAAGTAGTATGGCCTTTGAAACGTTTTGTAGTAGAAACCAGTGAATCCACACAATGAGTGATAGTCTACTCTTGGTCACAGGATGTCTGCCATGGAGCAACATAGTAATGACTTCTATTTCTGATGTCTCCCATTTATCCAGAGAAATAGAGTTGCTTAAACAAAGTACAGAGGATTTGGAAAACCGAAATAGGAGAAAAAACCTGGGGATCAGGGTCCAGACTGATATGCATATCGATGGGTCAAAACTGGAATGGCCTGGCTAGCAAAAAAACTGATGGATTAAACTCAGATCTGTGACTGGTGGTGAATGTTTGATTTGTTCCGCATTCCATCCATCTTCTGTTATTTTTGCCCCCCTTAGTGGCAAGGGTATGCCGAGACGTGGGTCCCGTGCTCGCTAAACCACCAGATTCAAGCTAGTGAGGGTGCCGAGGGGTGATACCGTGAAACCTGTACAGGATGCTGGTTTCTGGTCCAGGGAAACCAGCATCCCTGGCAGTTCAGGCTGGAGTATTCCCACGGGAAACAGGGTCAAGACTGATCTGCATTTGGCTGGATACAAGCTGGAATGGAATGGCAAACGAAAAAATGGTCTATTAAACCCAGATATGTGACTGGGGGTGAATGTTTGATTTGTTCTCATTCCATCCATCATCTGTTGTTTTTGCATTTGTTGCCCTAAGTGGGAAGGGCATGCCCAGACATGGATCCGGGGGTTCGCTATACTACCAGATTCAGGCTAGCCTTGCTGATGAGGGGTGGTACCCCACAACCGGTCCCAGGATGCTTGTTTCTAGGCCAGGAAAGACCTGGCCTGGCAGTTCGGGATGGACTGTTCCCATGGGGAATAGGTCAACACTGATTTGCATATGATCGGGTCCAAACTGGAATGGCATGGTGAGCAAAAATACTGATGGATTAAACCCAGATCTGTGATTAGGGGTGAACGTTTGATTTGTTACATATTCTGTCTATCATCTGTTGTTTTTGCAGATACCCAAATGTTAAATCAGTCAATGGAGAATAAACAAAGAAAATTGCCTAACACAAATATAAAGTCCATCCAACCACCCAGCCATGATTTCCTTGTTGATGACATTGGTTTAAAAGATGAACTCCTGAGCTTCCTCAATGTCTTAAGTTGGTCACCTCTGCCACGTCCTCGGCATGGGCATGCTGTTTGGAAGAGAAGTACCTTACACATCCCGAAGGATTCAGACATACTGGGTGAGATGAAGGGGTGCCATTGGGTAATGAAGATGGGCTAAAAATGACAGCAGAGGGGTGTGTGGATTGGATGGGTGAATATAATGGGGAAATCTGTGAGCATAGTAAGCAGGTAGCCTCTGTTGATGGGCTGCCTAAGAATCTTACCAAAGATTTGAGCCCAGCAACAAGTTATCACCTATATGCTAAAGCCCCTGCAATATGGCCTAACAAGCACATTCACAACGGCCTTCTAGAATTCCTTCCTAGACACACTTCCATGCCATAGAGGCAAGGAGACACATGAAGGATCATAGGTGTCCGGATAAAATGCCCCATCAGCCACTTGTGTTCTGAGCAGATACTGTCTGTAGAAGGAGGGGTGCTGAGAGAGGCAGCCTCAGGCCTATTTATTGGTTGGCCTTGTTCAGAGGTACTGGGGATTCTCTCAGGTCCTGGTGGTGGATGGGCTTTTTCTTTCCACCATACAAAACTACAAGTTCTTCTGCAACAAAGAGAGTCCCAACAAAAGACTCCCACTGTCACGTGACAGCAATATATACTGCCTCATCTACAACTGCTGCAGCATCCAAAATTAGGGGCCTATTCACAATAGTATTTTGTAGTCTGATTGCAGTATTACAAAATGTACTACAAGATGCTATTCACAAACCTATGTGTGAAGTTTACACCTCTATCTCTCCTATCTTTTTACTTGAGGAGATCTTGGTTTTAGAGTAAATATGGGAGAGATTGGGAAGAGGCTTGAAAGTGAGGAATACTTACCGGTAAAAGGCAGAGGAGTAGGGAGGAGTAAGGAGGGATTATGGGTGTGACAGGAAGAGGCTTAAGGAGGGGAGTGTCCCCACCCACAAAAGAGTAAACCCATTGCTAGTCACAGACTCAGCTTCCAAAGTTACTGCAGCCAAAAGGGACCCACGGTGGTGGTAGGTTATTAAGGGGGATTAAAAGCAAACCTGATAGGAAAGAAACTGTAATTAAATGACTTAAAATAGTATTTCCAATTATAACTTCATGTTTAAAACTGATGTAAAATAGTAAAAAATTTCCATTTAAATATAAAATATTTTCCTTTGTTTCATTTTAAACTATTTTAATAAGAATTTGCATTAACTCTGTGACTGAGATTTCTGCATTGTAGAGTATAGAGAAAAGTAACAAAGTATACTAAACTTAAAAAATATATATAAATATATTTTTATTTTAAACATCAATATAAAATTAATTTTGTATATTTATTTAAAATGTAGAAGTATGGAGCTAAATGCTTCAGCACTGACAACTATATTTTCAATAATATTAAGTTATTTAAAATATACTAAATTAAAGTTAAAATAATTTTCCTCATTTAAATTATAGCATACATTCCTAATTAAGATTAAATTGTAGGATGCATTAATAATTATTAAAATTGATGTGTAGAATTAACTAAAAAAAAGGGATGTAAATGTTTTCTTTTTAGTGAAATGTATTGCCTCACTAATTTTAACATGGAAAAAATGTCTTTTTTTTTTTTTAAAGTGTGTATTTTTAATTTCTTTTACATTACATTATATGTTTTTATATTCATAACTATTTAAAATAATTGAATTGAAATGACCATTACTTCCTATTGGGTAAACAAATAAGTCTTTGCCTTCATTATTTTGTATGGGAGGTTGTTACAGTACCATGGCTTGGTCATAAGTGGTGAAAGACTTACTACTTTTTTAGTGGCAACTTAGACTTATAAGTTCGGGTCCACTCCCTTTTCCAGACCTCCTACAGGACTGAGAAAGTGTAAGCCTACACTTCTGAATATTTTGCACTCAGATTTTGTGAACAGGCTAAAAAGTATTTGAGTAAAATTACATGTGTAAATAACTCCATGAGGTAACTTTCCTTTGGAAATAGCCCAGTGCTTCAGCACTTCACATTACCTTCCTTTTATAACTTCCGTGTCTGGAAAGCTGACCAAGGGGATGCGCTTTGGCAATCTGGTACTCAGAGGGCCTGGCGAGAACGTAGGCTAGGGATATGTGGAATGAGCGCTGAATGCCAAGCCAATCTTGCCACAAAACAGTAACACAGTGAGCACACACTGACTTTTATCCCCACCGCCAATGCACAACCACATAATCAGTGCCCTTCTCTGCGTGGAGAAACATCAACGTATACTTCATGCTTCAAGTGGGAGGGCTAGTCTGCAGTGGGAGCCTCATGCCCACCTCGGGCCTCTAGACTACATTTCGCAGACAATAGGCCACACCATGTATAAGAAGCCTTAAGTCAATGTCGGGCTGCTTCTCCTGGCCACAGCCCACCCCCAAGTGTGCCCTGGAGCTATACAAGGAAGTTTTGTCACTGTATCACAGGACACATCTGAGAGACCAGTGGAGATTACTATGTGGTCCACTCCACACCTACCTGCCTGACCATCAACTAGATTCTTTGTGGGGGCTAACCCCCTCAGTTTTCTTCACACACTCCCCCGGACATCTTATACAAAGGGACAGGCTGGTGTGTTGAGTGCAATGGCATCTGGAAAAGCCTTACACTAGCTACTTTTTACAGAAGCTGTCTCCCATGGCAACATCACATCACCTCCTATAACAGGCCAACCAGAACACACAATGGGCTTGATTCTGAAAGAAATCACAGCAGCAGGCCGCAGATTGGAGGTCATGGATGCAAAAATTATGGACCTCACAGCAGAAATTAAGTCCATCTGTGTGGCTATCACCGGCTTTCAGGGAATGGGGGAAGGATTGGATCGACATCTAACAGTGCTGGAAATGGTGCTAGACCATATCCCTACCAGGGACTCTGAACTCTGGTGAATTGAAAAATAAGGTCACCCATCTTGAAGACAGGATCTGCAGGGACAACTTGTGCTTCTTCTACATACTGGAAAAAAAGTGATGGGGAGTGACACCCTGGCTTTTTTGTGGCCTGCTCCCTCAATAGTTACAACTTGCTTTCTGTCCCATTTTGGATATCCAGAGACTCCATAGGATCCACCCACAAAGGCTGGCCAGTGCTGACAGGGAAACCGTTCATACCATGTTTTCTCTGCCATGAACAATCATGCCAAATACTTGCAGCAGCCCAAACATATGGACTGTACAACTGTAAAGACCATAAAATCCACACATGAGGCAATTTCTCCAGAGAAACAAATGAAAAGTAGAAAGGGCTTCTTGTCTCTCAGACCTCAGCTGCACAAATCACATGTCAAATATGGTCTCCAGCATGTGACTTATGTTTGATGACAAATCCAAAGGTTTTAGCAAACAGGAAGAACTGTGGTCTTTCTTGGATGGCCTTCAGGAGTTGAGTATGGACATGGTCAATACCTCCTCAGGCACAAATACATCAACCAATGCTCTGACCACACCCTGGAGGGAGGACCCATTCCACAGGGGGGTAGACACTAGGACAGAATGTCCAGATAACAAAAGGGTAAGGACGAAGCAATCAGAGCCCTGGTGGATTTCACACCAGACAGAGGATGAGGCAAATCCTGTTTGCCGCTGAAGACTATACCAGAAAAAGACTGACCCTTACATGGTCTTTTGCCTTGTTGCATCTCTGATACTTACAGATGAGTGTTGCCTTTCCTTTCTATGATTAATGTTAAATGTTCCATAATACGGCTTAATGTTTCCTTGTGCTCAAATGTTCTCACAATCAGTTTCATTTAGAAAGTATTGTTGCCTCCGGTCACAGGGCTCCTCTGACTACACTGTGTGTACGCTGCAGAATACCTTTTTACAGCCGAGTCTAACATACCTTCCCCCTACTCGCCTCCACACAGGCCTGTGACTGGGTCCTCCTGACAAACCCTTCCCCCACCTGCCAACAAGGATGGCAAAAATGGGACTCATGACCTCTCCATCGGTGGGAGCCTTATACCAGTCACCACTAGAAGCATTACACAGACCCTTTCTGTATGCTGCCGCTGGCATCTTGGACCTCATGGATGCCACTGATTTTGACCTACTGACCAAAGATTTTCATTTACCAAACTAGTCCCTCCTGATATTTTCCCTTATATATTATGCAGCTTCCCCATCACAGGAGGGAACCCCAGCTCTAACCTCAACAAACTTTCAACACTCACACACCTGCCACAGAGGGCTCCCTCTCTCTCTCTTTTTCTCTCTCTCATTCTTCTCTCCTTCACAACGTCTCTCCCTCTCTCACCAGATCACCCATTCTACTCCACATCCCTCTACCGTAGAGTATACCATACTGAACAGCTGGGCAGGAGACTCACCTCTCCCAGGCTGACACCTGACAATTGACAACACCCAGCGGGATGACATCACCAAAATCACTGAACATCTTATTGTCGAACGTAAACAGCCTTAAGCATTTTATTGAAAGCAAGAAGTTGCTCACTTATCTTAAATCCATGTGGACATAATCTTACTACAGGAAACCGATCTCACATACACTGAAGTAGTAAAGCTTTGGTGGGATTGTGTGGGCAAGGTCATCCACAGTAGCCACCCACTGTCTCTGTGATAGCCCACAAATGTGGCATAGCCATTTTTTGCGCAATTTCCTCCCATGCACAGTGCTTAAGATGTAGACTGATCTGGAGCATCGGCATGCTTTCACCAAGTTGCGCATCAGTGACAAAGTGATCTATGTAGGTTCAATGTATATTAGGACGTTCACGGAGGTCACCTCAGCAGAAATCCGCTGAGTTGAGTAAAAACTCTGTGGAATTCTGCAGGGTGGCATTCCATGACCCTCAGAGTCCTGAATGCGCTAGATCTCAGAAGCGCTAAGCAGATTCAGGAGCATTCAGGAGGGCTGTAGGCAATGAAAGCCACCGCTTCAAGCCTCTTGTGCACTGGCCTGTCCTGTGTGCAGTGAACAAGAGGAGGGCCAAGACACAAGAGGCCTGAAACTGCAGCTTTTGTTCACTGCCTATAGCCCAGGACAGTTCTATAGGCAGGGTAAGCTGCAGTTTCAGCTGTTATTTGTGCACCAGTGTGCACAAACAACAAAAAAAGAAAGAGAAGAGGACTTACCTGGGTCTTCCAGGGGGTCCGCCTCTCCTTGACGTCTGACAGTGACGAGTCCGCAGTGGCTGCCTCCCTCTGGCCTCTGCTCCTGGGCTCTGGTGCATGCTGCTGCCCTGTTATGGGCTGCACAGCGCAAGCGCACCGGGTGAATTCTGCTCCGCTGGCAGGGCAAGCTCACTTTTTCGACTAACTCCATGCTCCAAGGGGAGCATGGAATTCAAAAAACTCTGTTTGCTCCATCTGCAGAGTGGAGCTGTCCATACACCTCTAATGTATACCCCAAAAGGGCTGAAACATCCATTCCTCCTGCTGACGGAGATAGATGCCACACACCTGCTATAGGTGGTGACTGGAATCTCACACATGATGCAATACTGGTTCATACTTATTTTGGACAGGGCCTTCAGGGGTGGCATTCTAACAGATCACTGTTTCTTTTTATAGTTGGCATCTCCTAAACTTCGCTGATAGGAAATACACATATATTTCACTGGTCCATTGAACTCAATCAAGGAGGGACTATTTTCTAATTTCCCAGAACGTTGGAAGATATGGGACTTGTGTTGCTGTTCTGCAACTTGGCATCTTAACCTCTCAAACTACAAAGAAGCCAAGAGTAAGGACCTGCTTAAATCTCATTACCACCTACTTTGACCTAAATAAAGGGTCAGTAGCCTCTGCACTAATATTATGAGCAGTGGCCAAATCGACCATGGGGGCAGGTAATGAGAGATGCCGCCCAATCAATAGACAGAAGGCAGAATGGCCAGGCGCCCTAGTGAGAGAAATTGCAGACCTGACACATCAATACACTGCCTGTCCTTCCACTGTTACCAGATGTCAACTGGAGAAAGTAGGCATATACCTCAATACACTCTTCACCTCTAAGGTAGAATAAGCAATGCAAAAATTGAAGACCTGCCTTTACAAACAAGGTGAAAAGGCAGGCAGGATACTAGCAGTACAATTAAGGCACAGTAGAGATGGCTATCCCTGCTATTAAGACTGGGTCTGGCCACATTGGCAGATGCCTGCAGAAAATAGTCACTGCTTTCACTGCCTATTAGCAGGACTTCTATTCTCCACAGTTGGTTATGGTCCCAGCCCAGATGGAGCACTTCTTCAATAAAATTAAATTACCCAGCCTTAATGAGGCGGGCAGGGAGTAACTGATGGGTAAAATCACTAAAGAGGAAATATCACAAGCTATCTCCAACCTCATGTATCATAATGCTCCCGGAGAGGATGGATTTCCTGCAGAATTTCATAAATGGATGAACCAAGTTCATGGATTCCCTATATGATGCATTGAAGGAGGCCAAACAGATGGACACTTTCTCAATCAATCAATCACATTTATAAAGCGCGCTACTCACCCATAAGGGTCTCAAGGCGCTGGGGGGGAGGGGGTCAGTGCTCGAAGAGCCAGGTCTTGAGCTGCCTTCTGAAGGGGAGGTGTTCGGGTATGGCGCGAAGGTGACTGGGCAGGGAGTTCCAGGTCTTCGCTGCCAGAAAAGAGAAGGATTTTCCTCCGGCGGTGGTTTTGCGGATGCGGGGAACGGCTGCCAAGGCCTGACTGGTGGAGCGCAGAGTGCGCGGAGGAGTGTAGAAGGAGACGCTGGAGTTGATGAGTTTGGGTCCGAGGTTGTAGAGGGCTTTGTGTGCGTGGGTGAGGAGTCTGAAGGTGATCCTCTTGTTGACCGGGAGCCAATGGAGTTTTCTCAGGTGTCCGGAGATGTGGTGGTGGCGAGGTATGTCCAGGATGAGTCGTGCTGCGGCGTTCTGGATCCGTTGAAGTTTCCTCTGCAGCTTGGTGGTGATGCCGGCGTACAGAGTGTTCCCGTAGTCCAGGCGGCTGGTGACGAGGGCGTGGGTGACGGTCTTCCTGGTGTCGATGGGGATCCAGCGAAAGATCTTGCGGAGCATGCGGAGGGTGTTGAAGCACGCTGAGGTCACCGAGTTGACCTGTCTGGTCATCGAGAGGGAGGAGTCCAGGATGAAGCTGAGGTTGCGTGCGTGGTTGGTCGGTTGGGGAGTGCTGCCTAGGGCGGGGGGCCACCAGGAGTCGTCCCATGCGGAGGGGGTAGGGCCGAGGATGAGGACCTCCATTTTATCTGTGTTCAGTTTCAGTCGGCTGTCTGTCATCCAGGTCGCTACTTCCTTCATGCCGTCGTGCAGTCTGGTCCTTGCTGATGTGGGGTTGTTGGTGAGGGATAAGATGAGCTGGGTGTCGTCGGCGTAGGATATGATGTCGAGTCCGTGTTTGCGTGCGATGTTTGCCAGGGGGGTCATGTAGACGTTGAATAGGGTGGGGCTGAGGGAGGATCCTTGGGGTACGCCGCAGATGATCTCCGTGGCTGCGGATCTGAAGGGGGGGAGGCGGACTCTCTGGGTCCTTCCGGAGAGGAAGGAGATGACCCATTCCAGGGCCTTGCCTCTGATGCCGGCGCTGCAGAGGCGGTCTATCAGGGTGCGGTGGCAGACCGTGTCGAAGGCTGCAGAGAGATCCAGGAGAATGAGGGCCACGGTTTCACCCTTGTCAGTCAGGGCTCGGATGTCGTCCGTGGCTGCGATGAGGGCGGTTTCGGTGCTGTGGTTGGCCCTGAATCCGAACTGAGTGGAGTCGAGGGAGTCAGAGGTTTCCAGGGCGGCGGTGAGTTGAGCGTTGACGATTTTCTCAATCACTTTGGCGGGGAACGGTAGGAGGGAGATAGGCCGGAAGTTTTTGAGTTTGGTGGGGTCTGCTGTAGGTTTCTTTAAGAGGGCGTTGAGTTCTGCGTGTTTCCAGCTTTCAGGGAAGGTAGCGGTGGTGAGGGAGGCGTTGATGACGTCTCGGAGGTGGGGTGCGATGATGTTGTCGGCCTTGTTGTAAATGTGGTGAGGACAGGGGTCGGAGGGTGATCCCGAGTGGATCGAGTTCATGACGCGGGTGGTTTCCTCGGTGGTGGTAGGGTTCCAGGCGAGGATGGTGGAGATGTTGTTTGCGGCTTCCGGGGGCGGGTTCATGTTGGTGGTCGTGAAGCTGTTGTAGATGTCGGTGATCTTACGGTGGAAAAAGGTCGCGAGGGAGTCGCAGAGGTCCTGTGAGGGAGGGATGGGGTTGGTTTCTGCGTCCGGGTTGGAGAGCTCTTTGACGATGCCAAATAGTTCCTTGCTGTTGTGGGCGTTGTTGTCAAGTCTGTTCTGGTAGGCTGTTTTTCGTGCGGTGCGGAGGCGTTGGTGGTGTTGGCGGGTGGTGTCCTTGAGAGCTGTCAGGTTTTCCTCTGTCGGGTTGAGGCGCCATGTCTTCTCGCGGAGGCGGCATTCTTTCTTGGAGTTTTTGAGTTTGGTGGTGAACCAGGAGTTTTTCTTGTGGTTGTTGGTGTTGGTTTGGGTCTTCAGAGGGGCCAGGAGGTTGGCGCAGTCGGAGATCCAGTTGGTGAGGTTGTTGGCGGCCTCGTTGGGGTTGCTGGTGCTGGTGGGTTGGTTCAGGGAGAGCGTTGCTGCGAGTTGTTCTGTTGTTCTGCTCTCTCTCTCACTCTGATAGGACTCTTAAGGCAGTCCTTCCCAAGCCAGGTAAGGACTTTCTCCCTTGATGTGGCTATAAGGCCTTTTCTCTCCTTAATGGAGACATTAGGCTACTGGTGAGAATCCTGGCAGCCAGTCTCAAATGGGCCATTCAATCACTCTTTCATCACACACAAGTGGGGTTTGTCACCAGGAGATCTCAGAATCACCGTCACATATTTGCTCACTCCCTGTAGTTTTCCATTTATTTACTGTAAGAAGCATTGGATCCATTGCTCAATGCCAAGAGGGTCTTCAACAGAATAGAATGGGACAATCTCTTCATGACACTGCACAAATTCTGTCTTGGTGCCAATTTAATTGCCGACGTCCATTGGCTCCCTCCCCCCACTGGTTACTTTTGGGGTTTGCAGTCCTATCCCTTCACAGTTAACAGAGGGATGCAACAAGTGTTCCCGTTGTCACCCTTATCCTTCTTCCTGGCCATGGAGCCCCTGGCTGTGCCATCAACCATATATCTGTATACAGATAATCTCCTCCTCAGACTTTCTGCCCTCACTACGTCACTCATTGCGCTGCTAGATATCAGTTCTAACTTTGTTGTGACAGCTGTGTACAGGGTTAACTGGTGAAAGAGTGAAGCCCTCCCAATCTCAAGGATAATGACCAGCACAGCTATCAGTGACTATCCATTTCAGTGGAAGCCGTCATGTCTCAAACATCTGGGAATCTTGATCAATAAGGGATTAGGATAAATACTGCTGGATAATTTTGAGCCGCTCATTGAGAGGGCAAAGTGCAATTACATCAAGTAGGCCCTATTAAACGTATTGCTCTAGGGTATTAAAGTATTGCTTTAGGGTAGCATGCAGGTGGTGAAAATGGCGGTACTGCTGAGGTTCACTAATGTATTGGGAATGCTCCAGTAGGTAACACCCTAAAGATACTGAGATCAGCAGACAGGGGACTAAAGTACCTCAAATGGGCATTGCTAAACTTTTCACACACAGAACATGTTGTGACCTGGGTCTCCCTACCATGACACCTTACTGTTACATTAGGCACAACTAGCTTACATGTAGCCCCTCATCTAAGATCCTCCACTGTGGGTCATGAGTGAGAGCAACATAATAGACAGCCGGCCAGGGCTCCACTTGCTCTATGCCTGGTTAGGCAATGGTCAAACCTTAGGCTCCTATCGATGGATACCAATCTCCATGTTAAGATGCCAATATGGCACAACACTAGCATCTGTATAGTAGGGAAAATGCTTATGTGGGATCTATAGTGCAAGTTGGGGATCCTGCCCTTAAATTATGTTGTGATATGGTGGGTCCTCAAGATCCTTGAGATGATCCAGGAGGAATGCTGTCTGTCTTTACACCAGCAGTGGACATACACAGTTGCATCACTGTCTCTCCCATAGACTAGGTATGCAACCCTGAGTCATTCCAACCCTACCCCAGTGATTACCTTCCTTGGACACTGGATGTGACTCAAGGTCACTTAGCGGCATATTTATAAGCGCCTAGCACCACCTTGAGTCACATTAGCGTTATTTTATTTTACACTTCTGTGGCCCAACAAGGACAAAATCCTTGCACCCTATTTACAAAGTGGCAAATGCATACATTGCACCACTTTGTAACCCTTTGCTCCACATTATGCCCGGGCCAGGTATAATGTATGCAAGGAGTGCATTCCCCCGTTAGGGTCTCGGCTGAGACGTGATTGTCGTGCCAGAATGTCCGCAGCTCTTCTGCTGTTCTTGCCAGGCAGTGGTTCTTCTTCGTCCGTCTTTTCTTGACCAGTCAAATCTGCACCTAAATACTCAATTTAGGGGCGTTGCAGGGAGTGCACGGCATTCCTTGCATCATTTTTTACAGCACTTTTAACGCCTGCTCAGAGCAGACGTTATAAGGGGGTTGCTATTATTTATTATTTATTTAGTTCCATGCATCTCTTAGCGCCCTCCTACTGTGCACCATGGCGCAGGGTAGAGGGCAATAGCATCATTTTTATTGACGCTATTGATGCACTCTGCAGAAGTAGCACCAAAATATTGCTGCTACTCCTGCAGAGTACATAGGCGCCGATTATAAATAAGTGGCGCAAGGTGGCACTAGGAGCTTATAAATTTGCCCTTCAGGGGCATATTTTGGAGCCACTAGCACCACCAATGCATCACTTTTTGTGACTTAACTCCACCTTGTAAATACGGCCCCTCCACGTGCAGTACTTTGTCTAGAAGGGGCGTGCAATGGATATTGCTGCAGCAATGCCACAGCAACACCCATTGCTTTTTGAAGCTGCCTCTTATTTATGAGTTTTCAGGGGTGGTGTTGGCATGGAGCAACAAAGAGAAATGTAGGTAATCTAGTGTTGGCGCAGGGGAAAACACAGGCATATTCTAGTGAGTATGGTGCATCCCTGCGTTTTGAAAATGATGGTGTGCAACACTGCCAAATTTGGCCAGCGCCGTGCATTATAATTTTCTATTAAATCTGGCCCTTACACTCCCAATCACAGTTCGAAAAATTATGCATCAAATGGCACAACCAACTCCAGGTGAAATATGAAGGACAAGACTGTGCAGAGAAATTGGACTATAGAGCGAGAAAGGCCAGAATTAAATTCTTCCTCTTTTAAATACTAGAAGATGGGTAGTGGATGCCTGCAAACTTCAAGGGCTATTATACGATTATAACTATTTGTGCTGCAGACATACATACTGTGACCTAGTGCATTCATGACTGCCCCAACGTGCAAACTCTTTGGAGTGAGGTGGGATCCACACTAAATAGAACAGTAGCAATCCTTACACCAATGACAGAATATCTGATGATGCTTCATTACATGGCAGGCTCCGCTGCATTGTCCAGCCATATCGCCAAATGCTCAGTATTGCACTTATGGTGGTCAAACTCTGCATCCTTAGTCAGTGGCATTCTCAGCACCCACCCACACAGGAAGAATGTGTCATAGAAATGTACAAAACAGCTTCCTATGAGAAACCTATACATAAGATGCAAGATAATTTTTAGATTTTCTTCCACACATGGTACCCTTCCTGCATGATGACCCCTGAATAGAACAGCATCACCTGATTAATTCATGTCTCCCTTCCCCTAATCATACTTCCCTATACCCACATCCCATTCTATCTTAACCTTCTATGCCTCACTGCCCTTTGCCCATCCTGCAAAGTGCATCAGACTCATCAGGCCCCAACAGTGCAACCCACATGACATAGGCATAGTTGGGTTAGATGCTACGACACCACACTGCATGTAGAAGTGATGCCCAAGAACAAACCCCCAGGAGGCATTCCCTGGCATGTGACAAATACCCCCATCCACCTCCACATCACCTAAGTGCTGCCCTCTCTTCTCTCACTCTTCCAAACACTTCCCATCACCTCTCCCCTCCCTGCTCTCAGCTCATATACATACTCACACAGAATTGATGGCACTGGACTCAGCCATGACCAAACTTCCTAAACATCCTCAGCCCCCTGGACTCTCTTATAGCTCGTTGTGTCGCGTAGGTTCTCATTATGTTAATGAGACTACTGGATTTGGGAAACAGGATCATATGGATTGTGGCTACTAAGTAGAATTCCACACCACATGACGCCTGTAGGCCTAATCCGGGTTCTTCGGCTAACTAGTAGCGCCTCATCTCGAGCCGATATGATTGTGGAAACCGGGCGTATGACAAGATGACTCCTCAGGGGAATCGTGCTCAATCAGATCCCATCCCTTTCTCTCAGTTTCCAAAAGTCTCATACAGGCAAAGACGACAGAGGCAGATTATAGTTCCATAAGAATTTATTGAAGTAACTGCATCTTAGATAAAAAGGAGTGTTTACAATAACTAGGATGATGAAACACCATAAAATCAAACAGGTAACTAACAAACAAAAACACAAGAATAATCCTACCATACTGTCACTAGGAGACGTGCTATGTCTGAGCGCAATGTATTGAGCCTAGACTGCCGTTTGGGTTTTCACCCTTGGGTTACACCATCCCTCATACCTGGAGTAAGAAGCCTGTGTCTAGAGAGACACCATCCCCATGTGGATCAGGGGTCCAGCCGTCTAGGCAAGTAGCTGCAGCGAAACAATCAGCATACAATCATGGTCATCTGGATGGAATCTCCCTCTACAATGTCTGGGACAAGGGTGGGTTTTTATAATAAAAAAAGCTAACATTCTAAGAAAAGGTCCCGAGGTCTGAGTGTGTGTTTCCTCTGAATGTTGGAGACATAGCATACCATGTTTGTCAGCAACCCTATCTGACTGCAGCCTTGGAGAAAGCACAGAGTGAAATAAATGTCCTACAAGGAACGTTATGCTTTCCTAGGCAAAAGTACAATGAGATAAAGAAAATAAAACAGCACCGCAAATATTGCTAAACAAATAAAGCAATGCTGAATAAAATGTAACAGTGTTAAAGTGCACAGCGGCAAGCCTAGTTAGCTTAAAATCAACTTGTCTGAAACACGGCGAAAATAGCTATACAAAAGGAGTTCACCCCCCCACCTGGCTCATCAATGGGAACAACTTTGCTGCATCATATTCGCAAACACAAGGAACTTGTGCCCGAGTACCCAATTCACAAAAGTAAGTTTATGACTTTGGGAATTCACAAAGGGTATTTACTAGTAGTATCTTTGCATTTGTACTCAGGCTTACAGCTGAGGTTTTCTTTCTTCCCCAATCCAGGGTCCTGGAATATTCAGTGTCCTACCTGACTTCTTAAGCCTACCTGGCTTTTCAAAGTTGGGAGCATAATTCATATGTGATTTGTTTTTAACAACATATGTGAAATGGACTGGCAAAGGGAATGTAATCCATGGTGACATAATGACACTGTTACAATGAAGACATACCCTGCTAAATCTAGTATCCTGTGTGCTGAGATGTATAGAGAAGAATGTAATCCTGCAAGAACATGGACATTACAAATCTAACTGAATAATATGACCAGAGAAACCATACAATAAACAAATACACATTACTTACCACCTTGCTGCTGATGATTGTTGGAAAGGATCATAATTTGCAAGCTATTTGTACCAACTTTGTGCTTGACTGTTTTGTTGGACTCAGAACTTTATGCAATTTATCCTTGCAATGCAGTGGTACAGTTCCTATACTCCTCCTTTAAATATGGTAAAATTGGTGTGGATCTGATTGGTTAATCCTACATGTCTAAAAGACTCTAGTGCATGGTACCCAGTGCACTCCCGGCCTGTAAATTAAATGCTGTCAGTAGACTGCAGCACTCATTGTGCCATCCACTCCAGTGGCACGATAAAACATGCATCCAGGCCAACCATTCAACCATTGCACTCTGGCTGTGGAGCTGAAAACTGCAAACAACACTTTTTGACAAGCAAAACGTCCCTCTTAAATAATTATGTCAAACCTCAATAGGTATTATTGCTCATAAGGCAAGGGTGCATTGTATTTAAAAGTAGGACATATAAAAGCTTTGGGGCGTATTTATAAGCACCTAGCGCCACCTTGCACCACATTAAAATAATGTATTTTATGCTAATGTGGCCCAAACAGGCCAAAATCCTTGCACCATATTTACAAAGTGGTGCAATGCATGCATTGTGCAACTTTGTAAACCTTTGTGCTACATTATGCCTGCACCAGACATAACATATGCAAAGGGGACATTCCCCCGTTAGGGGGGCGAAAAAGTGGTGCAATGAAATGTAACAGATTTCCTTGCGTCATTTTTTACTGCACTTTTAATACCTGCACAGAGCAGGCTTTAAAAGGGGACTTCCATTATTTATAATGAGCACCTATGTACTCTGCAGGAGTAGCGCCAATATGTTGGTGCTACTCCTGCTCAGTACATCAATAGTGTCATGAAAAATGATGCTATTGCACCCTACCCTGCGCCATGGTGCCCCACATTTTAAATAAGGCGCACACACAGTGGCAGTAGGAAAGCGATAAAGAGCGCAAGAAAAGTGGCACTGCACACAGTGCAGCACCACTTTTCTTAAATATGTCCCTTAATGTTAAACACACCATAACATTTACTAGCACCTCAAAGCTATTTTCAAAGTAGCAGGGTTGTCTGCTATGCATGTTTGCAAATAACTGTCACCGGTGAGGGTATCCTGGAAGTGAGCAGGTGTGTGTCTAGCCCTGCCTATAGTACTTTAGATTGTTGAAAGGCAAGGTCTTCAGCTTCTTGTGGATTTCAAGAAGAGAGGAAGATGCTTTGAAGTGGAGTTGCAGGTCATCCCAAGCCTTAAGAGCAATGTAAGAGAATGCTCATCCTTCTGATCTGGTTCTGTGCATTTTAGGCATGTGTGCAAATAGGAGTTCTACATTGCAGAGCACTCTAGGTGTTTGGTGGAAGGAGACGTGACTGTTCAGGTAGATGGGGCCTGAGTTGTGTTGTGTGTTGAATGTGTGTGTGAGGAGTTTGAAATGAACACATTTGTTTATCGGGAGCCGGTGTTGTTCCTAGAGATGTGGTGTTATTGTGTTCCTCTTAGAGGTTGCTTTTGCAGTGGCAATTTCTGCACTTCTGCTGTGTAACATCTTGTTATACTCTGTTTGAAGGGGGCAGGGTAGAAAGGGGCTATTGGGCCACAATCGTGGTGATTGAGGTTGTTAGTCTATTGTGTCCTAGGGCCAGTCCTACAATTGCTTCGTAAACTGGGCCAAGGACAACCCTTTGCACACTTGAATCTAAGGTTAGTGCGTGCAAGCAGTCACAGGCTTCTCAGGGAAGTGTATCGGAAGAGACCAGAACTCAGTATTCAACCAAAAGACCAAACAACATATTAGCCAGTGCTTGTCTTTATGGAAAAAAGTGATTTTAATGTCACAGCAGAATTTAGTGTTATACAATTCAATGATTATGATGTACGAAGTTACAGCCCTACGCCATTCTATCGTGAAGTAGTGTGCCTCACTTTCTGATAATCATCCTGTTTTCTGACTTTGGCAAACATTTTGATTAATACCACCCCTCCACCCTCTATAGGTCTAGACAGGTATACTGGACTCAATTTTTTATTGGTTTAAATAGAAAGCTCAGTTCACCAGTTTATTGTTTCTGTATCGCTAAAATGGGAGTTACAGCTTTTACAGATGGTGTCAGAAGATGAATGTGTCTTTATAGAAGTGCCTAGCTCAGCAGAAGTGGCTGTGAAAGTCAGCTGCTGCCAGTAGTTCATGCTAAATCTTCTGACTGTGATCACTTGGGCAGTAGCGGTCCCGGGTAATTTGGACACTCAGCTTGGTGGATACGCAGTACTTTGACAGCACAGGGACTGTCTTGGTACAATCTGTTTGGTTGTCAGCTTTCTCTTTGTTTCCCCTCGCTGGGAAAAGAGATGGACCTCTCCTCCAGGACAGCCTCTTCTCTTGGAAGAACAGGCACACTCCTTGCATGTCTTAGCAGGCAGGCAGGCAGGCTTTTAGGCTTTCAGGAAGACCCTCAGCTTCCTTAGCAGAAACCCCACCTTGTGGGGTGGCTTAGATCCCAATTTTATACACATCTTCCAGACTGGGGATGTAGGTCCACTATGAAGAGCTTCAGAACCAGTTGGGGCTTGTTTTCATTCACATTTTCTAGTCATGTTGCTCAACATTGTTGTGTAACTTGAACATCAGATCCTTGGAAGGTAGTCCCCCAAACTTTTTGCCTTCACTCTGCACTTTACCACTGCCAACCAGTGCTAAAGTGACTCTGCCCAGTGCTAAAGAAAGTGACTCTGCTCCCTCCCTCAAACATTGTACAATTACCCTACACCTAATTGAGACATTTAATTTACTTTTAAGGCTCTAATAAATTGTTCTTCATGTATTCATGGCCTGTAAATTAAATGCTACTAGTGGGCTTGCAACACCCATTGTGCCACCCACTAAAATAACCTTTTAAAATGTCTTAGGTCTGCTCCTATGGCTGGTAGTGCAGTTTTAACCTGCCATTTCAATATGGCAAAATAATTCTTTCCCAGGCTTAAATCTTCCTTTGTAATATGCAAAGTAATTCCTGCGGTGGATGTTTTGTTTTTACTGGCTTTAAGACTATGTACACCTTACCACTTCTGAACAGTTCTAAAGTGCATGTGCACATTCCATAAACAGGGTCACATTAGCTCATCCCCAATTGTCATGTTTAATTTCCTTCTAAGCCCCTATTATAGTGTTACTACAGGTGCCCAAAGCCTTTAAATTAAATGCCACTAGCGAGCCTGTAGCACTGATTCTGCCACCCAATTAAGTAGTTCTTTAAACATATTTCATAACACTAGCATTGTACACACAAAGCAAAATAATAATAAGCGGAATAGTCTAATCCAGTTGTCCATTTTTTCTTTGCTTCTTTTTATTTTACATTCCAAAAATGTCTATATTTTTAATATTCATATTTCAATCTTTGCAGTCTTAGACAATGCGTTTTGTCCACCAACTTCTTCAGTGTCTCCTAGATTTACTGATACCGGCCCATTGATCTCATTGAAGAAGGCAAATTCCAGCTTCCACATTTTGCTAATCCAAGTGATGATACCTCAATTAAGACTATTAAGAGGCATATTAATACCTAAATCCTCAAATTCATGATTAAAACAATCATATCCTGGACACCTGAATCGGTGTCCTATATCAAAGCGGGTGCCTGACACATATGTGAACCAGTAAATTATTTGTTCACCTTTGCAAAGCTTACCTCTCCCATAGGATGACATGGGAATCACCTTATTATATTTAATAAGCTGTAATTTCCAAATGGGAGCTGGTAACCAGTGTTCCTGTTTGCTGTCTTTGTTTTGGTCTTGTTTAATTATAAAAAATTACCCTATTTTTTAAACTGGTGTGTGATCTTTTTGTGATGTACTTCCACTCTGTTACTGTTTGAAGGGTTACTCAAATACTCTGAATATTGCCTCTGAGTTAAACTTGACTGCTCTGTGCCAAGCTACTCAAAGGCCTAGCACAGGTTAATTTAGAGTTTGCTTGTGTCTTCAATTTGAACCGGGAACTCAATTTCCAACAATAAATCCTAAAGACTCATAGGGTCATTCTTCACTGTTATTAGGACTATCTCTCCTTATAACTAACATTGGGTTACCTTATTACATCTAATAATTGAGAACTTTAAATATGCAGCAGATAGAGGTATGGTATTTATATTCAAATGAATAGCAATTTAAAAATCTTTTCAATAGTAAAGTCAAATGTTAAGCCATAATTCTGATAAAGGGATTACCCCATTCAGCTGTTTTGAAACAAAAATTCCTGACTTTCAAATCACATTCATACCTGATTAAATCAGATGTGGGCAGACTCACAACACAGCGGCAGTGGGAGCTTGGGGGACGACAGGAGTCATGTGGTATGGATGGTTTTGCATCAGAAAATTACACTAGGCTGGTTAGAGTCATCGTTTTTTACTTGAACCAGCCTAATGTAATTTTTTGGTGCAAAACCCCCTTCTCCCATACCGCCAGCCACACCCGGCTAACATATTTTTTTTTTTTACACTAGCCAACCCTTTGCACCGGCTTGCACCATTCCATAAACATGGCACCCGGCTGGTGCTCAGGAATCGTACAAGCCGATGCTAAACTATTTGGTGCAAAAGTGCGTTACTGCAGTTTTACACCAAAAAGTATAAATGTGCCCTGCAGTCTTTTACAAGAGAGAGACCCTTTATAGCCTGGTGTAATAGAGCCACAACAGTCCACTGATTGTCCCATTGGACTGTTATGGCTCTATTATGTCAGGCTATAAAGGGGAGCCGCCTTTTCTTGGCCTCTCTTTTGTAACAGGCTACATCTCTTTTATAGACAAGTATGAGAACACCTTTAACTTTTCTCTATCCAAGAGGAGAGTGAAACATCTGGTCATGGAATGAGGACAAAAAACAGAGCCCTGCCTGCAATTACCCGACTGACCTGTAGCACTGGACCCTCCTGGCCCTGCAACTGGACCTGTCTGAGATCTGCAGTTCTCTGCTGTTGTGAGTTATTGATCCCAAAGAGGTGCCACCCGGGTCCTGTACCCTTGGGTGGCATAAATTGAGCTTCTTCTGTGAAGAAGATGAAATCCTGAAGTAATGGGCTATTCTCGCCCGTTACACTAAAAAGTCAGAGAACATTGTATGCTGCCACCACTGTTTTATGTTTACAACCAGGACAGAGACAGTAGGTGACTGTGACCTATGAGGGCACCCTTGGTATGGCCCTCCAGTCACCAGGTCAGGACCTTGCTGGAATTAAACATGGGATTAAGAGCGATCGTATCAACATGTTAGTTCTTGAGAGAAAGTGATTTTACCTTTGCGTACTGCTGTGTTATATGAAACTGTTTTAAGAAAAATATGAACTAGAAGCAACTATATAAGCACTTGGAGTATACGTATTAGATGATTTAGGATATGAGGTACATTTGCTTTTGATATTTTACTGGCTCCAACCAAAGTAGTCCTCAATGTGCCACACTCCTTAACATGTCTTTTGTCGATTTGGCAATAAAAGTACAGGGAAAAATATAGAGGACGAATAGAGCAACATACCTGGAGCCATGGATGGCATTCCCGTGGCACCACGCATCATTGACAGGTCTCAGGTCTAATTGGAAAACGGTTTTCTTTTTGTAGTGTAAAGCTTTTCAAAGTAACATTACATTTATGCCTGTGGAATGCAATTCTCTGAACTGAATTGTTTGGTGTGGTTCTTTATGTAGATGGAAAATTGTTATGTGACTATTGGAGGTTCGGCAGTTTTGAATTTTTCACATAGAATTGGGAAAGGAACCTGTTATTTTCGTGTGTGTTTGTTGTGTTGTTTGTCATTGCATGTTTATATATATATGTTTTGGGAGCATGTAATGTGTTATAAAGGCTCTTTTTTTTAAGAGTTGTGAGAGTGATATCATATGTGTTTAGTGCTTTTATGGTTCATTGAGAGTACTCTTAAGTGATTTCGATGTATATGTATTTCCTGTTTTAATATTTTTGCAATATGCTTTCCATGGGTGACTACAATGTGCAAAGTTCTTGGACAACATTTTTATTGTAATTTTCAACATTTTTAATAATCGGTATCGTTATTTCTTCCTCATATTTATTTCAGAGATGACAATTCAGAAAGACATTTGGCTGTATGGATAGTAGTAATATTGCCTCAGCTCTGCTTCATATACTCGTAAATGTAGTCACATAGATACATTTATAAATCTACTCCTACATTTGGCTTATCGCAAATGTGTGTAGGGCTCTGCCATGAGTGCACAGAACTGTGCCTATCGAGTTAAAAGTTTCAGGTATAGATGTGGAAGTGGCGAGGGAGAGAGACTGGAAAATGAGGAATATCTGCTACAAGCGGGAGGAGTAAAGGAAACATTAAACGGGGCACATGGAAGAATGTGCAGTTACAAAACCAGACCTAGAAAAGGGTCAGTTGCAAGTCACAAACATTACAACCATATCTGGTGAAGTTTTGCATTAACTTTTTGAGGCTCAAATCTACTTCAGCCAAGTCTTGAACTGGCACTTTATATACTGTAGGTGGTTGTTCATTGGTACTCTTCGGGAACCACATAGGACCCATTTCACAGAAGTAAATCAATGGGTGGAAAGTTCAGTGCATGTGCAATTACTCCTATGTCTCGGTGTAATTCTCTGCTTAGATGCAATTCAGAAACTTCAAGTAGAGAGGTATGCCTAATAGTAGGAGTGCTTGGCCCACCCTTTAAATTAAGTGTTGGTGACACATAGAACTCAAAAAGGAGTACAAATTATTGTATACGATTACACTTAGAAAGTAGACTTACTTCTACATATTCTTATGCACTTAAGTGGAGAATTAATCTCCTCAGAGACACTCTGAGGACCAACTATACGTGTTGCAGTGGAATCTTTTTTTAAATGTATTGTTCACAGTTGAAATAGTATACTTTTTAATGTTTTTTTATTAGAACCTATTTTACTGTTGTCTTGATGCTTTTTATGTCGCTGTGTACACTTTTATAATGAAGTATTCTTAATTAAATAAAGTATTATTTGATTTGGTTTGATTTAGCTTTTGCGTAGGATTTACTACTGCATTCTTCTTCGCACTTGTTTTGGAAAAATCTGCAGTAGGAAAAGCATTTACGCCCACCAGGAATCCCGTTGTGAGATCCTTGCAGGTTTTAATGAGTACTTTGTCGCCATTAACCTAAGTTTGTGGTCAAATGTACCTTCATGGTTAGGCCTCAGTTTACTTTTGTGAGTGCTCCTAAATTTGTTTTAGAATCTTATTTTAAAATTCACAGTACAGGACATTTGCACAGTTCAAGAGTTCTCCAATAGCGCTTATGTAAAATAACATTAGTTATTTTAATTATAAACAATTAAATTACAGTTTCGTATGGAAGCTAGCTGTTGTCGTGTGTGTGCCTTGTAGCTGTGTATTCTCCTGCACATTCATGAACGGGAGGGTTGTTTGTAGGTCACTGCATACCTGAGGCATTTTCATTTAATTTATGTGTAATAGTCTATAGATACATTAATGTGCCTTAGCACCTTGGGTATTTGGGCTATGAGTGTTATTTACAATTTGATCAGACAGGGTATTTTCCATTAAAAAAACACAGCTTTATTAGCAGCATTGGAACACCGAAGGATGAAATATAATAACATCAATGCAGACATACATAATTGTTATTCTCTCTTGAGATATTGAAATTTACACTCTGTTGTTTGAAATCAATATCTAATTCTTTCTTGGATATACATTTGTTGAATTATTTTATTGTACAATGCACTGGATCCTTGAGCTGCCAATTATAGACACATGAATCCTGAAAGAATAGAGAACCTAGCATTAAATTTGATTACGGTAGTTTTGCTCTTCGTCCCTTTTTCCTATACTGGAGGTTTGCTTCAGAAAATAGCCATTCACACTGCATAGCTCGTCTCATTTTAGTTCGAACTGGAAAATGTTTGAGGAAAGCCTAAATTTTGCGGTTAGTGGAATCCATCACTATGAGCGAATAGTGCCGGTTTTCTCAGTGCTACTACAACGAGCTGTTGTTGGAAAATATAAATACATTATTCAATTAAAATATTTAGATAGACAATAGCATTTTGTCTGGCACATAAATGTCTGTGGGTAATATTCATTTTCAAATCGATTTCCTACCTATTGGAGTTCAATGTACTGCCAGTCACCCCATTCCCTTTTCCCCCCAATATTGACAAACGTTACGGTGGCTACTGGTACAATTTGAGAATGTCAGGAGAAAATCTATAGGTAATGTCAGCCTCTTATTTAAAGCAAGAAGCATGGCGAACTACCCTGGCCTTCTTCCTGACAACTTAGGCTCTCGGTCCGAGCTCTGGTATCCTCCCTGACGGTTACAAGTATCCCGTTTACTCCGGACCAGATAGTTCTTTATCCAGGGACACCGACATCGGTTTCACTGGGTGTTAATGTGAAGCTGAAAAAACTGATGAAAATGCTGATTGACGTGGGCAGGAGGACAGCCCAGCACCTGCAGCAATACTAGTGCAGCATATGCGGCTCACTCTGGCCTTAACCTACCGTGCCCTGTCTCGTCCTGCACTCGATCCTCTGTACCTCTCTTCCGGACCTCAGGGGTGCACTCAAGTGCATCCTTTTTCTTGCACTGAGGAGCTGGAGAAGTTTAGTTGATTAGTGCCTGGAATCAGAGAACCCAATAGTCCTGGGTATGTGATGGTATTTCTCATTCCCGTGACAAAACTCAAAATTGACAGATTTTACGTGATTATTGGTAGGAATCAGAGATTTTTGCTCTCTGGTAACCCTGCAACAAAATCTGGAAAACTCGTAGGGTGGGTCCTGCAGAATTTGTGAATAAACAGCCAAATGGTGAATTTTGGAGCATGAGTTTCTAACAGGTATTAAATCAAGTGTTAAACATTTGTATGAAACTAAATAAGGATGGTCACGAAATAGTACTACTTTTTCATGCTACAAAGTAGGAGTATTTTTGTTTCTGTAGAAAACTCTTCTTTGCCCACCTACTTCCTCCATTAGCAAATATTGGCATTGCCCACTGTTAGAAATGGGGTCTTTGGTTGACAGTCAGGTTACCCCCTGTTCAAGCAAGGACCCTCACTCTAGTCAGGGTAAAAGAGAATCACCCTCAGCTAACCCCTGCTTACCCCCTTGGTAGCTTGGCAGAGCAGTATGCTTAACTTCGGAGCGCTAGGTGTAAAGTATTTGTACCAACACACACAGTAACTTAATGAAAACACTACAAAATGACACAACACCAGTTTAGAAAAATAGGAAATATTTATCTAAACAAAACAAGACCAAAACGACAAAAATCCGACATACACAAGTCAAGTTATGAATTTTGAAAGATTAAACAAAAAATAGCATTTAGAAACAAAAATGCTTCGATGAGATGTTAACATGGCGTTGTGACGGAGTCGTTCCGAACAAGCCGACACCAGCGGCGCCGGACACGGAGTCGTGTAGACCCCCAGGTACAGTACCTTTGGTGAAGAGTGAAAACAAGCCGATGCGTGAAGTCGGGGATCGCGGCGTCTGTGCGAAACGTTGAATTCACGCACTTCGAGCGGCATCGGTCACGACGGGGTGCGGCGACTTCCACGGAGCCGCAGACCTCAGCGGGGCTGCAGCGGCGTCGGGCCTGCGAAGAGCGTCGTGTTCCAGCGAAGGTCACGGCATCGGGTGCAGGTGGCGTTACCGGATTCAGCAGCGGCGTCGGTCCGGAGTCGTCCGAAGTCAATTTCCTTGGATTTCCACCAGCTTTCCTTTCAAGGGCCCAGGGACTGGATAGGGCACCACTTGTCAGAGCAGGAGTCTCTCCAGAGACTCCAGGTGCTGTCAGAGAGAAGTCTTTGCTGTCCCTGAGACTTCAAACAACAGGAGGCAAGTTCTAAATCAAGCCCTTGGAGATTTCTTCACAAGATGGAAGGCACACAAAGTCCAATCTTTGCCCTCTTACTCTGGCAGAAGCAGCACTGCAGGAAAGCTCCACAAAGCACAGTCACAGGCAGGGAAGCACTTCTTCCTCAGCTATCAGCGCTTCTCCAGGCAGAGGTTCCTCTTGGTTCCAGAAGTGTTTACAGAGAGACAGGCTTTACAGCATTGAAAAACGAAATTGGCAGTATTTCACTGTCAGGACATATAAACCACATTACTACATGTCCTACCTTTATCCATACACTACACCCTGCCCTTGGGGCTACCTAGGGCCTACCTTAGGGGTGTTTCACATGTAAGAAAAGGGAAGGTTTAGGCCTGGCAAGTGGGTACACTTGCCAAGTCGAATTTACAGTGTAAAAATACACATACAGACGCTGCAGTTGCAGGTTTGAGACATGATTACAGGGTTACTTGTGTGGGTGGCACAACCAGTGCTGCAGGCCCACTAGTAACATTTGATTTACAGGCCCTGGGCTCCTCTAGTGCACTTTACTAGGGACTTAACAGTAAAACAAATATGGCAATCATGGAGAACCAATTACATACACATTTTAAACAGGAGCACTTGCACTTTAGCACTGGTTAGCAGTGCTAAAGTGCCCAGAGTAACAAAAGCAGTAAAATCAGAGTCCAGCACACATCAACAACCTGGGGAACAGAGGCAAAAAGTTAAGGGAGACCATGCCAAGGATGAAAAGTCTAACACCAACATACTCCCATGAAACACAATTGTATTCATTACCATCATATGCCAAGGTCTGCACACAAGATGTTACATATTACAACCATAATCAAAAAGGCTTCTTCAAAAATCCAGGCATTGCAAATAAATTCCAAAGCAGTCACACAATATGCTGTTAATTGCTAATGCATGCCTCGTCACATTCTATGTTTTTATTACATACATATAGGCATAAACAGATGTGATCACGCAGGGACAGAAGCAAGTGTACTTATCCAAACCTGGTGCTTTCCCACACAGAAACATGCTCATACATGTACATGCATAAACACCCACATTCACATGCATACACAAGCATCACCAAGCTCTCCTGTTCTGCACCTTCAAGACAGTTTTCTAAGTCCCATTAAATTTTTCCCAGGAGACTGGAGTATGCTGGGTACTTGAATATCAATTGAGTGGAACTATTTAAACCTTGAAGTTTTTCATCAATTGACTGAACCCCAGTTGTCCCCCTCTGAACCCTTTTACTCAGTTTTTTGAGACTTAAGACAACAGAGTGATTCCATGGTCACACTCCTGTCTAGTCCTCCGACACACTCAGGAGATGGGGCTGCAACTCCATGTGAGGTGCATGAGTGTGAGGCATGCCCTGAACTTTCCACCCTTTCATTTACTTCTGTGAAATGGGTGCTATGTGGTTCCGTAAGAGTACCAATGAACAGCCATCTATATAAAGTGCCAGTTCAAGACTTGGCTGAAGTAGATTTGAGCCTCAAAAAATTTATGCAAAAACTTGAATTGATATGGTTATAATGTTTGTAACTTGCAACTAACCCTTTTTTAGGTCTGGTTTTGTCTGAAGAGGTATTTTCCACTTAGGAGATGGCTGATTGTATTAAGGCATAAGTACCTTGCCAGCAGGTCTAGTTGTGGCCATGTGTGCTGTGCAGCACAGATGTGAATTTAAATATATGTGGTTATGTAGTAATCAATACATGGACAAATGCTGTAACAAAGCCCCACGTCCCTCTTTTCAAAAGAAAAACCAACATTTTAATAAACGAAACAGGTCGAATTTCCCGGAATTTGAACAAAATATTGGTAAAGGATATAGGCATAATTTCCTAGAATCCTAAACAGTGGAACAGATTAAAGTACTGTACTGAAATTTTAAATTGAATTTAAACTGGGAGAGGAATTGAGATGTAAGCATTCAATTTCATGCTGTGCAAATGGTACTAAAATAGGTAAAGCTGCTTGCTACATAGATGTGCTAGCATCCATGTGCCTCATATGCTGGAAAAATCAGGATATGTAATTTATCAAGCAAATTATAAGGTGGCAATATCTAACACTATCTGGGTATACCAAGCCAAACCAGGCTGCACTGTCTCAACAGATAGGTAAGGACGGTATGCCACCTTTACTTTGGCTGCTCTAAAACAGGAGTCTTTACATCAAAGAAAAGTTTTCGGTATTTTACTTTGCTGTTCTTTGCTTCACAGGTAAGTTAGTTTTAAGTGTTATAAAATTATTAGAGATGCGTGTGTGTGTCTGTGTGTGTCTGTGCCTACGTACTAAAATATATATTTATTTACAAGGTTATGTCACTTAAAAATGTAAAGGAAAAAATATTATTAGACTGAATCTGTTAAGTCAAATTGAGTATGCAGGTTCAAGAAAATGCAAAGGATGGGACCTAACATAGCGGTTTGCTGATCTGCCTGCTTGTGGGGTATTATTAAAAACTCATTTATTTAAACGTGGGCCACCAGTGTATTATTTATTTTATGTATTTGACACTCCATTGGGTCTCTTCATTCATGCCCAAGAGGGCTGTCTATGGTGGTTGCACGATATGTTGAGTTCACAAAAGATCATTTGAGGTAGCAAATGATTGCAAGAAAGGATGGATGTCACATTAAATATGCATTGATGTCAGAAGCACTCCAAGTATCCTGTTCTTTAATTGAAAGTGATCAGAGAATGCTTAAGTTTCCAATTCTGCACACGAACTATAGTAGTGTAAACACAAAATGTCCTTTCATTGATCCTAGAGGGAGCACAGAGAAGCATCAATCTGATATGGACCAAAGGCAGGCCCATGCCATGCATTTTGAGTTTGAGTGGGACATCGAGGAAGCCCTGAGTCTTTGACCAGTTTCCTAAATACCCTACGATGTAACACACAGAGATTCTAAAGACATAAATTCAGTACAACATCAAAGTATTTAATGCCTGTGGTTGATAGCTGATTACCAAGTAAGACATATGCAAAGAATGATTCTACTTTCAAGGTCATTTGATCCACTTTTCATTAAGTAGAAGAGAGATTATTTTTTGTCCCCTGCAGATTTTGAAGGATTTCTTAGATCCCAAAAATAAAGCAACAGTCCACAATATTCACAATCAAAGGAGGATGATAAAACGAAATCCCAATCTCTGCAAGGATCTCTGCAGAGATCCATACTCTGCAGGCATTCGTTAGGCTTAGCCTCTATTCTTCGGCATGCTGATAATTAATGACCAGTGTTCCAAAACAATGACAACATTTCCTATACTACCATGATCACCAAAGCTTTCAAAAAACCCATGATGCCTCTAATGCTAGTGGGAAGGCTTTTGCACAGGTGCCGGACTTTACTGGTCATATATGTACTGCACCACAGTGTCCCACCATGCTAGACACCCCTGAGCAGTCTGGCCGCTGTGTCCTTAAGGTCCTTGCTAAGTTCCAAGAGGCTATTTTGTGGCCACCATGTGGACAAGGGTGGCATACCGTGTAGGTTGTTAAGCCAAAAACTAACAGAATATTCCTTCATCTGCTGTGGACTTACATTAATTGCGGAGCAAGAAAGCAAACAAAGGGTCACTAATAAGAAAAGGCAAGAAATAAAAGATCGTTTAGCAAATAGTTTTCAAAGCTATACAAGGAATGTCTCAACCCTGGGAGGGCCAAAGAAGATGTTATAATCCAGTTGGCATTACTCAGATGCTTATCAGATAGGACGGCATTGTCCATGGTCACTTTGATCAAGGAATCAGTGTTTAATTTTGCTATCTGTGCATTGCATAATGGCAAGGCTCCAGGAGAGGATACATTTTGTACAAATGTCTTCAAGATATTTGCCTCTTTATTGAAGAGTACATTTGTGAGCTGATGAAATAAGATTATTTTAGGGGAAGGTGCCAAAACTCTTTAAAATGATTCCCTGTTGATATTCTCCATAGCTAGCACATACATGCAAAAGGGTCTGTTATTGGCTCATCACCCTGACTGCAATATTGTTGTTAATATTTGGACATCCGAATAATCAAAGAAATTGGGTCTAAGATCTCTCATGGTCAAACTGGGTTTAGATCTCTGACCAACAAAACCCCTTTCTTAGCAGAAGTCTCTTCTTGATAACAATGAAGAAAGTGCCTTGACTGATTACATTTTTCAATTTAGTAAACTGATTGTACCCGGTGAACTGGGGTCTAACTGGGAACTGTTAGCTGCATGTGGAACTCTTTCTCTCATGTCAGCAGGACAGAATGCCAGTAGAGAGCTTGGAAAATGTATTTCTAAATGGTTAATCGATTGAACTATTCTGTTGAAACATGGTCCTGAGAATAAGTAGCGTCACATGCTTTTAACAATGTTTTACACTCCCTGGCTTGTTTCATTGGAAATAATTTGTATATGTTTAGTTGTATATGCCCTGACAAACGTAAAACATGAGTTTTTGCTCAAGATGAAAAACAAAATATGTTTAGTCCAGATATTGTGTACAAGATATTGACTCAGATTTACCCTCACAACAGTAAATCAGTATAGGAAACGTGGGCAGTAGACCTTCGCCCAGAAATGATCTAGTAGGGTTGGAAATGAGTGGTGCATTAATTAGATTTCCCAGCACTAGATCTATCAAATATTTTGTGAGAATGAATTGTGTCATGTTCCTCAAATGCTTTGGAACATCAGTTGTGGGGGCATTGTAAAAATGCAATGGTTATGGCGGGGTATCTTGACCAACAAATCTGGGTCACTTGACTATATATACGACCGTGACAAAGTTGTATCTGGTATTACCACATTACAAGCAGAAGTCTGAGCAAATACACACTTTGGGCCTCATTATGAGTTTGCTGCCTGCCAAACTCATACCGCCACTAGACAACCGTTGGACTTTTTTGCTTATGCAGGGTCATCCCCAATCTTTTTGCCTCCTGCCTCCTAATTGTTTCTGACCTGTTTCTGTTGGTTTTTGAACTCTGTGCACTTTACCACTGCTAACAAGTGCTAAAGTGCATATGCTCTCTGTGTAAATTGTATTGTTGATTGGTTTATCCATGATTGACATATTTGATTTACTAGTAAGTCCCTAGTAAAGTGCACTAGAGGTGCCAGGGCCTGTAAATCAAATGCTACTAGTGGGCCTGCAGCACTGGTTGTGCCACCCACATAAGTAGCTCTTAATCATGTCTCAGACCTGCCATTGCAGTGTCTGTGTGTGCAGTTTTAACAATAAATTCGACTTGGCAAGTATACCCACTTGCCAGCCCTAAACCTTCCCTTTTCTTACATGTCAGACACCCCTAAGGTAGGCCCTAGGTAGCCCCAAGGGCAGAGTGCAGTGTATGGTTAAGGTAGGACATATAGTAATGTGTTTTATATGTCCTGACAGTGAAATATTGCTAAATTAGTTTTTCACTGTTGCAAGGCCTGTCCCTCTCATAGGTTAACATGGGGGCTACCTTTAAATCTGACTAAAGTGTAGATTCCCTTTGGGAGTGGATGGACATGTGGAGTTTGGGTTCTCTGAGCTCACAATTTAAAAATACATCTTTTAGTAAATTAGATTTTAAGATTGTGTGTTAGAAAATGCCACTTTTAGAAAGTGAGCATTTTCTTGCTTATACCGTTTCTGTGACTCTGCCTGTTTGTGGATTCCCTGTCTGGGTCAGTTTGACAGTTAAGCTGGTTGCACCTCACACTATACAGTGACACAAAGGGAGCTGGGGTGTAGTCTGCATTTTCTGATGAGCCATCTGTGCTAGGAGGGAGGGGAGGAGTGGTCATTTACACCTGAAAGGGCTGTGCCTGTCCTCACACAATGCAGTCTCCGACTCCATGGTGAGTGTCTAGGGCCTGGCCTGGGAAAGGCAGGATCTCAATTCAAAAGAGACTTTACTTTGAAGTAGGCCTACTTCAAAGGAGAAATTGGGTATAAGAAGGGCACCCAAAACCACAGACTTTAGATCACTTCTGGACATCAAGAGGAACCTCTGCCTGGAGACGAGCTGAAGAGTTGAGAAGTGCTGCCCTGCCTGTGACTGTGCTTTGTGGAGCTATCCTGCAGTTGCTGCTTCAGCCAGAGTAAGAGGGCAAAGACTGGACTTTGTGTGCCTTCCATCTTTTTGTCAAGAAATATCCAAGGGCTTGATTTAGAGCTTGCCTCCTGTTTGAAGTCTCACAGACAACAAAGACTTCTCTCTGCCAGCACCTGGAGTCTCTGGAGAGACTCCTGCTCTGACAAGTGGTGCCGTATCCAGTCCCTGGGCCCTTGAGAGGAAAGCTGGTGGAAATCCAAGGAAATCGACTTCGGACGACTTCGGACGACTTCAGACCGACGCTGCTGCTGAATCCGGTGAAGCCGCCTGCAACTGACTCCGTGATCTTCGATGGAACGCGACGACCTTCGCAGGCCCAATACCGCTGCAGCCCCGCTGAAGTCCGTGACTCTCTGGAAGTCGCTGCACCACGTCGTGACTGTCACTGCTCGAAGTGCACGGATTCAATGTTTCGCACAGATACCGCGATCCCTGACTTCGCGCAACAATTGTTTTCACTCTTCACCAAAGTTACTGTACTTGGGGGTCTGAGCGACTCTGTGTCCGGCGCCGCTGGTGTCGGCTTGTTGGGAACGACTCTGTCACGACGTCGTGTTAACCCCTGCTCGAAGCATTTTGTGTTTCTAAGCGCTATTTTTGAGTTTAATCTTTAAAAATTCATAACTTAACTTGTGTATGTTGGATTTTTGTCGTTTTGGTATTGTTTTGTTTAGATAAATATTTCCTATTTTTCTAAACTGGTGTTGTGTCATTTTGTAGTGTTTACAATAAGTTACTGTGTGTGTTGGTACAAATACTTTACACCTAGCACTCTGAAGTTAAGCCTACTGCTCTGCCAAGCTACCAAGGGGGCAAGCAGGGGTTAGCTGAGGGTGACTCTCTTTTACCCTGACTAGAGTGAGAGTCCTTGCTTGAACAGGGGCTAACCTGACTGTCAACCAAAGATCCATTTTCTAACAACCGCCATAGTGGTCTAAACACCGCTGGCCCCATTTTGAATTTTCCCATTGTGCCTGGTGGCGGGAACTGTGTTTCCGCAACCCGGCCCAGCAGGAAACAGGGCTGTAACATTGCAGCTGGCTTATAATCGAGCCGGCTGCAATGTGGCCATGCGGCGGGTGCAGCAGCTCCCATCACGCATTCCACCACCCATAATTCGGGCTGTGGAATGCCCAATGGGGCTGTTCATGGGGGCCCCTGCAGTGCCCATGCCAAGTGCACAGGAAGTGAAGGGACCTCCAGGGGGGCCCTGACACCCTCATTCCACCAGCCTTTCCATGGCAGTGGAACCACCATGAAAAGGCTGGCGGTATAGAGACTCGTGATGCAGTGCCACCCTGGTGGATTACAACCGCCGGTTCCTCTGGGACCGACAGGCTGACTACTGGCAGCAACCTGGCGTTGTCGGCAGTCCGACCGTGGCGGCTCTGCCACGGTCATAATTTGGACGTCTGACCGCCACGACCGCGTCGGTCTGACCACCACTGTGGATCTGGCGGTCTGAAGACTGCCAGACTCGTAATGAGGCCCTTTATCTCCTAGCCTGCCGGCCATTCTTGTGGTGATCAATTTTAAATAGGAGGAAAGTATCACTCAAAGTAGCTCAGGGGAGAAAGTATCTAAGTGTATTGTGGTATTTAATGGTATTATTATGGAAGGAATGGAATAAATGTAAAATCATAGAATATTTGGGGTTATTACATGTAGTGCAGTATAGGTCAATGCATATTTTGAGATGGATCATCAGATGGAGAGTAGATGTTCATATTGATATGGAAAACATTATTGGCTGTGCATAGCATACTTCAGCTCAAGATTTAGACTTTGACAATCAATTTTGCTTCTCAATAGATGCTCCTGGCTTTCCCCCATACTCAAGTAGGACAGGAGCATTAAACTAATATAAAACGGTCAAAAGATGTTCAAGCTGTAGCTTTTATGCATAGGCAGAACATTTTACTATCAGTAGTATATATACATCTAATTTGACTGGACTGCATGATTATAACATTTTGTAACTCCTACTGTGCTGCAAACGTAATGGTTACGTCCCGCAGTACAGTGCTCCTGTGCCGAGGACGTAACCATTACTCTTCCAATCATGTGATGGGGGCCTGAGAGGCTTCAAAGGGAAGGAAAGTAATTTCCTTCCCTTCAAAGTCTCTCAAAGTATTTCAAAAGCTATCCAGCTTTTGAAATGCCCACTAGACACCAGGGATTTATTTTAGAATGGAAACTGGCATGAGGGGAGTGACCCCTTGGGCAAGGGTCACTCCCCAGGGGCGCAATATTTTTCAAGACCTTTTCTGCCCTCCCCCCGGGGGCAGAATCCCCTATGCGCCAATTTCACGCAAGGGGAGTGAACCCTTAGGCAAGAGTCGCTCCCCCGGAGGGGGGGAATTTATTTTAGGCCATTTTTGCCCCACTTGGGAGCAGATAGGCTGATTTTTGTTAGGCTGATCTGCCCCCAGGGTGGGCAGAAGCCTCCAGACGCCAGTGAAAATTCTTTAGTGTTTTTTTAGTTTTTTTAGAGGTGGGGAGCGAGAAGGGTCAAGGGTCGCTCCCCTGGGGGGCAGATTATGGCCATACCCCCACCCCAAATAAATGGGGCCAAAGTTGTTCTGCTCACCAGTGGGCAGATGGGGCAATTACCCCTGATCCACACCCCAGGGGGGCAGAAAGTCTACTAGATGCCAGGGAATTGGGGGTGGTGGCTACCAACCAGTATGGGCCTGGTTATGCCCCCACCCCAACTGAGTGGGGTAACAGTCTTTCAGCTCTAGGTTTCTCTAGGCGCCGGCTGAGCTAGAGGCCAAAATCCACAGCTAAGCACTTTGCAAAAAACAGCTCTGTTTTCTTTGTGAAAATGTGATGTGTCCACGTTGTGTTTTGGGGCTTTTCTTGTCGCAGACGCTAGGCCTACCCCCACAAGTGAGGTACCATTTTTATCAGGAGACTTGGGGGAACGCTGTGTGGAAGGAAATTTGTGGCTCCTCTCTGATTCCAGAACTTTCTGTCACCGAAATGAGAGGAAAAAGTGTTTTTTTGGCCAAATTTTGAGGTTTGCAAAGGATTCTGGGCAACAGAACCTGGTCAGCCCCCCACAAGTCACACCATCTTGGATTCCCCTAGGTGTCTAGTTTTCAAAGCTGCGCAGTTTTGCTAGGTTTCCCTAAGTGCCGGCTGAGCTAGAGGCTAAAATCCATAGCTAGGCGCTTTGCAAAAAACAGCTCTGTTTTCTTTGTGAAAATGTGATGTGTCCACGTTGTGTTTTGGGGCTTTTCCTGTCGCGGGCGCTAGGCCTACCCCCACAAGTGGGGTACCATTTTTATCAGGAGATATGGGGGAACGCTGGGTTGAAGGAAATTTGTGGCTTCTCTCTTATTCCAGGACTTTATGTCACCGAAATGAGGGGGAAAGTGTTTTTTGGGCCAAATTTTGAGGTTTGCAAAGGATTCTGCGAAACAGAACCAGGTCAGAGCCCCACAAGTCACCCCATCTTGGATTCCCCCAGGTGTCTAGTTTTCAAAACTGCACAGGTTTGCTAGGTTTCCCTAGGTGCCGGCTGAGCTAGAGGCCAAAATCCACAGCTAGCCACTTTGCAAAAACAGCTCTGTTTTCTTTGTGAAAATGTCATTTCCATGTTATGTTTTGGGGCAGTTCCTGTCGCGGGCCCTAGGCCTACCCACACAAGTGAGGTACCATTTTTATCGGCAGACATGGGGG
This sequence comes from Pleurodeles waltl, assembly GCF_031143425.1. Classification (NCBI taxonomy): domain Eukaryota; kingdom Metazoa; phylum Chordata; class Amphibia; order Caudata; family Salamandridae; genus Pleurodeles; species Pleurodeles waltl. Next base: position 925,723,169 of record NC_090445.1, on the reverse strand, counting down.
AACACAGACTAGCAAAACAAGTGTTATTGCCCCTTGTCTTTCTCTACATTTTTTTCCTTCCAAATGTAAGACAGTGTGTAAAAAAGGCGTCTATTTGAGAAATGCCCTGTAGTATGGGCACCCCAGAATTCAGAGATGTGCAAATAACAACTGCTTCTCAACACCTTATCTTGTGGCCATTTTGAAAATACAAAGGTTTTCTTGAAACCTATTTTTCACTTTTTATATTTCAGCAAATTAATTGCTGTAAACCGGTATAGAATGAAAACCCATTGCAAGTTGCAGCTCATTTATTGGCTCTGGGTACCTAGGGTTCTTGATGAACCTACAAGCCCTATATATCCCAGCGACCAGAAGAGTCCAGCTGATGTAACAATATATTGCTTTCAAAAATCTGACATCGCAGGAAAACGTTACAGAGTAAAACATGGAGAAAAATTGTTTTTTTTTTCACCTCAATTTCAATATTCTTTTATTTCAGCTGTTATTTTCTGTAGGAAACACTTGTAGGATCTACACAAATGACCCCCTGCTGAATTCAAAACTGTGTCTACTTTTCAGAAATGTTTAGCTTTCTGGGATCCAGCAATGGTTTCTCACCCATTTCGGTTACTAACTGGAAGGAGGCTAAAAGCACACAAAATAGTAAAAATGGGGTATGTCCCAATAAAATGTCAAAATTGTGTTGGAAAATGGGGTTTTCTAATTCAAGTCTGCCTGTTCCTGAAAGCTGGGAAGATGGTGATTTTACCACCGCAAACCCTTTGTTGATGCCTTTGTCAGGGTAAAAACCGCGAGCCGTCTTCTGCAGCCCTTTTTTCCAATTAAAAAAAATAAAAATTGCTGTATTTTGGCTAATTTCTTGGTCTCCTTCAGGGGAACCCACTAAGTCTGGGTACCTCTAGAATCCCTAGGATGTTGGGGAAAAAAGGACGCAAATTTGGCTTGCCTAACTTATGTGAACAAAAAGTTATGAGGGCCTAAGCGTGAACTGCCTCAAATAGCCAAAAAAAATGCTCGCCACAGGAGGGGAAAAGGCCTGGCAACGAAGAGGTTAAGGAAAGACCTATTAGACATTTACTAAGCCCATGAAGGAGCAACATAGCCATTTGCATGCATTGCATGACTTTGTAAATTTGGTGCTGCAATTTTAGCCTCACTGGGCCACACTAGCATAAAAACAAATAAAAAGGCCTAAAATATTAAGGGGCAGATTTAAGAGCCCCTAGAACCTCCTTGTGCTAATGTGGCACAAGGAAGTTCTAGGGGCTCTTAAATCTGACCCTTAATATTTTAGGCCTTTTTATTTCAGCGTGATCATTTCTGAACATGTAACTGTGTAGATGCATATAATGTATTTGCCTAAAGTTTCAAGCAGAGAACCTATAGAAGAGATGACCCTTTCTGAAGGTGTGTTGGGGACTTTTGCGGTTCTAAGGTGCACCTAGGGGACAGGTTTCAGATGGTATTGAACTGTGTAGGATGGCATGAAAACAATTTGAAGAAAGGGCAGGCAATTGTATTCGTGTTGTTCATTTCTGTAGTGCTTCATACACCTGACAAGGCATTGAAACACAATGATGGGTGTGTTACGGTTGGAAACGTTGTCAACTATGTTGGCAACTATAGCCTCGAGGCCCATTTTCCACACAAACGGTGTGCATTAGTATTTTCGAATACAAATGGGGCGGCATTCCAGCAGGGATGGTTTGATATTTCTGCCGACTCGCGCCCTTCAGCAACTGTTGACGGAAATTAAAGCGTCTTCACACAAAACGAGCGTGCGAGATTTGCCTTCCTCCTTCGCCCCCTGGAAAATTATGGGAAAAATGGGTTACATATGTTACCGATGGAGCCGTGTTTTGTGTTTTGTCCTATTTAAAAAAAAAAAAAAAAAAAAACATCAGCGTTGAACAGCGGGTTTAAAAATAAACAAAGCAAAGTTCTGCAGACCTGTACGGCTAGGTTCTGCGACGGTAAACTCAGGCATTTTGCAAAGGCAGAGTTTTGTTGAACTCCGTGATTCAAGAGGAGTGTCAAGAGGCCTTTAGGCTTTCATGGATCGGCCTTTGCTTGCAAACAATTATCACAGTTAGTTACGTAATCAACTACATGATGAATTATTCCAGGCCACCAGAAATGCCTAGAAACTATTTATTGTGTTTTAGAACTCCCGGTATGGCCTTGCAAAGGAGTTTGATGATGACACCAATTCAGGGTCTGAGAGCGAAGAGCAGGAGTGGGCTGAACTATTTTGAAACTTCAGCAACTTAACCTTTCTCCAGTGCTTCAATCATTTCCTGCGTTTACCCAGTTTGCAAGATTTTACACCAACTAAGTAGAAATATACTTCAAGGGTGTTTGCTTCAATTAAATGAGAGGTGGTTATTCTGTTAGGTGGATCTACAGTATTTTTGATAATTACCTTTTCATAAGTCTTTTGATTTCCTGCCACTAGGCAGAATGTTGTAAAGAAGTCAAATGCAGCAAAAACAGCGATCAACACAATTGGCGCGGTGTTATAACCCTAGCAGAATCTAGGAAATGTAAATTGAGGTGGTCAGTGAAAAGTGTAACAGGATGTTTACTTCTGAGGAGATAATGTTTCCATTCCTCAAATGCAGTGTGGATGGCCTAAAGTTATTTCTTTGCGATTGTGTAATCTACTTCTGTAGCATTACACTTCTTTGACAGATTTGCTACTGGATAAGATTACCCAGTTTCTCAATCTGTTTGTTAGAGTATAGCATCCATCGCCTCATCAGAGGTGCTAACGCGTCCGTCTATGTTAAATTATACACATCAGGACTCGTTTTAGGTCGATGAACCTTTTGACCCAGTGGTGAGTCTCCGTAAAACGAAATTACCAACCATCAACATATATTTCACAAAAACCATTTAAGAATCTTCAACGCATTCATTTGTTTCTGACTCAAATAACCACACCTCGAAAGAAGAATTTGTGAATTTTATTCCCTATTGATTACAATCTAATAATAAACGTATTATTCTTAAAACCAAGAAGCATAAAAGCATAATCACAAAGTGGCAATCATGATGAACTTTCAACAATGCGATGATCAGAATCATAGAATAGATATGTTAGAAGAGAATAGACCATAGTGCATGATAAACAACAGAATATCAGTTCAGCATAGCTACATGTCAGTCACGTCAGTTCCGTCCGTCAAATGAATACCTCATCTAACCTCAGATTAGCATTAGCATGTTGGGCTTCATGCAAAACAATTTAGAACATCAATTTGGAAAACATCTAACTAAGATACCTAATTAAACATACAGCAGTTGGTACCTAGAAAGAAAGGCATATAGATTATGTTAGCATTAATAATTACCCTCCTCGAGTTAAGTCAGCATACAAGATCAGTCTTCGTTTTCAGGACATCAGATGGTTCACCGTCAATCTATCTAAATGGAATCAAGGGACACTCTCCTCATATGGAGGAAAGTATAATAGGGCGGTTTATGGGCTATGATAATTTTGTCTATGTCTCAAATCACCAAATAGAGTGACAGAGTTTCTGGATGCAATTGATGTCATCCCTTCCTAACTGCCCTTCGTCTCTTGTGTCATGAGTTTTTATCCCTTTTTCCATAATACATTCCCCTAAAATTCCATTGGTTATTAACTACACCCCATCATTGGTAACCAATCAAATTATTCATTAAGTAATGCATTTGTTATTTCTTGATATTGAATTGTCTTCCAATTGGTATTCATAATCAGCATTTTTCGTAGGTGGTACGTCGGGGTTACTTCACCATCTTGGCACACGTCTCGGGTCAGGAGTTCTTTTCCCCTCGTCTCATCGTCCTTGAGAGTGTCCATTACTGTTTCGAAGCACATATCTTTTATACTAAAAACTGCTAGCATGCGGATGGGAAGATTTCTTCATGTTTCAAATTAATACAGAAAGAACAATAGCTGGGTCATAGTCATTTGTGAGTCCGCACACAGAAAAAGCAGGAAAAATAAGCTTTAAATGAGAGTTACACGGCTAGTTCGCAACTCATGCTAACTTAAGACATACACGTTTTAATGAATACAGTTTTGATTGTAATAATGCATATATCTTATTATTATTATTATTATTATTATTATTATTCATTAGTGTTCATAAATGAGTAAATCTTCACGTTTATTAATGCATTTTAATTATTATTTATTAGTATTGCTTCCCCAAATGTAAGTGTTTTACGTCTATAATATATGATATTTATACTACGCTCTCTCAGTCCCTCCTCTGATGACGCACGTCATCACACAATTCTTGATTTTCAATTTTTCACCTTGCGCATAATGCGCATTTCAACATCTTGCCCTTTATGTGAACTTTCCCATATTTCATTGAACATTTTCTCTCTTTCACTTTCTTCATTCTGTTTGACTCTTTTTGACAAGTTTCTTCTAATTTTGTCGTTAATTTTGCATGCTCCCCATAATCCTAATAGACAAATTAAAACAATTAGTAGGCCCAACATAATTTTTGCAAGAACACCATTCCAAATATTGGTAAACCAGTTTCCTACCCGGGCAATTCCTTTTCCAAACTTTTCCCAAACTCCAGGTTCTTTCAGTTCCTTCAAATCTGTACTATCTCTAGTCAGGTTAGTAAGCATGTTTCTAATTTCCTTACTATTATCGGGTATATAGGAACAGCAGTGACGCTCATTAAGCATTTTGCACACACCTCCATTCTTTGCTAAAAGAATGTCTAAAGCAAGCCGATTTTGAAGAGTCATAGCTCTTTCTGCAGCCAGTTCAGTATCCATTAATAATATTGCTCCTGTAAAGTTTGTCAGCATGTTATCCACAATAGTAGACAACTTTTGAATTTTCATAGAATTTAAGATAACCCCAACTGATGGGATTATTGCTCCAAATATGTCACCAATGACAGCAGCCACTGATTCTCGTTTTTGTCTGGAATGTTTTATTTCAGAAGATTTAGGTATCTGTTTTAAGTCATCAATCTGGTATATCTTTGGGAAAACTATTCCCAAATAACATGTCCCATACCATCCCTTTGGGAGACGATAATATGCATTTAACCCACAGATGTAATAGATTCCAGGAATCGCTGGGTCTTATCCATTTAACATGAAGGTCCATTTACTCTGAAACAAAAACACATGCCAACATTCACTCGTACCCACAAACAAATTGTCTTGATCAGATTTTGGTCTGTATATACATAGCCTACCTACGTGTAATGCATCTATAGCTAACTTGCCTTGTGTTTTAATGGCAGTGAAAGCATAATCATTTGCATAAGTACGTTTTTCTAAACCTTTTTCTAATTTCTCTTTTAGTGCTTTGCGTCTATCATCTGTGTGATCTAAAAAGATTTTCTCTACAGAAGACAGTAAGCATGTTAAATTGTTGCGGTGTGCATAAGCAGTTCCAAATGTTAGTGTTGGCTCAAAGAATCCTCTGACTAATTTTATATCATGCTCTTTAGCTAGCTTATTTAGGAATTCAATTACAGGCACAAAAGAAAACACAACATCCAGATTCGAATAGAAGTATTGTACATGCTCTTGATTATAGAATCTCGTTAGTAACAGGCTGCAGCTAATTCCATAAGTAAGAGGGAGACTATGATAAGTAACCCCCTCCTGCACAGATGAAGGAATTTTAGTACACACATAACAATCTGTCGTATCCATAGTTTCCACATACTCATTAAATAAGCGATAGAAGACATTAGTAGAAAGTTCCCTCTTCGTATTAGTTCCCTCATGAAGATGTTTAGTATCTTGTTCAAATTTCTCCCACGGTGATAATTTATTAGTTGTAGTGGTAGTCTCAGGTTTTGAAGTTGCATTAATAGTTTCACTCTCTCTCCACGGCATTCCCACAATCACTCCCACAATCATTATTGCGCATACAACACCTATCATAAGTCCTAACCAACCACACACTTTACTTCCTTTGTTGCTATAAGCCATGTTTGTATAGAATCAGAATAGCAGATCAACAATCAACTTAAGATGGCAAACTCTTTCTGCGTATTTACAGCGTCTTCTCTCACTCCAGGACCCTTTTTGTCAATTCAGGTTAGCAGCTTGTCGTAATCAGGTTTCTTATAAGTCAAATCCAGGTTTAATTGTCTCTTTCCGGTAGGTTTATAAAGTCTCTTTTCTTTTGATATATTTTCTGCAGAGTTTTCCTGTTGTTTTCCTTCAGGTACCGTAGTATTGGCCAGGTACTTCTCGATCAAAACAGAATGCCAAGAATTCTTGTTGCCATTCAGAGGTTGTAGCATATGCCCATTCAGGACCTGTGTACCTTCGGTTTGCTATTCTCTTTCTTTTTAATCTTCGTTCACCTTGCTGTTCCCCTTCACTCAGATCATCCACCTGTGAGGTATCGCTTTCTTCTATTATTGTCTCGTTCGTTAATTTTCTTATTCTAAAAGGCGACTTTTCTGGCCATGTAACACCTCTATGTGTCTTGTTTCGGTGATTTCCTTCAGGACGTTGGACAGCACCCTCCTCTTCTGATATGGTGTTTTTTCTCTATAGGCTTGGAATTCGATCAGAAGAGTCTGATTCTTTTTGATTTTAATTTGTCACTATTCCGTCTCTCTCTCCTTCTTGTTCAATACTGTATTCTGGTTCTGAATTGTATTCGTCTGCTTCTGGGAGAACCTCTCCTTGTCTTTGTTCTCCTGCTGCCTCCACTGAGATTGGCACTCCGTCACCTCTCTCGAACTCTCTGATAGTGTGAGGGACGCGGCTGTTCTCAGCGGGCTCTCCTGTAGTCTCAGATCTTTCTTGACTGATCTCTGATTCTGAGACTTCTTCTCTCGAAGTTGCTGTACCGGAATTTTCAAGTTCCTCTTCAACAGGACACGTTACCTTCTTTGTGTGGCTGGCATGTATCCAGTTGGGAACCCCGGCACACTTCACAGCAGTAGTGGTTGTCAATATCACTTGATATGGCCCTTTCCAACGCGGCTCAAGACACGATTTTCTTACGTGTTTCTTGACAACCACCCAATCTCCAGCTTGCAGAGAGTGTCCTGGTTCGCCGATTGGTGGTAACGTGTTAGCTTCTACCTTGGTGAGAGAAAGAGCGTATCACGTCAGCTAAATTTTTGCAGTAATCCAACACCATATCATCTGTAATATTCACTAGTGCATTTGCAGGTACCGCTGGTAGCCTCATTGCTCTACCCATGAGGATTTCATGGGGGGACAATCCTGTTTTCTTATCTGGTGTGTTTCTCATGGACATCAGTACTAGCGGTAATGCATCTGGCCACTTCATGTTTGTTGCTGCACACATTTTCGCTATTCTTGATTTTAAGGTACCATTCATCTGTTCAACTAGTCCTGATGCTTCAGGGCGATAGCTACAGTGTAACTTCTGCTCGATGTTGAGTGCTGCACACAGAAGCTTGATCACCTCATTGTCGAAGTGTCTTCCCCTATCTGATTCTATAGAAACCGGGAACCCAAATCGTGGTATTAATTCCCTCAGTAATAGTTTTGCAACTGTGAGACTGTCATTTCTACGTGTAGGGTATGCCTCAATCCAATGACTGAAAACACACACAATCACCAACACGTACTTCAATCCTCCACAAACAGGCATTTCAATGAAATCCATTTGTATTCTATTAAATGGACCTCCAGCTCTTCCAATGTGGCTCAAATTTACCACTGTTCCTTTTCCAGCATTCATCTGTTGACAGATAATGCACCTGTGACAAGTAATTTCTGTGGCATGTCTGAATTTTGGATTAAACCAATCAACTTTAAAAGATCTGATCATGGCGTCTCTTCCTAAATGTGCTTGCCCATGATATATTCGGTCAAATTGTGACAGTAGACTATTAGGTAAGACCAATTTTCCATCATCTGAGACCCATATATCATCTGCTCTTTGTGTACATTGCATTTTCTGCCAGGAGCGTTTTTCTTCTTTGTTAGCACGGTTTTGTAGTGTCTTTAACTCATCTAAAGTATCAACCACTTGTAATGCTAGATTCAAAGTTGTGTCATTTTCAGGCTGAGGTAGCAATTCCCACTGTTCTTTGAATGATATACAATTTAATGCACAAAATCTTGCTACCTGATCTGCATAATCATTCCCCATTGACACAAAGTCTTGTGATCTGGTGTGAGCACTGCACTTTACCACGGCAACTTCAAGAGGTAACTGAATTGCATGTAACAAATCTCTTATCTGTTCTCCATTTTTCACAGGTGATCCGGAAGAGGTCATGAAACCCCTTTGTGACCAGATCTGACCAAAATCATGTACAATTCCAAATCCATACCTACTGTCAGTATAAATTGTAACTTTCAAATTTACAGCAGCATGGCAGGCCTTTGTAAGAGCTATTAATTCTGCCACTTGTGCTGAAAATACCATTTCAAGCCAGGAGGCTTCGACTATGCCAGACATTGTACACACTGCATAGCCAGCTCTTAATGTTCCAGTTGAATCTCTTAAACAGGACCCATCCACGAACATAATGCAATCATTTTCTTTTAATTGGGTGTCCTGTATGTCTGGGCGAGGTTTGGTACAGAGGTCAGTCACCTCGAGACAATCATGCTCAAATTCTTCCCCCTATTTGATTTCTGTATTTTCATTGGGAAGCAGAGTTGCCGGGTTCAGTACTGTGCATCTTTTCAGTGTAACATTTGGTGATCCCAAAATAATCGTCTCATATTTGGTAAGTCGTGCATTTGTCATGTGCTGTGTTTTCGTTCTTGTCAACAAGATTTCAACAGAATGTGGAACCAAAACTGTCAAAGGGTATCCCAAGACTTTGCCCTCACATTGGGAAAGGCTTTGACCAACTGCTGCAACTGCTCGCAAACAACCCGGTAGCGCTGCTGCGACAGGGTCCAAAGTAGCTGAAAAATATGCTATAGGGCGGTTTGCATCTCCGTGGACCTGTGTTAAAACAGACAAAGAACAAGCATCACGTTCATGACAAAACAACAGAAAAGGTTTTTCATAATCAGGCATCCCTAATACTGGGGCCCTGCACATGCATTCTTTCAGCTCAAAGAATGACTCAAGTTCTTCTTTTGTCAAAGTGATTGTATATGGTTCATCTTTGACATCTTTTCCTGTCAGTTTTAAGGGTTTTGCAATGATTGAGAAATTGGGTATCCATTGGCGGCAATAACCCACCATTCCCAAAAACATCCTGACATCTCTTTTTGTTGTTGGGGGATTCATTTGTATGACAGCTGTTATTCTCTCCTTTGATATTCTTCGGGATCCTTTCGTAATTAGATGCCCCAAATATTTTACTTCTTTCTGACAGTACTGCAGCTTCTTAGGTGACACCTTATGCCCGTTTCTTCCCAAATGGTTCAATAATGCAATGGTATCATATTTGCAACTGTCTCTGGTTTTGGATGCAATCAACAAGTCATCAATGTACTGCACAAGAGTTGAATTAAAAGGTAGTACAAGAGGTTCCAAGTCCTTCTTTAAGATCTGATTAAAGATAGATGGCGATTCAGAAAACCCTTGAGGGATTCTGCACCAACTGTACACCTTATCTAGGAATTTGAAACTGAACAAAAATTGGCTTTCCTCATGCAGTGGTATTGAGAAAAATGCTTGTGATAGGTCTACTACGGTAAACCATTCAGCATTGCAAGGAACTTGGAACATTATTACCGCTGGGTTAGGAACCACAGGGCAGCATTTTATCACAATTTCATTTATTTTTCTCAAATCCTGCACAATCCGAATCTTCCCACAGGGCTTTTTCAAACCCATAATAGGTGAGTTACATGGACTGCTCAAAACTTCTTTCAAAACTCCTTGCCTGAGAAAATCTGCAATAATCTGTGTCACTTCGATGAGTACGTCTTGAGTCATGTGATATTGTGGTACTTGTGGTAATACTACATTTAGTTTTATCTGCACCTTGACTGGTTTAACTCCTTTAATTAATCCAACCTCCTTTCCTGTCAAATCCCACACTCTCTCTGTTACGGACCCTTGAAGGTCAGCAGGTAAGTCGATTAGTGTGAACACTGGGAATAAGGTAATTAGAGGGTAATCTTCGCTCGTCTCCCCTCCTCCTATGAGCTGGTCCTCATCACCTTCATCATCACTGTTTGTCTGAACTTCTATTCCATCGTTGGAACAGGTAATTGAACATTTAGTTTTAAATAGTAAGACCCTTCCCAGCAGGGATACTGGACTTGAGTCGCATACGACAAACCTATGCAGGCCTTGGAAATTTCCAATTTCAACCTGTACTGGATCGGTAATTTGATTTGTCAAATACTGATTAGCCACACCAACCACTCGTATTGTGCGTCCTGATAAAGGTAACCTTGGTACTTCCACACTACGGACTGTAGAGCGTGTAGCTCCAGTGTCAACCAAAAATGAAACCTTATAGCCCATTACTTTTCCTTCTACATATGGGCCTCTCTGATCTACTTCTAATGAGGCTGCGAGCCTACACTCTTCACTGTCTGAACTGTCATCTAACCATTCGTCATTCGTCTCATTCGATTTCACCTCGCAATGGGAATTGCTGTACAGTGTTGTTTTGACTCGACACCTGACCTGTGACCTGCTGAGGAAGCATCACCTGTTGCTGACCCATCGGGGCTAGAGGTAGCTGCATTTGCTGTCTAGGCACCATAGGAATCTGCTGTTGCATTGGTTGTACTGACACAGTTTGGAACCGTGGCGTCTGCATTTGCTGCATGGGTTGTACCCCTGACATCTGCGTCAAATTATTTTGATAATTCTGATTTTGTTGTCTCATTCTTGGACCTCGTGGATTCTGTTGTGCCCCAACATTCATGCTCTGCTGAACTGTACCATCATGCACCATATTTGGACAATCCCGCTTCCAATGTCCCATGCCCCCGCACGCGTGACATGGTGACATCCTCTTCACTACTTGCCCATCATTTTGAATGGCAACATTATTCATGTCTAAATTACGATTCACAAAGCCTCGACCTCTACCTCTCGGCTGTACCTGAAACCCACCGTTCATTTGCGGTTGCTGATGCATCATTTGCTGAACACCATTTCCCTGAATTCCAGCCTGTGCAGCTCTTATCTGCATCACCATCACCTTTTCTTTCAGCTTTTTCTGTTTTAACTCAATTTCATCACTACAGTATTTCGCATACTGCAACACCTCGTCAATCGGTTTAGCTTGCCAACAAATCAAATGGTTCTTAATCATCTGACCAACCTCTGGTCTCAGCCCTTCAACAAATCTGAACACAAGATGATTCATGTCCTTCGGCTCGATCGTTTCAGTACCACTGTAATGTTTAAATGCTTTTAACAATCTCTCATAATAGGCATGTATTGACTCCTTAACCTCTTGCGAAGTCCGGTCGATTTTCTGCCAATCGGTCACCTTCGGTGACACCTTTTGTTTAAAAAACTCAATCACTTTATGATAATATTTCATCACCTCTTCAGAAGGTGCTCCTGTCGCCTTATCCCTTGCTGGTTCCTTTATGGGCCAATCCACCCCTCTTTTGCACTCAAGCCACAAATCTGGTGGAACAATAATCTCAAATAAAGTATTCAAGTCCTCCCAAAGACATTTTGCGAGCTTCACAAATCTATCTGTCTGCTGATACCACTCGATCGGTTTTTCTCTCAACCTCGGGTAATCGTTTGTAAAGGACAAAATATCTCCCCTGGACCATGGCACATGGACTAAAACACCACCAGCTGTTTCTCTCATGGGCAGGATTTTTACTGAATCAAGATTGGGTGTGGTCGCTGTTTCAATAGACCCTGGGCTATCCCTCTTCCCTTTGTCTTTTTTCTTTGCCCATCGGTTTTCCCATTTCTCTAATGCTCCCCAGATTTGCGCACTCTGCAGCAATTCTTTCAGGTGTGTCTTCATGCCTGCGGATCTCATGTGTTCAAAATCTTTTGTGTCAAAGTCTAATCTGTAGCTTCGTTTCAAATGTTTCGTTTTCCCAATATCGATGTTGTATTTGTCTGCCAGATTCGTTAATCTCTGGTGTATTTTTCCCACTTCTTTGGTAATCTTAGGGCATAAGTATCTCAGTTCTGCCTCAGTGTAAGATTCTAACCTGTTCACCCCCATTGTTCCTTCCACCAACTCAGCAGCTTCTGCACCTAGCCGTACCAGATTCAGATATTCATCTTGTTTTTCTTTTTCAGGATTGACTTCGGTTACTGTAGTTGCTGTAGCCTTTTGTGATGTACAAGTTTTCTCTAACCACTCATTTAACTGTTGTTGTTGGAAAATGGGTTATTGGTAGGGCAGGTAGGTACCTACACCTAGCAACAAGCCACAAACCTCCACAAAAGTACAGTTAGGTCTCAGTAAATTAATCCCAGCTCTACCCTTGGTAGCTTGGCATCGAGCGTCAAGGCTTAACTTAGGAGACAAAGTGTAAAGCATTCAAATATCACACAACAGTAATTAAATAAAACACAGGAAACAGTTTAAAAATCCAAAACCAATTTATAACAATAGCTTATATTTTTATCTTTAAAATGACACAAAAACGGTTAAAATCGGGTCAGGGGAACCGGAGATATGAATTTTTAAAGTATTATTATTTTCTAGCGCATAGAAACAAAAAGCGCCAATCGGGTCATCTGGTTGCACCAGGACCGGGACAAAGTCAAACTTTCAGGCCGACCGCGATGGAGCCCTGCTCGGATACAGGTCGCGGGAAGCCTCGGTTAAAAAGTTACCTTCTGACTTAGTCTTTATTTTGAAGTTTTTCTTCACCGGGACGAACCTGCCAGTTGGATCCGACCTCCTGGAGCCCTTGTCCGGATACGCGAAGTCGGTTTCCTCGGTGGTGATTTCTACCTTCGGACTTAGTCGTTTTTTCGAGATGAAAATCCTTCGACCGGGGTAAACCTGGATCTTGATCCGACGTCCGTGGAGCCCTTCTCGGATACGATGGCTGGAAGGTCCCGGTCAACTTTTTACGTTCGGACTTAGTCTTTTTTTCGGATGTTTTTCTTGACCGGGACGAACCACGAAGTCAGGCCGGGTCGCGGTTGAGGCAAGCCGGCTAGAATTTCCGCGTCGAGTCGGTCACTTTATGGAGCTTTTTTCTAAAATTTCTCCAATCTTTTCCAAACCTCTGGGGCTTCACCCAGATGTTCTTTTAAGGTTCTTTTGGGGTCCACAGCTCACCCCAAGGGTCCAGAAGTTCTGTGATGGTCCTTGGGAAGTGCGGACTTCAACTCCCAGAATGCACCTGGCGCAAACTCCTTTTTGGCCACTGGACAGTGGTCAGCTGGTCACTTTTTCAGGAGTTGGTGCAGGGGACTCTGGTTAGCAATTTTTCACCTGTAGCAAACAGGGAGTCCCTCCTTGAACCAGTGGAAGCCAGGCAAAGTCCTTCTTGTGGTGAAGCCCAAGTGTGCAGCTGGTGCAGTCTTTCTGAGTGCAGGGTCCAGGTGCAGGCCAGGGGTCCAGCAGGGCAGTCCTTCTTCTTCTTGTAGTTCCTTCTTCTTGAAATTTGGTGGGGATCTGAGGCGTGGGTGCAGGTCTGCCAGTTTTATCCTTGCTCCTGGGTGAAAAGCAGGGGGGCCCTGGTCCTCCAATCAGGGACAGGGTCGTCCCCCTGTGATGACCACTTCCTGGGAAGTGTGGCAAAAATCCATCCCAGAAGGCAATAGTCTCTAAAAATCCAAAATGGATGAATCTGATTTTTAGAGGAGAGATCTGGCTGAGCCCACCCACTGGTGTGGCTAAAAATCATAAACACACCCCTCTACTGCCCTCTCCTAATCTAATCAAGGGGGCACCTAGCTGTCTGGGGTTGCAGGATGTGGGGGTGTTGCTGGGTGCTCCAGATGTCCTTCTCTGCCTTTGAAGACCAGTTTGGCAGCCCTCCCCCTTCCTGCTTCCCCGTCTGCTGAGGGGAGATTCTCTCCCCCAAGCACATTCCTTTGTGTAAAGCCAGGCCACTTCACACCTCATAAAAGTGGCCTGGCAGAAGCTGCTGCAGGCTGGCCAATCAGAGCACAGCAGCAAAAACAATGCAGAGCTGAAATTGGCAACTTTTTAGGTAAAGTCTAAACTTTTTACCTGCACTAGTTATATTAAATCCAACAACTGGAAGTTGTGGGATTTATTATAACAATCAATTTGATACCAAATTTTTGGTATGTAACATTTAAGGAGACTTTTAAAATTTAAAATAAAGTCTGCCCATTCTAGCCTATGAAGGCCATTTACTTCAATGAGGGAAAAACAAATTTGGCTGTTTTTACCTCACCAGGGCTTATAAATCTATTTTTATAAAGTCCCTGCCTATAGTTACATGGCACCCAGCCCTAGGGGCACATAGGGCACACCTTAGGGGTGACTTATATGTAAAAATAAGGTAGTTTAAAACTTTGGAAGTACCTTTAATTCCAAAGTCGAATTTGCATATAACTTTAATTTAAAAGCAGCCAGCAAGGCAGGCTTGCTTTTAAAATGACACTGGGCACCTCAGCAATGCACCTAGGTGTGCACCACCTATGCTGTGGTCCCTAAACCTACATGCCCTACCATATACTAGGGACTTATAGGTAGGTTAACTTAGCCAATTATAATTAGCCTAATTTGCATATCCATTTTACACAGAGCACTGGCCCTGGGACTGGTAAGCAGTACCCAGGGCACAGCCAAGAGTCAGTAACCACCAGTACCTATCCAGAAAGAGTGGGGGTGATCAGGCAAAAAAAAAGGACTTTCCTACACTGCCCCCCCCCAGATGAAAGGTGATGGGTACTAACCTACACCCTGGTAGTCCTCATCAGCTAAGTGGAAAAACCTGGAAAGGCCATCTGCATTGGCATGAGCAGTCCCAGGTCTGTGCTCCACTGTGAAGTCCATCCCCTGTAGGGAAATGGACCACCTTAACAGTTTTGGGTTCTCCCCCCTCATCTGCATCAACCATCTGAGAGGTCTGTGGTCAGTTTGTACACGGAAGTGAGTGCCAAACAAGTAAGGCCTCAACTTCTTCAGGGACCAAACCACAGCAAAGGCCTCCCTCTCAATGGCACTCCATTTCTTCTCTCTGGGGAGTAGTCGCCTGCTGATGAAGGCAACTGGGTGATCATGGCCCTCTTCATTAACTTGTGCTAACACTGCCCCAATCCCTTCCTCTGAAGCATCTGTTTGCACTACAAACTCCTTGCTATAGTCAGGGGCCAGTAACACTGGTGCTGAACACATAGCCTGTTTTTGGGTGTCAAAAGCTTTTTGACACTCTGGGGTCCAAATGACCTTCTTGGGTTGTTTCTTGGAGGTAAGCTCAGTCAGAGGGGCCACTATGGTCCCAAAATTCTGAACAAACCTCCTGTAATACCCAGTCAGGCCAAGAAAGGCCCTGACCTGAGTCTGGGTTTTTGGAGCCTCCCAATCCAGGATAGTCTGGATCTTGGGCTGGAGAGGTTGTACATGGCCTCCACCAACAAGGTGGCCCAGGTACACAACAGAACTTTGCCCTATCTGGCACTTGCTTGCCTTGATAGTCAGGCCTGCTTGAAGCAGGGCCTGAAGCACTTCCTTCAGGTGGACCAGGTGGTCCCTCCAGGTGGAACTAAATACAGCTATATCATCCAGATAAGCTGCACTAAAAGATTCCAACCCAGATAGGACTCTATTCACCAACCGTTGGAAGGTGGCAGGAGCATTTTTCATCCCAAAGGGCATCACCTTGAACTGAAAGTGGCCCTCTGGTGTGGAAAATGCTGACCTCTCCTTAGCTCTTGGACTTAAGGCAATCTGCCAATATCCTGAGGTCAGATCAAATGTGCTCAGGAATTTGGCAGCCCCCAACCTGTCAATGAGCTCATCAGCTCTAGGTATGGGGTGAGCATCAGTCCTAGTGACTGCATTTAGACCTCTGTAGTCCACACAGAATCTTAATTCTTTCTTCCCACCTTGGGGACTAGCTTTGGGCACCAGTACCACTGGACTGGACCAAGGACTATCAGAGTGCTCAATTACCTTCAGATCCAACATCTTAGCCACTTCAGCTTTGATGTTGGCCTTGACCTGGTCAGACAGCCTGTACAGCTTGTTCTTGACAGGCAAGCTGTCACCAGTGTCAACATCATGGACACACCAATTGGTGAGTCCAGGGGTCAGGGAGAACAGACTAGCAAACTGTCCCAAGACTTGCTTACAGTCTTGTTGTTGCTGATCTGTCAGTTTGGGAGAGAGTACCACTCCCTCCACTGACCCATCTTTTTCCTTTGAGGACAGGAGGTCTGGCAGAGGTTCACCCTCCTCCTCCTTCCCTTCATCAGTGACCATCAGCATGGTCATGTCTGCCCTGTCCTGGTGGGGTTTCATCCTATTAACATGCAGGATCCTGTGAGGATTCCTGGGGGTGCCAAGGTCCACCAAGTAGGTGACCTCACCTTTTTTCTCTAGGATTGGATAGGGCCCAGTCCATTTGGCCTGTAGTGCCCTAGGAGCCATGGGCTCCAAAACCCACACCAGCTGTCCTGGGTGATACTCAGGCATGGTAGCCTTTTGATCATGCCAGAGCTTCATGAGCTTCTGACTGGCCTCCAGGTTCCTGCTTGCCTTCTTCATATACTCAGCCATGCGAGACCGCAGGCCTAGTACATAATCCAGCACATTCTCCTTGGCTTCCTTGAGAGGCTTTTCCCAAGACTCTCTCATCAAGCACAATGGGCCTCTTACAGGGTGCCCAAACAGTAACTCAAAGGGGCTGAATCCAACCCCCTTCTGTGGCACTTCCCTGTAGGCAAACAGCAGGCATGGGAGGAGGACATACCATCTCCTCCTGAGTTTGTCAGACAAACCCATGATCATGCCCTTCAGGGTCTTATTGAATCTTTCCACTAGACCATTGGTCTGTGGATGGTAGGGTGTGCTGAACTTATAAGTAACACCACACTCCTCCCACATGGCTTTCAGATAGGCTGACATAAAGTTTGTGCCCCTATCTGAGACCACCTCCTTTGGGAATCCCACTCTGGTGAACACACCAAGTA
The DNA here is from genome assembly GCF_031143425.1 of Pleurodeles waltl. NCBI lineage: Eukaryota > Metazoa > Chordata > Amphibia > Caudata > Salamandridae > Pleurodeles > Pleurodeles waltl. The sequence continues at coordinate 925,706,152 of NC_090445.1, read as the reverse complement.
GGGCCCTAGCCACTGTGGGTGCAGTGATTGTCCGGAGGGGTATTGCCTCAGGGTACCTGGTGGCATGGTCCACTACCACCACAATGTACCTGTTACCTGAAGCAGTTGGTGGGTCTAGGGGACCAACAATGTCAATCCCCACCCTCTCAAAGGGAGTCCCAACCACTGGCAGTGGAATTAAGGGAGCCTTTGGCTTGCCTCCTGTCTTGCCACTGGCTTGACAGGTGACACAGGAGCTGCAAAACTCCCTGACTTTTTCTGACATTTCTGGCCAAAAAAAATGGTTGACCAGCCTGTTCCAGGTCTTGGTCTGTCCCAAATGACCAGCTAAGGGGATATCATGGCTTAAGGTAAGGAGGAATTCTCTATACTTTTGGGGGACCACTACTCTCCTAGTAGCCCCTTCTTTGAGGGTCCTAGCCTCAGTGTAGAGAACTCCATCCTCCCAGTAAACCTTGTGGGTACCACTGGTATCCCCTTGTTCTTGCCTGGCAGCAGTCTGCCTCAGGCCCTCAAGAGTGGGACACTCTCTTTGTCCCTGGCACAAATCTTCTCTGGTGGGCCCACCTGCCCCTTGCAGTTCTGCCAAGTCAGGCAGAGTTTGCAGGGAAGGTGTCCCTCCCTCAGAGTTCAGATCCTCCCCCTCAGGGTTGGATTCTTCCTGACCCTCTGTACTTGTTGGGGCTGGTAAGCCAGACCCAGTGCCCTTTCTCTTCTTCTTGGAGGCTTGGCCCATTGTTCCAGGGTCCAAGTGTCCAGCATTTCCCTGTTGTGCTGCCTGTGACCTGGTCACAGCACACACCCATTCAGGGAGATCCAGCATCTTTGCATGGACCCTTCTCTCCACTTCTGACCATTCAGATGCTTCAAGATCATTTCCCAGCAGACACTCTACTGGGAGGGCAGGAGCTACAGCTACTTTTTTAGGGCCAGTCACACCTCCCCATTCCAGACTCACCATAGCCATGGGATGGAGTTTGGTTCTGGTATCTGCATAAGTCACCTGGTGGAAGACACCAGGTAAGACCTGCTCTGGAGAAACCAGCTTTTCTGCAACCATTGTCACACTGGCTCCTGTATCTCTCAGAGCTTCCACTTCAGTCCCATTGACTTTAGGCCTCTGCCTATACCTCTGCATGATGGGAGGTAAGGTGGCCATAGTTGCAATGTCCACCCCACCCACGGATACTAAGGTGACTTCAGTGTACCCTGATTCCACCCCTGGGCCAACTTCCACCCCCAACCCTACACTAGCAATCCCATGGGATTGCCCACCAGTGGGGGGCTTCTTGGTGCAGATAGCATCTCCTCTTTTATGTCCTGGCTGATAACAGTCAAAACACTTGCCGGCCTTAGCAAGCTCCTGAAACCTTCCTGCTTTAGCAGGATCAAAATTCTTTCCCTGATACCCTTTCCCTTTAGAAGTGAATTGGCTCGGGGCTCCCCCTCCCTGAGAAGTTTTTGGGGACTCTTGTGAGGACTCTTTGGGTTTTTTGTCATCTTTCCCCTGGTTCTTCCCCTGAGAAGAACCATGTCCTCCCTTTTTCTGATCACCCCCTGGGGGTCTCTGGTTAACCCTAGTTCTTAACCAGTCATCTGCTGCCTCCCCCAGCTCTCTGGGGTTGGTCAACCTAGAGTCTACTAGATACTGGCGGAGCCTCTCTTGGACACAATTAGTTAGAAGGTGCTCCCTCATAATCAAATTGTACAGCCCCTCAAAGGTACTTACCCTGTTGCCCTGTATCCAGCCCTCCAGTGCTTTCACTGAAATGTCCACAAAGTCCACCCAGGACTGGGTGCTTGTCTTTTGGGTGTCCCTAAACTTAAGCCTATACTGCTCTGGGGTTAGACCAAACTTTTTAGTCAAGCATCTCTTCATACTGGGGTATGAGTCTGCATCCTCCCCACTCATGGTTAGGAGCCTATCCCTCCCAGAGTTGGGAACTAACTCCCAAAGGAGTGAACCCCAGTACTGAGGCTTGACTTTCCTCATCTGGAGGGCCCTCTCAAAGGCCCCCAGCCACTTATCGATGTCATCCCCCTCTACATAGGCAGGAACCACCCCTTTGGGTAATCTGGGGGCAAAACCCCCACCTAGGGACACCTCAGTTTCTTTCTCGCTGCTTCCATCTTTTTTTTCTTTGCTTGCCCACTTCTTTTTTTCTAGGGCAAGCTTATCTGCCTCCAAAGCTATGTAGGCTAGCTGGGCTTCCAGCTCTCTCTCCCTGATGGATGGGTTCTCTCCTCCTGAAAGGACCCTCTTCCTACCACTAGCTTTGGGTCTACCCCTAGTGACTGTGTCCAGTGAGGACCGTTCCTCCTCTTCCTCACTTGGGGTCTGATGCCTTTCCTCCCCTGAATGGTTAGAGTTAGCATCATCTTCTTTTGGTTCCTCCTCTGGAGCTTCCTCTGTCTCTACCTCTTGGGCCTCAGCCCATGCTGTCAGGGATTTAATCAGGATTTCCTTTCTGAGATTAGTGGTTGCAGGCAACCCCCTCTCAATACACAACCCCCTAAGCTGGACTACTGTCAGTGTGGGTAGGCTAGCCAGATCAAGCTCCATGGTTCCCTAGTTTTGTGTCAACAAAAGCTTTTTGCAAAAATTGGAAACAAGAATTTAGAAAAATTACAAAAATTCAATAATTGAAATTAATCCAAATTAATTTAAAAAAAATTAAAATTAAAAATTAAAAACAATTTTTGCACTAGGACAATTTAAAGGATTTTTAATTTGTTTTATCTAAAACTGTAACGTGATATTGAACACAAGTACAGCATCCCGTCGCTGCTTCCAATTATGTTGGAAAATGGGTTATTGGTAGGGCAGGTAGGTACCTACACCTAGCAACAAGCCACAAACCTCCACAAAAGTACAGTTAGGTCTCAGTAAATTAATCCCAGCTCTACCCTTGGTAGCTTGGCATCGAGCGTCAAGGCTTAACTTAGGAGACAAAGTGTAAAGCATTCAAATATCACACAACAGTAATTAAATAAAACACAGGAAACAGTTTAAAAATCCAAAACCAATTTATAAAAATAGCTTATATTTTTATCTTTAAAATGACACAAAAACGGTTAAAATCGGGTCAGGGGAACCGGAGATATGAATTTTTAAAGTATTATTATTTTCTAGCGCATAGAAACAAAAAGCGCCAATCGGGTCATCTGGTTGCACCAGGACCGGGACAAAGTCAAACTTTCAGGCCGACCGCGATGGAGCCCTGCTCGGATACAGGTCGCGGGAAGCCTCGGTTAAAAAGTTACCTTCTGACTTAGTCTTTATTTTGAAGTTTTTCTTCACCGGGACGAACCTGCCAGTTGGATCCGACCTCCTGGAGCCCTTGTCCGGATACGCGAAGTCGGTTTCCTCGGTGGTGATTTCTACCTTCGGACTTAGTCGTTTTTTCGAGATGAAAATCCTTCGACCGGGGTAAACCTGGATCTTGATCCGACGTCCGTGGAGCCCTTCTCGGATACGATGGCTGGAAGGTCCCGGTCAACTTTTTACGTTCGGACTTAGTCTTTTTTTCGGATGTTTTTCTTGACCGGGACGAACCACGAAGTCAGGCCGGGTCGCGGTTGAGGCAAGCCGGCTAGAATTTCCGCGTCGAGTCGGTCACTTTATGGAGCTTTTTTCTAAAATTTCTCCAATCTTTTCCAAACCTCTGGGGCTTCACCCAGATGTTCTTTTAAGGTTCTTTTGGGGTCCACAGCTCACCCCAAGGGTCCAGAAGTTCTGTGATGGTCCTTGGGAAGTGCGGACTTCAACTCCCAGAATGCACCTGGCGCAAACTCCTTTTTGGCCACTGGACAGTGGTCAGCTGGTCACTTTTTCAGGAGTTGGTGCAGGGGACTCTGGTTAGCAATTTTTCACCTGTAGCAAACAGGGAGTCCCTCCTTGAACCAGTGGAAGCCAGGCAAAGTCCTTCTTGTGGTGAAGCCCAAGTGTGCAGCTGGTGCAGTCTTTCTGAGTGCAGGGTCCAGGTGCAGGCCAGGGGTCCAGCAGGGCAGTCCTTCTTCTTCTTGTAGTTCCTTCTTCTTGAAATTTGGTGGGGATCTGAGGCGTGGGTGCAGGTCTGCCAGTTTTATCCTTGCTCCTGGGTGAAAAGCAGGGGGGCCCTGGTCCTCCAATCAGGGACAGGGTCGTCCCCCTGTGATGACCACTTCCTGGGAAGTGTGGCAAAAATCCATCCCAGAAGGCAATAGTCTCTAAAAATCCAAAATGGATGAATCTGATTTTTAGAGGAGAGATCTGGCTGAGCCCACCCACTGGTGTGGCTAAAAATCATAAACACACCCCTCTCCTGCCCTCTCCTAATCAAATCAAGGGGGCACCTAGCTGTCTGGGGTTGCAGGATGTGGGGGTGTTGCTGGGTGCTCCAGATGTCCTTCTCTGCCTTTGAAGACCAGTTTGGCAGCCCTCCCCCTTCCTGCTTCCCCATCTGCTGAGGGGAGATTCTCTCCCCCAAGCACATTCCTTTGTGTAAAGCCAGGCCACTTCACACCTCATAAAAGTGGCCTGGCAGAAGCTGCTGCAGGCTGGCCAATCAGAGCACAGCAGCAAAAACAATGCAGAGCTGAAATTGGCAACTTTTTAGGTAAAGTCTAAACTTTTTACCTGCACTAGTTATATCCAACAACTGGAAGTTGTGGGATTTATTATAACAATCAATTTGATACCAAATTTTTGGTATGTAACATTTAAGGAGACTTTTAAAATTTAAAATAAAGTCTGCCCATTCTAGCCTATGAAGGCCATTTACTTCAATGAGGGAAAAACGAATTTGGCTGTTTTTACCTCACCAGGGCTTATAAATCTATTTTTATAAAGTCCCTGCTTATAGTTACATGGCACCCAGCCCTAGGGGCACATAGGGCACACCTTAGGGGTGACTTATATGTAAAAATAAGGTAGTTTAAAACTTTGGAAGTACCTTTAATTCCAAAGTCGAATTTGCATATAACTTTAATTTAAAAGCAGCCAGCAAGGCAGGCTTGCTTTTAAAATGACACTGGGCACCTCAGCAATGCACCTAGGTGTGCACCACCTATGCTGTGGTCCCTAAACCTACATGCCCTACCATATACTAGGGACTTATAGGTAGGTTAACTTAGCCAATTATAATTAGCCTAATTTGCATATCCATTTTACACAGAGCACTGGCCCTGGGACTGGTAAGCAGTACCCAGGGCACAGCCAAGAGTCAGTAACCACCAGTACCTATCCAGAAAGAGTGGGGGTGATCAGGCAAAAAAAAAGGACTTTCCTACAGTTGTACTGTAAAACCCTGCAGTGAAATGTTCCCTGTATGTATCATTGGAGTATATGAGGTATTTGTACTCATGGTGTGAGGAGTCAAGACTCCCAAACCTGCTTACCGCATTGCCTCAAGAGGTGCCCCTATTGGACTGAGGTCCATTAAGGGTCTTGATCGCTCAGAAACCTGACCTCCCTGGGCCATTATTTGTGGAGTTCTAATAGACCCTCCTCTTATGGCTTCATGGGTCATGACTCCCTGTTCACATGTCCTTGTTCTCTCTTGGGCATATAACGGTACTGGGGGACCAACAGTGATAGGTAGTGATATTGCGGCAGGTGTCTGACCTGATCCCAGGCTTCTAGGAGCTTCAACACCATAGGTCTGCTCTAATAATCCCGGTGCAGGTTCTTTCAAAGGACCCGCTACTGGGTTATACCCCAGTATCAGTTGTGGTGGTTGTGACACTAACTGTGGGGTTGACTCGATCTGAACCAATCTTGGTTTTGTATATATCGGGTCTGGCGGCACCACCAAGTTCGTAGTAGTCTCGAGTACTGGAACATCTGGATAAATTCTTTTTATCTGTGGTGGAGGTTGTAACTGTATCAGTACGTCTGGTGCAGTAGGTACACTGTCACCATTCTGTATCAAAGCTGTATCGCTAGTCTGTACCGTATCAGTAACTCCCTTCTCCTGTGTCTGGTTCCCAGGATCCAAGCTAGTGCTCGGAACATTGTCACTCACCGCCTAAGGTGGTGGTCGGTCATGCAGTAACCTATCCATAAACTCCTCATCCTCTGAATCATCCTCTTCTTCCCAGGTCCTTTTTTGTTCTATAACTTTGTCTGAGTCTTTGTTAGTTTTGCAAGAAGCTTTCTTTCCCTGTGTCTCTTCTCCCTGTGTTATCGCTGGAAACAGCTTTAACCCATCTACGATTCCCCGTCTCCACATCTTATTCTCGTTATCCCATCTTGCTTCTGCATACGATTTCTCTGCTCTTGTCAATCTCCTGTGAAACCTTTCCTGCCTATGTTTAAGAGCCATCAGATCCCAGATCGCTAGAGCCTCGTATTGTGCCGGTCTCGGAGGTGGTTTCTCTGTACTTAACATCCACCTTAAGTTTTCTAATACCTTTTGATTGAACGTCCCATGTTCCAGAATCGCTAGACACCCTTCTTTTTCTGTCAACTTGTGCCATTGTTTTAACCACAAACAAGGTGCAACAGCTTTTTCCTCCATAACTGTATAAGCTGGAGTACCCTCGGGCGGTGTAGATTCCCCATCTGTTGCAACGATGTACACATCTCCCCTCAAAGAGCTTTTGAATGCCTTAACAAAATTCATTTTATTTTAGATTTAATCAGGAAACGGCTTAGTTCCCAGGACAGTCTTCACCTGCCCTTTGCTCACCCTATTGCCTCTCACGAACGGCAGCCAATCCGTGCGCGACCCCTCTCAACATCTGACCTATCCCAGCGCGGCACCACTGACGTCACACTCATACACACTGCAGCTGACAAAGTCTTGCGGCTTGTCCACACCTCACTAACTTCTTATAACTCATACAAACTAATGCGATTTATTGCAGACACCTTAAATGACAATACAAATCTGCCAATTTACTACAGGAAGGGTAACACATTCGCTTCAGAACTTTACAGAGATTTCACTTGAAGCCTCGGCCGCTACTCTCTCCTTCTCAGTTCCCTCATAGGCAAGCAGAATTCGACCCGCAAATCCTACTCTCGACTTGTCAATGACTCCTTCTAGTGCACTTTAGAACTTGTCAAATCTCCATCGAAGGTTTCACACATACGTTGTGACTCAAACTTGACTTGTCAACCACACCCGATTGACCTATTAAATCGCACAGATTACAACATAAACCATATTTTTCATCCTACTCCGGAGTCCTAGACCTCAACAGGCCTGTACCTTTACCAACCACGTGGATAATTTTGAACAATAAGCGCTGTATTCACATGAAGTACGCCGACTTCCCTACTCTCATACTGTGGAGTACGCCCACTCCTGCTAAACAACACTTATTTTGGCCTAAATACACACACTCTTCACAATCTCCTGCAAGAGGCATAAGCTTTGAGCAAGCGCAAACACCCTAACCACACATACTATGGCGCCGAGAACATTCCCAACTCATCTTAGGCAGGCTCCGAGATCCCAGGAAAGCCCATGGTGAACCTAGCCACTCATCGTTTTGCCAAATTTCATTATCACAGAAAACAAAATTAACAATGAAAACTCCGTCCTAGGGCCCCCAAGGGCCAAACCGTCGCTCTGCTACCAGAACTGCTAACGCGTCCGTCTATGTTAAATTATACACATCAGGACTCGTTTTAGGTCGATGAACCTTTTGACCCAGTGGTGAGTCTCCGTAAGACGAAATTACCAACCATCAACATATATTTCACAAAAACCATTTAAGAATCTTCGACGCATTCATTTGTTTCTGACTCAAATAACCACACCTCGAAAGAAGAATTTGTGAATTTTATTCCCTATTGATTACAATCTAATAATAAACGTATTATTCTTAAAACCAAGAAGCATAAAAGCATAATCACAAAGTGGCAATCATGATGAACTTTCAACAATGCGATGATCAGAATCATAGAATAGATATGTTAGAAGAGAATGGACCATAGTGCATGATAAACAACAGAATATCAGTTCAGCATAGCTACATGTCAGTCACGTTAGTTCCGTCCGTCAAATGAATACCTCATCTAACCTCAGATTAGCATTAGCATGTTGGGCTTCATGCAAAACAATTTAGAACATCAATTTGGAAAACATCTAACTAAGTTACCTAATTAAACATACAGCAGTTGGTACCTAGAAAGAAAGGCATATAGATTATGTTAGCATTAATAATTACCCTCCTCGAGTTAAGTCAGCATACAAGATCAGTCTTCGTCTTCAGGACATCAGATGGTTCACCGTCAATCTATCTAAATTGAATCAAGGGACACTCTCCTCATATGGAGGAAAGTATAATAGGACGGGTTATGGGCTATGATAATTTTGTCTAAGTCTCAAATCACCAAATAGAGTGACAGAGTTTCTGGATGCAATTGATGTCATCCCTTCCTAACTGCCCTTCGTCTCTTGTGTCATGAGTTTTTATCCCTTTTTCCATAATGCATTCCCCTAAAATTCTATTGGTTATTAATTACACCCCATCATTGGTAACCAATCAAATTATTCATTAAGTAATGCATTTGTTATTTCTTGATATTGAATTGTCTTCCAATTGGTCTTCATAATCAGCATTTTTCATAGGTGGTACGTCGGGGTTACTTCACCATCTTGGCACACATCTCGGGTCAGGAGTTCTTTTCCCCTCGTCTCATCGTCCTTGAGAGTGTCCATTACTGTTTCGAAGCACATATCTTTTATACTAAAAACTGCTAGCATGCGGATGGGAAGATTTCTTCATGTTTCAAATTAATACAGAAAGAACAATAGCTGGGTCATAGTCATTTGCGAGTCCGCACACAGAAAAAGCAGGAAAAATAAGCTTTAAATGAGAGTTACACAGCTAGTTCGCAACTCATGCTAACTTAAGACATACACGTTTTAATGAATACAGTTTTGATTGCAATAATGCATATATCTTCTTCTTCTTATTATTATTATTATTATTCATTAGTGTTCATAAATGAGTAAATCTTCACGTTTATTAATGCATTTTAATTATTATTTATTAATATTACTTCGCCAAATGTAAGTGTTTTACGTCTATAATATATGATATTTATACTACGCTCTCTCAGAGGCATCTGCTTCCACAACAGAAGGCCTTTCCACTTTGGGATGTGCTAAAATGGGAGCTGAGGTAAAAGCTTTTTTCAGTTGGGCAAAAGCTGGTTATGCTTCAGAAGATCATGAAAAAGTGGCATTTTATGATAAGAGTTTGGTGACTGGAGTTACCATGGCAGTGGATTTGTGGCTAAACCAACAGTACACGTTCGTAAATCGCAAAAATCCTTGGATCTCTTTAACGTTTTGTGGAGTGGGCCAGTCTTTTACTGCCTGGCCTTTTCTTTTGGACATCAATATACTTTGTGGTGTTAAAATGAAACCAAGGAACTCCACCTTAGAAAAATTAAACTCCCACTTGGATAGTTTACAGTACAACCCATGCTGCTTTAAACCCGTCAAAATTGTGGTGACTTTGTACATGTCTCTTCAGACTTGGAGTCGATGAGTGTGGCATCTTTATAAACCTTGACAAGTTGATCCAAATATTCCAGTGATGCCTCATTTAGGAGAAATTTGAATGGTGCCAGGGCATTGCGAAGCCCAAAGTGCATTTCACAATATTCACAGAGGCCAAACCAAATATAAAATGTGGTCTTCCACTCATCTGCAGCTGTAATCCTGACCAGATGATAGGGGCCCCATAAGTCCAATTTGGTGTACATGTTGGGTGTGGGCACTTAACCCAATAGAGCAGAGGTGAGCAGAAGGGGGTATCTTTTTTTTCTGTGTATCACATTTTTCCTTGAACAGTGGACTCTGAATTGTTAAAATTTTACCTTTTCCTGGGTATTTACAACCAGTCTATTAAATCTTTTTGACTCCCTTCACCTTTCTGCAAGACAGTGATCTAGCCTTAAGATGAGATTAATGATGTCAATGCTTTTATGTCGCTATGGATTGATTTGTGCTGATACAGCCTTTGTTTCTTCGTGTAAGTCCTTGTAGTAGAGTGTTACCCTGTTTTCTTCAGGCCACTCTGCTTCTGCAATGAATCGGTTAAATTGGGTAGGATTAAGTAATCAGGACTTTATTACTCTGATTTAGCTTCAGAAATTCCTGATCAGTAAACCTGGTTATAGTTTGCTGATCAAAATCCTTTTCAAATTCATTCTTAAACTGAGTTATATAACAAGGGGTCATCTTTGGTGATCAATGGAATAGTCCAAGAGGCTGCATCTCCACTTAAGTATGACCTTAAAAAGGCTAGGTGTGATTGAGCATCTGAGAAGGCTTTGAGCCAAACATCAAAATGTGATTGTACTTGAGTAAGGAAAGCCTGCATTTTTGAAGGAGCACCTAAAAAACACTCAGGAGCCTCAAAGGGTACCGGGATAGGCAAATGGACTGAAACCATGGAGGAGGGGGTGACCCTGGTGGAGAAGTGGCTTCTAGAGTAAGTCTTTCTGTACTAACACTTGAGGTCTCTATTTGGGACTGAATCAGGTTCCTTCCGCCAACCAGAGAAACACTTTCATATATAAAGCACCTATTTCCCTTTTTAAATCCACCATCATGGCACATAGATCTTCTAAGGAGGTCATTGTGGTAGGGATTGTCCCAAATCATCATAAATGAGTGGGCCTGTTATTTTGTCAGGACTTGATGATCCTTGGGAGTACTACCTTCCAAAGCCCATGTTCCAGCAACTTTGACACTGATATGAAGTTCCACAGAGTATCAGAGTGGCTAGATGAGGGGAAGCAAATTAGGAGGTATACAATAGGGAGATCTGTAAAGGAAAATATGCTTCACAACTTATGATAGTAATGTATCATTTGAAGTATAAAAGCTTTTCTCATAGTAGCACTTCAGTGAAGCAGTGCATTATCATTCAAGCTCATGAACCGAAAGATAACAGTTCATCTGGAGTAATATTTATTAAATAAATCCATGAAATATAGCAAGATCTAAGTAACATAAAGTCTCTTGTTCCTTGTTAGGAGTTTGTGTTACTTCACACTACCTTGCATGGTATCCCCCGTCATGTTACTTCACACTTGGGCTGTCTTCTTTAGCTCACAACAATATTTACTGATGTTAGCAAGTCCATGCAATATTATTCCCAAAGATGTGTGGTCAACGTCTCACATATCTGGAAACAGCAGCATAGGACTTTCTTGCCCACAATAGTCTCAATAAATGCAGTAGATGATAACTTTTGTGTTAGCATCCCAAAAGGGGGTCCTACTACATAATGCGCTTGTAATACTGTGCAACTCTGTAACCATAAACAATGTAGATGCTATCAGCTTCTACCCCGAGCCACTGATTAACCGGTCTGTCAACATTCTTCAGTGATGATGTCTTGGCTTGCCTCCTTGCCTCCTAGAAAGGTACACAAGAAGGACCTCCGGATAGTGTTGGTTCCACCAGGAGAGAGCTGCAAGGTTCTGTCAAACGTTCTCTGCAATAATAGGCATTTACTGGCAGCAAAGGGGTCTTTAGAGTGAGGTGTGTGTTCAGCTATGGATGCCATCTTGAACTAGCCATAACAGATGTCGACCATCTTTACTTAGGCACAGCAGATGGCAGCCATCTTAATCTAGTCACTGAGAATGGCAGACATCTTAGATTGGTCACGAATGTTCCTGGAACTATTCATAGAAGTGAAAAATGACAGCATTTCCACCAACAGGAAGTCCTAATGAATGCCACTTCCTACCGAGTTTTTGACAAGGACTTTCAAACCAGTGAGGGTGAGATGGGCATGTTAGCGCAGCACACCTTAATTAGTAAACTTACAAGGGGATGCTTATAGGTCGATGAACCTTTTGACTTGTTTATGATGTTCTTACCATAGCTCCGGAACAGAAACAATAATCAATACACAATAATCAATAATCAATAATCATTAATCATTAGTCAAATCAATAATCAATAGAGTCAGTAATTGTCACGCCTCATGGCCTTTCAGCCACGAATAACCACACCTTTAGTAAAAGTTTAGTAAGTTTATTTCACTATTATTAACAATGCTAAAGTCATATAGATTAATCTCAAAATCAAATGAAATGCAATTAACAATAGTGATTAACCGAAAAGACGCAAAAAGCATGAGCTAATCAAACCTTGAATCACAATGCATTCTAAAGCATCTGCACAAATCATTAGTAAAACCAATTTCAATAGTACTGCATGATCCATAGAGCTCAGCAAAATAGTTCATCAACCACTTGTCCCTGCAAATTGTCACTTGTTATGTGAGTAGCCTGAACTAACCCAGATTAGCATCAGCATGTGGGGCTTCATGCAAAACAGTTTAGAACACAAATTTAGAAAACATCTACCTAAGGAAAACTATTAAGACAGCGCAGTTGGTACCTAGAAAGAAAAGGCATAAAATGCAATTCAGTCACATGGTCATATCTACCTATCCACGGTATGGTCAGCAAGCAGAATCAGTCTTCGACCTTAGGTCATCAATCGATAAGCAAAAACATCAGGCTCTCTGTCAGAGAGTATGAGCCCAAACACAGAATCTCAAATCTCTTCTTAAGTCAATATCGCATCTCACAACGGGATAAAATCTGAAGTCTTTTCACTCTGTTGCGTTGTTATATCCAAGTCCCCCGAACTATTCCATAATTCCCAAATGGTCAATTAATCATACGTTATTACTCTGTCCAATAGTTTTCTTATACCAAAGCTATGAATTGTAATATTTCACACACTTCACACATCGTTGATTGGTCTGCTTTACGATGTTCTCATCATCCCGCTCGACAGGTATCGAATTTGTTGCATCTTCTTCTCCAGTCAGTGTCTTCATTATTCGCGTCCTGGGAAAAAACCTCTAGCACACATTACACATGTCTTGACACATTTTAAGGACTTTGCGGGTGATTCTGACCGCGGCGGACGGCGGTCGCTGCCCGCCAAGCGGTTCCCGCCGAAAGACCGCGGCGGTCATTCTGGCTTTCCCACTGGGCTGGCGGGCGACCGCCGAAAGTCCGCCCGCCAGCCCAGCGGGAAACACCCTTCCCACGAGGAAGCCGGCTCAGAATGGAGCCGGCGGAGTGGGAAGGTGCGACGGGTGCAGTTACACCCGTCGCGAATTTCAGTGTCTGCAAAGCAGACACTGAAATTCTTTGTGGGGCCCTCTTACGGGGGCCCCTGCAGTGCCCATGCCATTGGCATGGTGACTGCAGGGGCCCCCAGGGGCCCCACGACACCCCATACCGCCATCCTGTTCCTGGCGGGTGAACCGCCAGGAACAGGATGGCGGTATGGGCTGTCAGAATCCCCATGGCGGCGCAGCAAGCTGCGCCGCCATGGCGGATTCCCATGGGCAGCGGAAAGTCGGCGGTACACCGCCGGCTTTCCGCTTCTGGCCGCGGCTGTACCGCCGCGGTCAGAATGCCCGGCGGAGCACCGCCAGCCTGTTGGCGGTGCTACCGCCAACCTCCGCCATGGCGGTAATTACCGCCAGGGTCAGAATGACCCCCACTGTCTCCTGTTAGTCAGTTCTCATGGAAAACGTCTGCTAAGCTTTTTAACATGATAATGAGCATTTCACAGTTAATTCACTCTGTCAGCATTTTTTTATTGAACGCTAATAAATACAGCTTCTGCATGAGGCCTGGCAAAACTAGGCCAAGACACTCGCTAAGTTAAGGCCTACAATTAATAAGCTAGAACATACTTCATAACCCTTAATATGACATATTACTACATTAATCTAATACGTTCTCAATATTTCATAAGTTTTAATAATTATTTATTACATTTCGTGAACACTGATGGCCCTTCTTCGTGGTCACAAGTTCAAACGTGCACATTATTTTTCTATGTTATTCATTTTTCTACATAAGTCATCCTTAAAAATACATAAACACTCATTAATAATTTCTAATTAAGACATCTGCTTCAGCAATCCCTCCTCTGTTGACTAAATGTGTCATCACACCAAATTTACCAACCACTAATTTTATAATTCTATCTCTTTGTCATTTTGTCTTCTCCTTGAATTTTCCCTATAAATTCTTTCCCTTTTCTTTTCTCCCCTCATCTGATTCTTTTTAGACCTCTTCAATTTAATTCTTTTGCATATTTTGCATAATCCCCAGATTCCTAATAGACAACCCACAACAATTACGATTCCCTGTATAATTTTCAATAGGACCCCATACTAACCTTTTCCCAAACACCTGCTTCTTTCAACTCCTTCAAATCACTACCTGCATTAGTCAGATCAGTAAGAAAGTCTCTTATCTCTTTACTATTGTTACGTATGTAAGAACAGCAATGCCTAGAGTTAATCATTTTACAGACTCCGCCATCCTTCGCTAAAACAATGTCTAAAGCAAGACGATTTTGAAGAGTTGTAGCTCTGTCAGCAGCCAATTCAGTATCTATCAGGAATATAGCCCCTGAAAAATTTGTCAGCATGTTATCCACAATTGGAGACAACTTTTGAATTTTGATCAAATTCAGGATGACTCCCACTGAAGGAATCACCGCACCAAATATATCTCCCACTATCGCAGAAGAGGACTCCCTCCTCTGTCTCTTATGATGTAATTCTGTCATTTTGGTAAACTTTTTCAAATCCTCCATCTGGTAAATCTTTGGGAAGACTATCCCCAAATAACATGTCCCATACCATCCTCTTGGAAGACAGTAATAAGCATTAAGTCCACAGATATAACATATCCCTGGAATCTTAGGGTCCTGCCCATTCAACATAAATGTCCATTTACTCTGAAACAAAAACACATGTCTACATTCACTTGTACCCACAAATAAAGTGTCAGTGCATGATTTTGGCCTATATGTACAAAGCTTCCCTACGTGTAATGCATCTAAAGCAAATTTCCCTTGCGTTTTAATTGCAGTGTAAGCATAATCATTCATTTAAGTCCTTTTCTCTAAGCCTTTTCTTAATTTCTCCTTCAGCGCCTTTCTCCTGTCATCAGTATGATCTAAGAACCTTTTCTATAAAGGTGTAAGCATGCATGTGAGGTTATTTCTGTGCACATATGCTGCGCCAAATGTTAGTGTAGGTTGAAAGAATCCTCTAATACTATGTCATTATCCATAGCTACTCTACTCAAATACCTAATAGTAGCAAAAAAACAAAAACACAAGGTCATGATTGGAGTAGAAATACTGAATGTACTCCTGATTATAGAACCTTGTTAGTAACAGACTACAACTTATGCCGTATGTTAGTGGAAGACTATGATAAGTGACTCCTTCCTCGACTGATGAAGGAATCTGCGTACACACAAGACAATCCTTTGCATCCACCGTCTCAACATACTCACTCAATAAGCGATAGAAAACATTAGAAGAAAGTTCTCCTTGAGCATTAGTATAATTATGCAAATATTTCTCATCTAACTTAAATCTCTCTTAAGCTGTTAGTGTAGTAGTCTCAAAAGCAGAAGTATGGTTTGCTCCTTTCCCATCAAGAACAGACATGTCCACAATCAATACTATAAACAAAATCCCACACATAATTGCCAAACCAATGCTCATATATTTACAGCGCCTAGCATCCCTAATTTGCTTATCTACATCAGCCATGATCTGTAAAGAATCAGAAAGCAGAAGTAACTTTAAAAAAAAATTCTTGCAGCAATAAATTCAAACATAGACAGTTCTTTCAGCAGTTCAATTTCACTTCCAGGAACCATTTGTCCTTGTCAAAATCAGTTAGCAACTTTGTCAAATCAGGTTTCAAAAGTCAAATCAGGTTATCAATGTATTTTCCAGTTACTTTCAACAGTCTCTTTTTAAAAAAAAAATATTTCTCAGATTGTTTCAATAGTTCAGTTCATCAATCTTCTTCACGTCACCTCAAAATATTGACTGGGAACTTCCCTATCAAAACAAAAAGACATAAACTCTTGCTGCCATTCGTTTGTAGTTGCATATGCCCATTCAGGACCTGCGTATCTTCGACTTGCTATTCTCTTTTCCTTCAACTTTAGATCACCATTCAACTCTCCTTCCCTTAATTCTTCCTCTCTGTTAGTATATATTTCTTCCTCTATTGTTGGTTTAACAACCACCTCTTTCCTTTTCTCCACTTGCGAATTTGGCCACTTATTTCCTTTTCATGTACTCTCTGTCGATATTCTCTTCAGGACTGAACTTGAATCCTTATCTTTTTCTGTGGTGTTTTCTCTTGACAGACCTGCAACCGGTTCAGGAGGAGTCAGATCACTTTGACTTTGATCCACCTCAACTCCTTTCCCTTCTTGATCTGGCAATTGCTCTGTTTGTCTTTTGGAATCGTCTGCTTCTGGGAGAACCCCTTAGGTACCAGGCTCTCCTGCTGGTTCAGTTGAGGTAGGTTCTTCGGCACCCTCCTGGAGATCTCCACCCTCGTCTCTCACAGGAGTGATAAATCGTCTTCAACAAGCTCAGGTTCAGCTTCTTTTCTTCTTTGCTCCTGTTCCGGTGCTGTAATTTGTCATACAGTTATTGGTACTCTCAACAACACTTCTTCATGTTCCAGTGGACATACCACTTTCTTTGTATGACTCCCGTGAATCCAGTTCGGGATCCTAGCACACTTCACAGCTGTCGTAGTTGTTAGTATCACTTGATACAGTCCTTTCCAGGGAGGCTCCAAACACGTCTTACACACATGCTTCCAGACAACAACCCAGTCACCAGCTCTCAGGTTGTGCCCTGGATCATGGATCGATGGAAGTGTGGTGGCCTCCACCTGCTGAGAGAAAGAGCGGACTACATCAGCCAGACCCTTGCAGTAATCCAACTCCATATCATCTGTAATGTTCGCAAGTGCATTTGCTGGAACTGCTGGCAACCTCATTGCTCTGCCCATGAGGATCTCATGGGGCGATAATCCTGTCTTCCTGTCAGGTGTGTTTCTCATTGACATCAACACCAAAGGAAATGCATCAGGCCATTTCAGATTTGTAGCTGCACACATTTTTGCAATTCTTGACTTCAAGGTACTATTTATCTGCTCCACTAGTCCTGATTCTTCAGGGAGGTAACTACAATGCAACTTTTGCTCAATGTTAAATGCTGCACACAATAGTTTAATCACCTCATTATTGAAGTGCATTCCCCTATCTGGTTCTCAAGAGATCGAAAATCCGAAGCGCGGTATCAGTTCGCTAAGCAGCAGTTTCGCTACTGTGAGGCTATCATTTCTCCTTGTAGGGTATGATTCAATCCAATGACTAAAGATTCACACAATTACCAACACCTATCTTAAACCTCTACACACAGGCATCTCAATGAAATCCAATTGCATTCTACTGAATGGACCTCCTGCTCTTCCAATGTGGCTCAAATTTACCACTGTCACTTTCTCCACATTTAATTGCTGACAAATGACACATCCATGGCAAACTGCTTCAGCTGCTTGTCTAAACTTGAGGTTAAACCAAACAGCCGAACCATGGCATCCCTTCCAGTGTGTGCCTGACCATAATAGTACCTCGTCATCTGAGGCAACAGGCTATTTGGTAAAACCAACTGACCCTCTTCTGAAACCCACAAATCGTCCTGTCTTTGAACACATTTCATTTTGCTCCATAAACGTTTCTCCTCCTTGTCAACATTACTCTGCAATGATTTTAACTCTTCTAAGGTGTCAACTACTTTTAATGCAAAACTCGTACATGTTGTGTCTTCTTCAGGTAACAATTCCCACTTGTCTTTGAATGATATACAGTTCAATGCGCAAAACCTTGTGACTTGATCCGCATATCCATTTCCCAAGGACTCGTAGTCCTGTGGCTTTAGATGTGCACTGAATTTCACCACAGCAATTTCTTCAGGTAGTTGAATTGCATATAACAACTCCTTTATTCTCTCACCATTTCTCACTGGTGATCCAGTAGAGGTCAGAAAACCTCTCTGCGACCACAATTGACCAAAATCATGAACTATTCCGAATCTGTATTGACTATCTGTGTAGATGGTGACTCTCAATCAAGCAGAAACATGGCAGGCCCTAGTAAGAGTGTCCATTTCCGCTACCTGGGCGGAATACACTCCTCAAAGCCAGGAAGCTTCTAAGGTACCTGTAATTGAGCATACAGCATATCCTGCTCTCAATTACTGTCTCTTAGACAAGAACCATCAACAAAAATAATTTAGTAATTTTCTTCCAAGCGTGTATCTCTAATGTCAGGTGTCGGTTTTATGCACAACTCAGTTACTTCGAGACAATCATGTTCAACTTCCTCTTTCTCAATTTCAGCAGTATCACTTGGAAGTAAAGTCGTCAGGTTTAGCACTGTACATCTTTTCAGTGTCACATTTGGTGCACCCAAAATACTCGTCTCAGACCTAGTCACCCTAGCACCAGTCAAGTATTGGGTTTTCGCCCTTGTCTGTAAAATCTCAATTGAGTGAGGGACCATTACAGTCAGGGGATATCCCATCACCACGCCTTCACACTGTGAAAGACTCTGATCAACTGCGGCAACTGTACACAAAAAACCTGGTAAGGCTGCTGCAACTGGGTCCAAAGTAGCTGACAAATATGCTACTGGGCGATAAGCACCTCCATGGACCTTAGTCAAGACAGACAATGAACATGCATCACGCTCATGACAAAACAATGTGAAAGGTTTTGTGTAGTCAGGCATACCTAATGCTGGAGCTCTGCACAAACTTTCTCAATTCAGTGAACATTAATCTCATCTTGATCTAGCACTATGGGATCTGTGACATCCTTATGGGTCAGCTTCTGCAATGGTTTCTAAATTTCTGAAAAATTTGGAATCCATTGGCGACAGTAGCCCACCATCCCCAAGAACATCCTGGCATTTCGCTGTGAGGTTGGGGGACTTATCTGCAGAATATGTTTCTTGACCCTTTCTCAGTTTGGTGACCCAAATACTTCACTACCTTCTGACAGTACTGCAATATCAGAGGTGACACTTTATGACCATACTTTCACAAATGATTCAATAGGGTAATCGAGTCATACTTACACTCGTCCCTTGTGTTGGATGCAATCAATAAGTCATCAATATACTGTACCAGAGTCAATTAAAAAGGTAACTCTAACGACTCCTTTTTCAAGATCTGGTTAAACAAGGAAGGTGACTCCGTGTACCCTTGAGGAAGTCTACACCAGCAGTAGACTCGATCTAAGAAATTGAAACTGAAGTGAAATTGACTATTCTCATGAAGAGGCACAGAAAAGAACATTTATGACAAATCACCCACTGTGAACCACTCTGCACCACATGGAATCTAGAACATTATTGCAGCTGGGTTGGGCACTACAGGACAACATTTGACCACAATGTCATTTATTTTTCTCAAATCCTGAACAATTCAAACCTTCCCACATGGCTTCTTCAAACCCATTATCTGTGAATTGTATGAGCTGCTCAACACCACCTTCAAAACTCCCTGCTTCACAAAATCTGCAATTATCTGAGCCACTTTCATCAGGACATCTTGTGGCATGTTATACTATGGAAACTGTGGGAAAACTGCATTCTGCTTCAAGGTAACCTTAATCGGCTCCACTCCCTTTTTTAAACCCACTTCTTTCCCTGTCAAATCCCACATGGTCTCTTGTACTGTTCCCTGCAAATCAGAATGAAGCTCTCTTACTGTGAACATCAGGAAAAACTCAATCAAGGGATACTCCTCATTTGAAGTTTCACACTCAGTCTCTGGGGATCAGTCTTCCTCATCATCACCATTTGTCTGGACCTCAATTCAATCATTTAAATAAGTAATCATATACCTTGTCTTGCACAGCAAGTCACTTCCCAGTAGGGATACTGGACTTGAATCGCAGACCACAAACTTATGCAGTCCTTCAAAATTGCCAATCTCTCGATTTGGCAAAAAACTGATTCGCTACTCCCAAAACCTGAACTGTTCGACCTGACAGGGTCAAATTGGGGACTTCTGCACTTCTCACTGGAGAGCGTGTAGCTCCTGTGTCCACCAGAAATGAGACTCTGTGACTCATCACCTTTCCCTTCACATAGGGTCCTCTCTGATCTACATCTAGAGAAGTCACCGAGAAGTCGAAGGGCACATGGCTCCTCATCAGAACTATCACTCATCTATTCACCATTTATTTCATTCTCACTGTGTAACTGGAATTGATGCACTGTGTTACTACTTCTGTCTTGCCTCTGACCTGTGACCTGTTGAGAAAGCATCATCTGTTGCTGCTACATCGGGGCTTGAGGTATCTGCATTTGCTGTCTAGGTACCATGGGAACCTGCTGCTGCATCAGCTACAAGTGTGACACTTGTGCACCGGGCAGTTGCACCCCTTAATCCCGGTCCTCTCACATTTTGAAATGTATTGACATTGTTACCTTGCTGAACAACACCCTCTTGTACCATCATCGGACACTCCAGCTTCCAGGGTCCCACGGCTCCACACATGTGACAGGGCAATAGTTTCTTCATTCCCTGTACATCATTCTGAACCACAACAGTATTCAAATCTGGACCACGATTCATACTTCCTCCACCACCCTTACCTCTCATCTGAGGCTGAAACATGACATTTGCCTGCTGCTGCGGCATCTGCTGCACAGATTTCCTTGCACTCCTGTTGAGCTGCCTTAATAGGCATCACCATTGCCTTCTCTTTCAACTTTTTATGCTTCAACTCAATCTCCTCACTACAGTATTTCGCATACAACAACACCTCATCAATTGGATTCACTTGCCAGCAAATCAAATGACTCTTAATCATTTGACCTATCTCAGGTCTCAGTCCTTCTACAAATCTGAACACAAAATGCAGCATGCCTTTTGGCTCGACTGTTTCATTGCCACTGTACTCCTTGAACGCTTTCAACAATCTCTCATAGTACGCATGTATCGACTATTTTACTTCTTGCACTGTCCTATCAATCCTATGCCAATCAATATTTTTAGGCGAAATCCTCATCTTCAATCACCTTAAAGTAATATTTCATTACCTCAGGAGATGATGCACCTGTACTTTAATCCCTCTCTGGTTCACTTGTTGGCCAATCTAGAGCTCTCTTACACTCAACCCACAAGTCAGCTGGAACCACTATCTCCAGTAATGTGTTCAAGTCTTCCCACAAACATTTCGCAAGTTTCACAAACCTGTCTGTCTGCTGATACCACTCTACTGGCTTCTCCCTCATTTTTTAATAATCATTCACAAATGATAGAATATCACTCCTACTCCAAGGAACATGAACAAAATTTCCCCCTGGAATTTCCCTCATTGGCAAAACCTTTACTAGGTCCTTGTCCTGTTGTACAATTTCAGTTACTTCTACAGAATTTCTTTTCCTTTTGTCTTGTTTCTTCACTCATCTGCCTTCTCACTTCTCTAACGCTCCCCAAACATGAGCACTCTGCAATAATTCTTTAAGGTGCGCCTTCATTCCAGCTGACCTCATGTGTTCAAAATGCTTTGCCTCAAACTCTAATCTGTAACCTCTCTTCAAATGCTTCATTTTATTTATTTCTATGCCATGTTTCTCTGCCAAATCTGCCAATTTCTGATGTACCTTGCCCACCTCTCTTGTGATTCTCAGGCATAAGTATCTCAACTCTGCCTCTGTGTAGGACTCCAATCTATTCACCCCCATTGTTCCCTCAATCAGTTCACCTGCTTCCACACTTAATCTGAAACAATTGATCTGCTATTCTCCCTGGGAAGTATTCTGTGGGGTATTTAGTTTGTCTAGCCATTCAGTTAACTGCTGAGCTGTCAATCCTTGTAGCGAGATATTACTCGCTTGAACTGGTGGCACCTGCTGTACCACTGCACTAGGTGTCTGTGGTGTCAATAGCTTCAAGCTCTGACCTTCACTAGGCCCATTCACAGCATCTGGAAGTGCAACAAGTGGACTAAGATGTAACAATGATCTCGACCCATCAAAGGTCTAACCTATAGATCAGACTACCTGCACTTGTTTATCTGGTCCCCTCCTCATTAGTCTCTGAGACATCGGTCCTTGTTCATTCATAATTGGTTTCTTCCGCTCAAATAATGGTGTCGCTGGACCAACAGTAATCGTCAGCGATATTGTATCTGGGGCTGCTCTGGCACCTGTACACTGTGGGAGAGTGACTCCCATACTTTGATTCATTACCGAATTCAAGTCTGACTGTGTCCCTGTCATTGGCCTAAATCTCGGCATCGCCTGCGGCTGTACCTGGGGCAACAAAATCAGAGTCAGCTCATTCTGAACCAACAGTGGTCTTGGAAAACTTGCTCCGTAGGCACCACTAAGTTCAAAATTGTCTCTAAAATAGGCACATCAGGATAAATTCTCTGTATGGGTGGCGGATGCATCTGCGCCTGAACTACTGGAGCATTAGAACTACCTTGGACCACACCCTGTATCTGGCTAGTATTAACCTGCACTGGGCTCACTTTGCCCACTGCCTGTGCCAGGGCTGTTGGATCAGCACTAGTACTCAGACCACTTTCATGAACCGCATACGGCAGTGATCAATCTCTCAACAAGATCTTCAGCATCTGATTCTCCTCTACTAAGTAAGACTTTCTTGCTTCCTTACTCTCGGACGGACTCTTATAAGTCTTTCTAGTCGCTTTCTTTTCTTCCGTCTCATCTTCATGTGTAATTACTGGAAACAACTTAACATCCTGCAATGTTACTGATCTCCATTTCTTCTGTTCCCAATCCCATCTTGTTTCCGCTAATGACTTTTATACCTTTTTTCTCTCCTTTTGAATTTCGTTTGCTGTTGCTGCCTAGCTACCAGCTTCCAAACTGCTAATGCCTCAAACTGTGCTGGTCTCGGAAGGTACTTCGACTCATATAGCGCCATCCGCAATTGCTCCAAAATTCTCAAATTAAATGTCCCATTCTCAGGAAATGCTAAGCTCCCATTTTGCTCTGTCAACTTGCACCATTGTTTTAACCAAAGACATGGCGCAACACCTCTCTCCTCCTTTACAATATACACCAAAACAATTAAAATCGGAAAGGGGAACCAAACATATGAATATTTAAAGAACTAATGTTTCCTAGTGCATAGAAACAACTAGCGCTCAAAGGGTTAAAAAAGGTCACACTGGACAGGGACTAAGTTCAGAGTTCAGGCCACCCACAAGGTAACATTGTTACACTTAGTTTCAGAAGTGTTTCTTGATTCAGGAAAGTGGTCCACAGCACCAGCCAAGGGTTCAGAGGCTCTGGGTTGCTTTTTGGGGTCTGGGACTATAACTCCCACAATGCACCTCTTCAACTTATGGAGTTGCTCCAGACATCTCCAAACGTCTATATCTGCTTCCAGAGATCCGTCTTGGCTCCTTGACGTGTCCAAACCTGACCCTAGGCTCCAGAAGCTCTGAGTTGCTCCTTGGGAGTTGGGACGACAATGGTCACTGGACGCTGCTCAGCTGGGCTCTGCTTGCAGAACTTGAAGCAGGGGACTCTGGGCTGCTCCTTTGTACCTGTAGCAAACACGGAGTCCCTTCTTGAAGCAGTAGAAGGCATGCAAAGTCATTTTAGTGGTGAAGCCCACGTGTGCAGCTGGGGCAGTTCTTCAGAGTGCAGTGTCCAGGTGCAGGTCAGGGGTCCAGCAGGACAGTCGTTCTTCCACTTTGTCTTGTTTGTTGTAGGGATCTGAGGTGTGGGTGCAGCTCTGTCATATTTATCCTTGCTTTTGGGGTGAAAAGCATGGGGCCCAACTGTCCAGTCACAGGTCAGTCACTTCCCACTTGGAAGTGCGGCAAAAACCAATCCCAGGGAGCACCGTTCTTTAAAAATCTAAGTGGAGCTTAGATCTGGCTGAGCCCACCCACTAGTGTGACTAAAAATCCTAATCACACCCCTCTCCTGCCCTCTCCTAATCTAATCAAGAGGGCACCTAATTGTATGGGCTCCAGGAAATTGGGGATGTTGTGAGCTGCTCCAAATGTTCTTCCCTTCCTTTGAAGAATAGTTTGGCTGCTCTCCGCCCATCCTGTTTCATCATCTTCTGAGACAGCTCTCCTCTCTCAGGCTCATTCTTTGTGTTCAGTCCAGGCCACTTCACACCTCATCAAGGCAGCCTGGCCAGAGACTGGCCTATAAGAGAAGGGCATTATAGAGCTGAAGTTCTCAACTTTCAGGTAGAGGTTTAAAACTCTTTACCAGAACTAGTTATATTAAATCTAATAATGGCAAGTTATGGGATTTATTACAACAATGAATTTGATGCAAACTCAAGATATCTGTTATGGGGAGTTTGTTAATTAAAATAAAGTCTCCCCATTTTGCCTATGGAGACCATTCACTACTGTGAGGGAAAAACAAATTTGGCCATTTTACCTCACCAAGGCTTTTAAAACAATTTTTATAAGGTCCCTGCTTCTAGTTATAAGGTACCCGACCCTAGGACATTAGGGCACACCTTAGGGGATACTTACATGTAAAAATGAGGTAGTTGAATACTTTGAAAGTACTTTTAATTCCAAAGTCAAATTTGCACATAACTTTAAAATGACCCTGGACACCTCAGCAGTGCACCTATGGGTGCACCACCCAGGCCTACATGCCCTACTATATACATGGGTGTACAGGTAGGTTGACATAGCCAATTATAATTAGCCTAATTTGCATATTCGTTTTACAAAGATCACAGGCCCAGGGACTGGTTAGCAGTAACCAGGGCACCATCAGATTCTGGAAACACCAGCAAAAAGTGAAAAATGGGGGCAAAAAGTTAGGGTGCCTTTTCAATCAGCCCTGTTTTCTCACAGTTTTTAAATGGCTCCCAGTCTCCACCAGATGCATTGTCAATCATGCTATTGTCACCAGCCGCCTGGACTACAGCAACACACTCTACGCAGGAATTACTTCACGCCTTCTGAAGAGACTGCAAACCATTCAGAACTCAGCGGCCAGACTCATCGTCAAACTTCCCAGAGAGACCCACATCACCCCTCATCTGAAGAAAGTACTGGTTCCCCATCCAGAAGAGATGCCAATTGAACATTCTGACTCACACATACAAGGTCCTGCATAACCTAGAACCAGCATATATCAACCACCACCTGAGCTTCCATGACATCTCCAGCCTCCTGGTGATCCACCTCCATCGCTCACACCCCCTGCATTCTCAGAAGCAACAGTGGAGGACACTACTTCTCATATCTCGCCGCAAAATCCTAGAACAACCTCCCCCTCCCTCTCCAGAGAGGAGTACAGGAGTTTAGAAGGGGACTCAAGCCTTGGCTCTTCAATTGATGCTTCTGGAGCAGCTTGGGCCTCAGCATCTGGATACCCTCATAGGTGACAAGTGTGCTCTACAAATCTTGATTGAATAGTGATCTATAGTGTGAACAGACCTTTTTAGCTGTGTCATGAGAGTGTCATATGAGTGGTGCCTTTGGGCCCAATCATGTAAATTTTCACTGCTGCATACTTAACTCACCCTTAGCCTACATTGCCATTGTGGTAGCACCAGATAGCTCATGAAGTGGAGCAGAGCATCCTCTTTGCACATCAATGGTCTTTTTGATTCCAGAAAGCTTTCCTGAGCAGTGGGATCTTGGCTCCTTATAAAGTGAGATAGTTGATCTGATACGGGGCACTGTAGGACCAGGGAATCATAGAAGAGGGGAAGGCTACCTCACTTTTGTGAGGTATATTTTAGGGGATGCTGACAGCCAGGTATGATCCACATTTACTCCCTTTGCCTGTTTTAAGCGTCACTCAAAATTTAAATCACTCCTGCTGTAGCAGGCTGCCCCTGTAGCAAATTACAGTACTGAGGACATGGAACTTCACAGAAGTTGCCACCCACAACATGAATATCAAAGGTCCAGACACTAAATCACATCCATGCCCTGATCTGAACTAGAAAGGTAGGAACATTTGTTCCACAAGTTGTTTAGCAGCAACAGGATAAAATGAAGTGAAGGTCACCAAGACCTCTTACTGCAGGAACCAGCACTACGGACCAAAGTATTCCAGTCTCCATGCTCTGTGAGTGATCATCACCCAAGAAGTCAAGACCACCTGCTGCTCAGAGTTTGAAGCACCAGCCTTCGGCTTTCCTGCCAATACCAGTGGATCCCATGAGGAGGAGAAAAGGGCATGGAGGTAGCGTGGCCCGGGGGATCCTGCAAAGTGGACCCCAATGAGTGAACTATGAGACAACTGGATCGGTTTTGACAATTACAAGCATGTGGGATGTTTGCCCACTTTTGCAGAAGCTATGGCCATCGTCCTTGTGAGGTCTAATATCTGTGACTGCCTTTTTCCCATGAGGAAGCCATCGCAAAGCTAGGGCTGCCACCCTTGAAAAAGATGGGATCTGTGACCCCCTTTTGCCCTTGAGAGGGGCCACAATGAAGATCAGGATGTAGCCTGTGTGCAGTTCAAAGTTGGCCACCATTGTGTGCCAGGAGGGGGCACCATGAAATCAGGGCTGTCTCCTTGGATCATCATGTCAAGGATACTGTGAAGAATGCTTACTGATTGCTGCAGAAGGTGAATAAGGATGTCCAACACCAACCTGGGCCATCTCAACACTGAGTAGTCCTGACGTGTCATCAAGGAAATACCTCATGAGGTCTCAGACCATCATCAACAGGAGCCTAGATCCTGCAAAGAAGCAGCCCAGTCCTCCAGTGTTGCCAGTTGCCATTGGGTTGGGCAACACTGTGCTAGGTAGTCAGCCTGGCGGGGACTTGCACAAACATAGTACCTATTGCTGCAAACATTGGTTCTAAGGTTCACACTTAGACTTTGTCTTTTGAGGATTAGTGTGGACCACATCTGCAAGTGGCCTCCATTATCGATTGGGGAATAACCAAAACTACTAGAAGGGGAAGAGGGACGAGGGGGTTCCTCCCTGGATGACGCTAGCATGCCAGCCTTAAGAGTCTGCAAGGATTATTTAGTGTGTTGTCGCCATGCTTTGTGGGTGTACATTACATACACCTTTTTTTCAAAATCTAGTATTTGAACAGTCAACTTATTGCTGTTACTCTTTATACTTTGATCCTTGTGCGAATGTATACCTTACACCTTCCTCCCTCTCAAAGAGCCTTTGACTGCTCAACCCAGGAAACCACAAGGATTTAAGTGCCACAAGCAGTAGTAATTGGCCCATTATTCATGACCCATAGTAGGTTGGATCTGGGACTCTAGGAGTAAAAGGCCACACTCCCATGCTTGGCCCAGTGTC
The DNA here is from genome assembly GCF_031143425.1 of Pleurodeles waltl. Taxonomy (NCBI): domain Eukaryota; kingdom Metazoa; phylum Chordata; class Amphibia; order Caudata; family Salamandridae; genus Pleurodeles; species Pleurodeles waltl. The sequence continues at coordinate 925,678,991 of NC_090445.1, read as the reverse complement.
TCCGCTTGCTATGTGGCCCTCTTCTGAAAGAGGTTCTAACATACCTGCTGATCAGCTATCACTATATTATCTTTCTGTGAAGAAGTATCCTTCTGGGGCACATTCATAGAGGCCAAATATGTTGGACATTCTTCCTAGTTATGCCAGTAATTTATTCTTTTTTTGGCTCACAATGTTAATGCAGCCAGCCTTCACTTTAATTTTAGTTTAATGTAAAGGATCACGGGTATTTAATGTCTTATATATCTTATATAGTGCTATTAGAGATACTTAGTGAAATAATCCCCAATTTGTAGTTATGAAGTGCTGGTATTTGTTAAAACATTACGTTAGGTGAACCATTTGCATACCTTATATTGCCGTTGATTAGGTGGGTTTGAAAGATCTATGTACTGATTGAAACATTTAAAAAGTATTTAATGATGATTATTTAAAACCATAATGATAACAGTAAAAAAAGATACATTGCACAAATACAAAAAATGGTATACTGGGTTTCATAACATTGCTTCTGCTTATAATTAATTTGATGAGCGCATAGGAAAAAATCTGGAAGCCGTGCACCAAGGACTTATAATTCATGTCAATATCTTAGACTGATTGTATACTGTCTTTTCTGAAAATGATTTCTAACATCTTGCAGTAGAAAAGCTGAATGTATTGCCAAAGTTAATTATTTTGGAATCTGGCCTGGATTTCTCTCCATCTCAAGTACATGAACTCATGTTCATACCTGTTTATAAACATTTAGATCCCAAGTCAGGGGCTGGGTGCATTTTTAAAATGCCTCTGGGTCTGTAGTATCATAGGATATAATAAATGATACCTTCAAGGTCAGGTTAAACAAATAAAAAGATGGTGCATGTGGGCATACTTGCAACTAGTATGCTGACTCCTGCAGCAGTTGGGAGTTTCATATTGCCCATACTGAAGTCCATAAACTCTGCATCTGATCCCAGGTCAGTATACCGCCCTGCTCAGAATGGCTGCTCGGGTGATTGAGAGCCCGCATGCCAGGACAAAAAGTCCATATTGCTCTGCACATTCCCGGTCCTATGCTGAGCCTGAAAAAAGAAAAGATTGGAGTGCGAAGAACCACCTTAAGACCCTTGGTTTAGAATGTTTGTTGTGGGCCAACCAGACAAAAAGAACATGATCCATTAGCAATATCAAAGTGTGACCCAGCAAATAATACTGGAGAGCTTCCATGGTCTATTTTATAGCTAAGCATTTTTTCCCAATGATAGCATAATGGTGTCACCGTGGAAGAAGCTTTCTACTAAGGGTGTATGTATTTATCCTGGTCTCGCTGGAATAAGACTGCTCCCAGAACATGCCCGGCGGCATCTGTTTGTAAGGCAAAATGTTTCTGAAAATCTAGGCACAACAGCACTGGGTCCAGACATAAATATCCTTTAGAAGATCAAAAATTGGCTGTTGGACTGGAGACCAAATGTTTAAATTTGTTGACTGGTCAAGGAGGTCAGTGAGAAGAATTGGCAGTTCTAAGAAATGAGGAATAAACACCTGCAGTAACCTCCTAAACCCAGAAAGGACAAGATGTCCTCCTTGCTAGAAGGTCTGGGGATGTCCCTAATTGCCTTCACTTTAACGACATGTGGCTGGATCAATCCAGCCCGGATTTGATACCCCAAGTAACAGATGCAATCAGTGGAAAAGGTACATTTTTCTGTGTTAGCTGTAAGCTCTACTTCTTGGAGTGCAGTGGAGACATCCTTAAATGCAGGAGAGGTACGTTCCCGGAGGGGCTTAAAATAACATCATCCATTTATGCGGCTTCGTATTTGTGATGTGGGTGTAGTACTCCGTCAATCGGTCATTAGAAGGCTGCTGAGCCTACAGGTAGAACCTTAAACTGATAAGGACCTGAAGAGGTTGCAATAGCCATTTCCTCTTTTGCCTTGTCCATCAGGGGAATTTTCTACTACCCTTTTGTATGATTGAGTCTAGACAGGAAAACAGCTTTCTCCAGCTTTCGTAATAGCTCATCCACTTGGTTCATGGGATAGGTGTCAAACTTGCAATTGAGATGGTGGAAGTTTATATAAAATATAAGAGAGTCATTAGATGTGGGAATCAGAAAAACACAGGAACTCCAAGCACTGTTTGAGGGCTCCATGATTCCTTCTTCTAACATAGTAGCCACCTCCCTTTCCTATTTCATCTGGCCTCAGGAATACGGTTTGACCCGAACCTAACTACCTGATTACCCTCGGTGACATTGTCATGCTGATTCAGAGTCCTTTCTCAGGTTTGCCTGAGAGTATGTCTCCAAATGTGTGTAAGACTTCTCACAGCTGGTTTACTTGCTCAGTGTTGGACCTGGCCCTTACTACAGGGTAATTCCCCAAACTGTTTGCCTTCTTCTCTTAATGTTTATGACCCTTTTTGGCTGACGTCATGACTCTGGACCCTTTATCATTGCTAATCAGTGCTAACGTGCATGTGCTCTCCCTGGTAAATGTGGAGTGATTGGCTTATACCTGATTGGCACAATTAATTTAGCTGTACGTCCCCTGTACAGTGAGATTCCTATACCCAGGGCTTATAAATTAAATGCTACTAGTGGGCCTGCAATGCTGCTTGCACCACCCACTGAAGTAACCTTCCAAATCTGTCTCAGGCCTGCTAGCACAGGACCTGTGTGTGCAGTTTGCTGCTAAAGGGACCTGTCATCTAAATCTACTTCCCAGACCCAGAACTCCCCTTTTACTACGTGCAAGTCACCCATAAGGTAGGCCCTAGCTAGCACTATGGGCAAGGTGTTATGTACTTAGAAGGCATGACATGTGCCTAGAAGCGTGGCCAGTCCTGGTAGTGACAAACAGCCTATTTGGTTTCTCACTGCTGTGAGTGCAGCCTTCTCATAAGATTGCATTGGAAATGCCCTGTCTTATGTCTAGGGCAGAGGTCTTCAAACTTTGTGATGCCAGGACCCCCCTCAAAAGTTTTTTAGGCATAAGGACCCACTCCTTACAGAATTTCTAGAACTTGGTACTCCTCATCATCGATAATCGTAAACATCCCCAATTCCCGCTGCAAATCATTTTTACGGTGAGGAAATAATATGAAACAGTGTTTTGCAAACCAACGGTCTGTAAGTTTGGGGCCGTGGTCAAGGGTGTCGCAAAAAACAAAGGTCCTCATTTATGAGGAATTGGAGTGGGGCAGCGCCACAAGTCTTCTGGCTACACTGCCCGACGCCAATATAAAAGGGCAGGAATGCACAGTATTTATGAAATACAGTGCATTCATGTCCTTTCCCCCGTGCTGGCGCACAAATTGCTGCCTAGCGCCAATGTAGGCAGGATTGTTTATGTGGAGAAAGGGGCACCTTCCTGAACAAAAAACAATCCTGAAAGGTATTTTCCTTGTTCCATGTGTGCAGCAGAGTGCAACACACATGGAAAGATAAAAAAATGAGGAGAAATGAAAACATTTCTCCTCATTACGCCTGCGTAAGGTATTGGCACTGCTCCAGTTTGTGATTTTGTAAATCTGGGCAGCGTCATAATTTTTTATGCTAGTCTGGTGCTTTGCAGGATTAGCGTAAAAAATTATGACGCTAATCCTGCCAAGCACCCAGAGGCCCATTGCAATCAATGGAAGCCTCTTTTTAATGCCTGCACATAGCAGGCATTAAATGCCAATAAAAATGGCGCAAAGGAATCTCATAGATTCCATTGTGCCATTTTTTTCGTGCCCCTCCTAGCGCCGGAATGCCCCCCTTGCATACATTATGCCAGGCGCAGGCATAATTAGGTACAAGGGGTTACAAAGTGGCGCAATACAAGCATTGCGCCATTTTGTAAATATGACGCAGCTTTTTTTCCCTTCCAATGCCACATTAGCAAAAAAAAACATTTGCAGATCAACTCCTAACTCACATTTACATTTCATTCAGGAAGAAGGCTCAATGGCTTCTTTAGCTGTTTGTGCAGCTTCCTTCCTCAGATTTGAAGACTCTAGGGGGTATTGCACAAATCGCCTATAAGCAGGCTGGGGTGGCGACCCTCGGCAGAGGTTCCCGGTCCTGCCAATAATTAACCTATCACCCCCCCAGGGGCAAGGAACTGAGTGTGAGAGCTCCCAAGTTGGGACCCAGGCATCCCTGCGTTCCCCAGCATTCCATTGTTTTGTGCTTGGGCGGCTAGCAGAACATAATCACCGGTTTTGGGGTGAGTCTCTTGACCTATGCTACTATGTTCTCATGACTTGCCATATGCTTACTGATGCTCCTCTTTTGCACATTTATGGTGATACCCTGATAAGTGTATTGGTTTAGTAATATTTTCCTGACTACTGCATATGTTGCAGAATAATAAGTAACCTGTGTGTTATGTTTGACTGCTGCTGATTTCTGCAGAGCAACAGTATTATGTAAGGTTCTGACATCTGCTTGGGTGGCAGGGTATTACTGACATGTTATGTTTGGTCTAATTATGTTTTGTGCAATACAGTTTATTTTTACATAACTTGCTGCTGTATTCCCTTTGTGGTGTATTTATTGTGTTACATGTGTTGTGTGTGTTGTTCAATCACTTTACACATTGCCTCCGGGTTAGGCCTAACTCCTCGTACCAAGCTACGAGGTGGGTGAGCAAGGGTCATCTTGGACGTATAACTCCCTTGCCCTGACCAGAGTGGGTGGGTTCTGCTGGCTTTGGTGTATACCCTAGCCAACTAGAAACAAGACATATAGACTTCAAGAAAAAACACATGTTTAATCCCAAATTCATAGGTCCTTACACTGTCCTTCAGCAAATCAATCCTGTGACCTATAAACTGCAGTTACCAAGGTCATTACATATTCATCCAGTGTTCCACACATCCCTTCTGAAAAAGGCAGTCCAGAAGACCATCCTCATCCAGCTCCAGTTCTAGTACAGGGGGAAGTGAAATATGAAGTCAAGAAGGTGTTGGATTCCAAATTTAGAGGGCGTAACATATGGTACTTAATCTTGTGGAAAGGTTATGGCCCTGAAAGTAACTCATGGGTTCCCGCATCCGATATTCACACTCCACTACTTGTGAGGCGTTTTCATCGTCTCAATCCATTCAAGCCAGGCCCTAGAGCACGTCTGGGAAAGGGGAGTATTGTCAACATCAGGGCAGTGCGCGCTCTACGGGCGACTGGAATGCAAAAATCCAGCCCTTATGAGGATACGTAATTAATGCATTATGTTGATATGCTGTTGTTTAACCTTTTGCATTGCAGAATTTAATCCTGAAGACTTATATTCAAGGTGCTTGAAAATCCTGTTCATTTGCAATGTATTTTTTTGTTTTGTTGTTGTCCTCATTCAACCCCACATTTTGAGCCACCTCTTGATCCGTACACCCTTCTCACCATCTAGATAAGAGAGGGACCCAAGCCAGGGGGCACCATTATATCTCCTGGTCCGCTTTAACAGACATGCAAAAGTAGCGAGCAGTGAATAATCCTTGGACAATAAACGACAGGCCAATTTCAAATATTTCAAACCAGCAGATTTCAAAAATAATTAAAAAAACTCCCTCCCAATTTAACAAAGGCAACCACAGTTCCGCATTTATCCTAGTACGCCGCGTATTCAAGTCCATGTTCGAAATGCTAAAAACTGCGTTGAGCCAGTCCATATAAATCGGAGGGGAGTCCTTCATCCAGTTTTTGCAAATTTCATTTCTACCCAACAAAATTACATAAAACTAAAATTTAAGTTTAGCATTACTCATCCTACTTCCTATGCCCTCTTCTGGTAGCTGCCCAAATATAATCAGCGGGAGCGATACAGTAATCTCCCAGCCCAATATAGATGATACAACACCAAAAACCTTCTCCCAAAACAAACGGATAGCGGGTCAATCCCAAAACATATGAATATCTGTTGCTCCTACACTACCGCATTTCAAACATTTAACCACTTCTCCTTTCTTAAACTTAGAAAGTTTCGCCGGCGAGATATAAGCTCTGTGTAGAATATAAAGATGGTTCTTCCTCAAAGGAGCTGGCTTCACTTCGTCGTAAAGAAACAACAACGACTTCTTCCACCATACACCAACCTTATCCCTGGGCATATCATTACCCACAGATCCATCGTCAGTGTGAAATTCCCATCAGACATTTCTACCATTTCCCAATACCAAACCGCCAACTTCTTTACAGGGACAGAGACAACGAATTCTAAAAAATAATCCTCTAATGAACTTCCCACCTCTAGACCCCCCTTAATTCCTTTTTCCCACTCTTTTATCTGCAAAAACTTCAGCCTAGACAGGGATCCGCTCGTTATCCCTACTAACTCTTCCCATGAAAGCAAAGTTCCATCTCGAGAAAGATCGCCCCAACTTTCCACCCCTACCTTTTTAAGTGGTAATGCTAAAATATCTTAAAAAGCACTCTGGGGTGCACGGGGAATCCCAAATAGGTGCGTAATAGCTGTAATAAAGAAAACCAAGTCGTCGCCTCAACTGATACCAGCTCTTTGCCAGCCCTTGCAGTACTTTCAATTAGATTTTTTGGAAGAATTTAGGATCGCCAAATTTGAAAAGGAAATACCTTGAAGCCCCTTTAACAGTTGAGATCATTGCCTTATACATCACACCCACCGCTGAAACATCTGGGCATTCAAACAACATCCCTGAATTCTTGAATAAGAAGGCCCAAGCATAATATGCCAAATCTGGTAGAGCCAATCCTCCCTTTTCCCTTCTTCTATGTAATTTCTTCCAAGATATCCTTGGCCCCTTTGAACTCCAAATAAAAATGTTTATCGCCTGCTGCATTTTATCCAGATACCCTTTATGCATTGCCAGAGGAATCGCTGCAAACACAAAGTTCCATTTAGGCAAAATAAACATTTCAATTAAATTTACTCTCCCGAGTATCGTTAAAGGGAGATGTGCCCATTTCTCCAACATACCTTTACACTCAGCTAACAATTTTCGGGCATTCCTTTCAACTAGATCCTTAAGGTCATGCGTCACTAAAATGCCTAAATACTGTACTTCCTGCTTACTCGGTATCAATCCTGCCTCCATATTCCATTGCATAGTTTCCGTTTTTCCCACATTAACCCGATCTCCTGATATGCTTCAAAATTGCTCAGCCAATTCTTTGACTGTATTAAAAGCCAATGGTAAATTACTAGTGTATATCAGAAGATCATCCGCATATAAAGATTTTTTTTTCCCAACCGTTGCAGCGAAAGGGAGGGATGAGGCTATTTTGCCTAATCTTTCTAGCAAATGGTTCAATATACAGGTTAAACAAAACAGGAGACAAGGGACAACCCTGCCTAGTGCCTCTAGAAATTGTAATAGGCCCTGTGAGATTCCCATTAACCAACACCTTGGCAAAAGGTGCTGTATATATCTGATCGATGACCCCACAGAACTTAGGCCCTCATTCTGACCTTGGCGGTCGGCGGAGAGGCGGCGGTCGGACCGCGAACAGACCGGCGGTATTAAAAATGGCCTTCTGACCCTGGTGGGAACCGCCAACACAGCCCGCTAACTTAACACTCCGACCGCCACAGCGGTACAAACAAACAGCGCGGCGGTTCCCGCCAACAGCGCGGCGGCAGACAAAGTACCGCCCACCCTATTACGACCCACCAATCTGCCACCTTTTCCGGGGCGGGAGCACCGCCGATAAGAACACGGCGGAAACAGACTACGAACGGGAAAACGCTCACCTCTACGCACTCCACGCGAGATTCCGGCAGTATGGAGCCAGAGTTACAGGTCATCCCCGCACTCCTATTCCTCCTCATATACCAGGAGCACGCCCGGCGGCGCGGAAGACATCGGTGAGTACTGCACCTACGACACAGGGGAGGGAAAAGATTACCGGCACACACCCACCCACCCACACCCACTACAACACACACATCAATGCATTCCCACAGATCACTGTCACAACCCACAAACCACCCCCCTCCGAAATAATGCAAAGACCAAAAGAAGAGATCATAAACGGGCAGATATATTGAAATATGTACACCAGTAATCCCAATAAATAAATAAACTATGTACAAAATATATACAGCTACTAAATGTAGTCCAACCACTGTCCGTGGATCACAGGGGTCCTGTGCAAAGGGGCAAGGCCCAGTCCCACGACAAGAACTCCACGGAGAGAACACTGCAGGGGCATCAGAAAGAAAATAGGACAGGCACCTCAGGGGGAAGGGAAGGGGGGGCACCTCAGCCACTTGAGTACACGACGCCAGATCCACGAGGGGACTCCATGACCACTGGGCCATCCTGGGGAGAGCAAAGCCACAGTCCATACAGTCCATACAGTGGGTGGCCTGCCCACTGGGCCATCCTGGGGAGAGCAAAGCCACAGTCCATACAGTCCATACAGTGGGTGGCCTGCCCACTGGGCCATCCTGGGGAGAGCAAAGCCACAGTCCATACAGTCCATACAGTGGGTGGCCTGCCCACTGGGCCATCCTGGGGAGAGCAAAGCCACAGTCCATAAAGTCCATAACAGACGCCACTGCCACTGGAGGAGGCAAGTTGGCCAGAGGACATCCTGCAGCCCTGCCCGAGATAGATCCTGCCCTGGCACGTCTGCCAAAGGGCCAGCGGTTCTTGCCCTGAAGGGCCCAGTTCTGCGGTTCTTGAGCCGGCGGGGCCCAGTTCAGCGGTTCTTGAGACGGCGGGGCCCAGTTCAGCGGTTCTTGCCTTGAAGGGCCCAGTTCAGCGGTTCTTGCCTTGAAGGGCCCAGTTCAGCGGTTCTTGAGACGGCGGGGCCCAGTTCAGCGGTTCTTGCCTTGAAGGGCTCAGTTCAGCGGTTCTTGCCTTGAAGGGCCCAGTTCAGCGGTTCTTGAGACGGCGGGGCCCAGTTCAGCGGTTCTTGCCTTGAAGGGCCCAGTTCAGCGGTTCTTGCCTTGAAGGGCCCAGTTCAGCGGTTCTTGAGACGGCGGGGCCCAGTTCAGCGGTTCTTGCCTTGAAGGGCCCAGTTCAGCGGTTCTTGAGACGGCGGACGGTCTATGGCCAACTGCTAAATGCCTGGTGGTGCCCTCCTGGGCAGCGGGGATGGTGCTCCTTCACTGCCCACCTGGGCTGTGGGTGGTGGGGCCCTCCTGGCCAGCTGGGCTGGGTCCTCCCTGGGCAGCGGCTATGGGGCTGGTGGGCTCTCCCGGGGCAGCTGTGCCGGTTCCTCCCGGGGCAGCGGCTATGGGGGTTGTGGGCTCCTCCTGGGCAGCAAGCCTGCTGCCTGACCTCTCCAACTTGCTGCCCTTGCCCTCCTTAGTCGTCGGCCTGTGGCCCTTTCCTCCCTTTGGAGCTGTGGCTGGTGACTGTCTCTGGGTGGTGTCCGGGGGGGATGTAGAAGGCGGGCTCCTGCGGCGCCCCTTCCGCCTTCTGCTCCTCTTCCCAGGGGGTGGGCTGGCTGTCCCCTTGCTGCTGGGCGAAGATCCAGACATGCGGGCTGGCGGGCTCCAATACCCCTGCACCCTTGTCAAGGGGGCTGCAGGGCTGGTGGTGGCTGAGGTGCTCTTCTTACCCCGACGAGAAGGAGGGGGGGGCTCAGGGTCAGGAAAGAAGTTAGTAGTGGCGAGGAAGAGCTTCTTGGGACAATGGAGAGTGGTAGGTACAGTGGGATTGGGAGTGGAGGGAGAGGATGTGGTTGTAGGTGAGTCACGTTTGCTGTCTTTGGGTGCAGGTGCAGGAGGGATAGGCTGTCGTGAGGTGGATGGCTGTTGGGTGGGTGGGTGGCTGCGTTTGTGTGGTGTGGAAGAGGGGGTGACAGACACAGTGGGAGAGGACACAGGGGACGTGTAAATGGCAGTGGGGGTGGTGACTGCACGTGTGCGGACTGGAGTGGAGGGTGTGCTGGTGATGGAAACACTGGCTGATGGTGAGGTGAATGGAGGTGTGAGTGTAGACGTCACAGGGAGGGAGGAGGGAGACGAGGAGGTGGGGGTCACAGAGGTGGTAGTGACTGTTGGCATGTCTGCATCGGAATGTTGCGTGTGTGAATGTCTGCGTGATCTGTGGTGCTTATGTTTGGATGAGCTTCTCTTGGGTGTTGAGGTGTGTGCAGGCTGGTCTGATGGTGTGGGTGGGACAGGCAGAGGAACAGGAGACTGGGAGGAGGGAGTTAGTAGAGGCAGGCAGGAGACAGGGACAATGGCTGCCGTCAGTGCTGAGGCCAGAGCCTGGAACGATCGCTGATGGGCAGCCTGACCCGAATGAATGCCCTCCAGGTACGCATTGCTGCGATGAACCTCCCTCTCCACCCCCTGGATGGCATTCAAAAGGGTAGTCTGCCCAACAATGAGCGTTCGGAGGAGGTCAATGACCTCCTCACTGAGGGCAGCGGGGGTAACAGGGGCAGGGCCTGAGGTGCCTGGGGCGAAGGAGATGCCCGGCTTCCTGGCAGAGCGGGCACGGGGCGAACGCGGAGGGGCTGCTGGGAGGGCGGAGATGGTGCGCTGGGTGGCGGCTGTACCTGTAATGGCGGGGGGCACGGATGGTGCCACCCCCGCAAGGGAGCCCCCTTCCGAGGACGTGTCCGTGTCGCTGCAGGCTCCAGTCGTCCCCGTCGTGGAGCTCCCCTCGCCCTCCGTCTCACTGGTCCAGTCTGACTCTGTGGCATGGCCCTCCTGGGCCATGTGAGATGCAGCTCCCTCCTGCCCCGATGCCACTTCTCCTCCGCCTGATGATGCTGATGCACACAAGCACAGAAAGACAAACAAAAAGGGGGGGGGAGAGAGAAATAAAGGGATATTGAGTACATGGATCTCCGGTACAGTTAGCGGACATGACAGACACAGATGCCCCCTGCACTAAGTTGCGCACTTGGGGTCCGCTACGCATTCCGTGGAACATGCCCTACACGCCTAGAGTTGACAACTGCACCCATGGATGACACGGCCCAGGGATGGCTGTACTGACACACTACTGAGGGTGGTGGCTGGGGACACAGGGGCTTACGGGGGTGCCCAGCCTACAGATATCGCCCTGGCCTAGGGGGACCCCCAGCCCTCCTCCCCCACCCAGACACCTCCACTGCGCAACAACAGAGTAGATAATGCTTGGACTCACCCCCTTGTGTCTGCTGTGCTGCCCTCACGCGCCCATCCAAATCAGGGTAGGCCACCGCCAGGATCCGGAACATCAGGGGGCTCAGTTGACGGCAGGCACCCCGCCTACGTTGGGAGGCCATCCCCAGCAGAGACTCGGCGGTCTTCTTGGTCCCGCGGCGGATGTCCTCCCACCTCTTGCGGCAGTGGGTGCCCCGTCGATGGTGGACCCCCAGGGCCCGGACTTCCTTGGCGATGGCACGCCAAATCCCGATCTTCTCATGGGCGCGGACCTATGTGACACGTACAGGGAGGGAGAAATACCACGTTCAAGTTACTCAGCATTTTTCTTTCCAGTGGCCCAACGCCCCCCATCCCCGCCAGGCCCCCCGCCAGGCCCAACATGCCCCCCATCCCCGCCAGGCCCCCCGCCAGGCCCCCCGCCATGCCCAACATGCCCCCCATCCCCGCCAGGCCCCCCGCCAGGCCCCCCGCCATGCCCAACATGCCCCCCATCCCCGCCAGGCCCCCCGCCAGGCCCAACATGCCCCCATCCCCGCCAGGCCCCCCGCCAGGCCCCCCGCCATGCCCAACATGCCCCCCATCCCCGCCAGGCCCCCCGCCAGGCCCAACATGCCCCCCATCCCCGCCAGGCCCCCAAGCCAGCCAGTGGCCCCAAATCCAGATAGAATTAAACTCACTTGTTGGTCTGGAGGACCGTAGAGTAGCGCATACTGGGGGAGGACCCCATCCACAAGTTTCTCCAACTCCTCTCCAGTGAAGGCAGGGGCCCTTTCCCCAGTCGCAGCAGCCATTGTCCCTTCCAGACCGAGGTCACAGCAACACTTGCAGTATAGGTCCTCTCCTGAGAAAGTTCAAGTCGCAAGTGGATAAGTAGATAGAAAATGGCGGTCACGTCCGCGGCGGTGCGTACCGCGGCGGTGCGTCCCGCCACCGCCGGCGCCCTTCGCCATTGGCTCCTGAAACCCATAGGCTTCAATGTTAACCAATGCGGCTTCGCTCCGCGGTCTTCGGCCGCCGCCCGCCGCGGTGTGCCACGCCAGCGCATTGACCTCACATCCCATTGTCACACTTCACAGGTCAGGCAGCCGCCATTTCCAGGGCCCACATGGCTCAATTTCAACTGCGTCACACAGGCCTAGGCCTTGCATAGCCACTCAGACACGCCATTCACTGCATAGAGAATCGTATACTGTGCTAGCTGTGAGTACGTACCTGTGGGTTGCCTGACTGTGTGCTCCATGTTGTCCTTCCTAGGCACCGTCCGCTGGGTTGGGCGAGGAGACGGATGAATCCTCCCGTGTACCGACCGCTGGTGGACCTGTCGACAATGGAAGAACGCCACATTATCCTGACCTACCGTCTTAACCGTGCCACTATCCATGAACTGTGTGCCCGGCTGGAGCCCGACCTGATGTCCCCCATCCGCCAACCCACAGGGATTCCCCCTCTGGTGCAGGTCATGTCAGTACTCCATTTCTTGGCAAGTGGGTCATTTCAGACAACCGTGGGAATTGCTTCTGGGATGTCTCAGCCCATGTTTTCAAAGGTGTTATCCAGAGTGTTGTCTGCCCTGATGAAATCCGTGAGGAACTACATCATTTTCCCTGAGGTGGGCGAACTGGCTACAGTGAAGGGTGATTTCTACGCCCTTGGACATATTCCCAACGTAATTGGTGCCATTGATGGGACCCATGTGGCTTTGGTTCCCCCAAGAGACAGGGAGCAGGTGTACAGGAACAGAAAAAGTTACCATTCAATGAACATCCAGGTGGTGTGTTTGGCTGACCAGTACATCTCGCATGTAAATGCCAAATTCCCAGGGTCAGTGCATGACGCCTACATCCTCAGGAATAGCAGCATCCCTTACGTGATGGAACAGCTACAGAGACACCGTGTATGGCTAGTGGGGGACTCTGGGTACCCCAACCTGTCGTGGCTACTGACCCCAGTAAGGAATCCCCGGACCAGGGCAGAGGAACGGTACAATGAGGCCCATGGGCGTACTAGGAGGGTGATCGAACGCACCTTTGGCCTCCTAAAGGCCAGGTTTCGCTGCCTGCATATGACCGGTGGATCCCTAATGTACTCACCTAAGAAGGTGTGTCACATCATCGTGGCCTGCTGCATGCTTCACAACCTGGCTTTGCGCCGCCAGGTGCCTTTCCTGCAGGAGGATGGTCGAGACGGTGGTGTTGTGGCAGCGGTGGAACCTGAGGAGAGTGACGAGGAGGAAGACAACGGGGCTGAAACAGACAACAGGGACAGAATCATTGAACAGTACTTCCAATAGGACACAGGTAACATTTCAAAGATAATTTAGTAAATGTTAACTACTCTGCAGCATCTCTGCTGCCTGTCTATTTGCCCCAGTGTATGATGACTGAGTTTTGGCTTTTCCCTCCCTATTTCAGATCTGGGGTCCCCACTATGAGTCCTGTGCTTCGTTTCCCCATGGACTACAGCTTTGTGGCAGCTGTTTGTTGACTTCACCATGTACAAGGACATATTTGCACTGTCATGTCAATTACAATCTATTGAAATCACAGCCAGACTCCTGATATTTTGGTGCAAAATAGGTGTTTATTGAAGTGCTCAAAATGGGATGGGTGGTTTCAAGTGGGTGGGGGCTATGGTGAAGGAATGTCCATGGCAGAGTCCAGAGTAACAGTCACACAGGTGCATTGTCCAGAGGCCTGTGGAGAGATGGAGCATGGGCAGTTCGAGGATGGACAGGGTGACAATGTGGGACAGTGGGATGACATCAGGTGGTATCCATTGCTGGCGGGGGTCTTGACATCCTACTCTGTCTTGCGAGATCTCAGGGCCCTCTTGCGGGGTGGTTCTTCTCCTGCAGGAGGTGGGGGTCTGGTGGGCTGCTGCTGTGCGGGGGCCTCCTGTCCACTAGCGCCGGCGGAGGTGGATGGCTGTTCTTGGTCCCGGCTAGTGGCAGGGGCCCTTGGGTGTTGTTCAGTGTCCGCCCTGCTGTTTACGAGGTCCTGCAGCAGCCCTACCATGGTAACCAGGGTGGTGTTGATGGCTCGGATGTCCTCCCTGTACCCCCGATAGTGTTCCTCCTGCAGCACCTGGATCTCCTGGAACCGGGCCAGTACCGTCGCCATCGTCTCCTGGGAGCGGTTGTATGCTCCCATGATGGTGGTGAGGACCTCGTGGAGAGTGGGTTCCCTGGGCCTCTCCTCCCCCCCCTGTCGCACAGCTGCCCGCCGAGTTGCCCTGTTTCCCTGGGCCTCTGCCCCCTGGCCGGTGTGCCCACTACCACTGCCCCCAGGTCCCTGTTGTTGTTGGGGTGGTGGGTTATCCTGGGTGCCCTGTAGTGGTAGACACACCGCAGATTGACGCGCCCTGGAGACAGAGGCATGGGCCCGCTGGGTGGGAGCTGTGCTGGTGTTCCCAGAGGGGTTAGGGTCTATAGTGGCCTGTGCCTGTGTGAGGGGAACCGACTGTCCAGAGGTCCCCGATGGTCCGGGCTGGTCATCGGTGTCCAGATTGACAGAGCTGCTGTCATCGCTGACGGCCTCTTGGGTGGGGGGTGTGGATAATTCTGGCCCCTCCGCCGCGGTGTGTTGACGGTCGGGTCCTGCAGGGGTATAGAGGTATGGTTATAGTTTCAATGTGTGGCATATGGGTGTATCTGTGGGTTCTCGTGTCCCCAAGTGCTGGCATTCGTGTGTGGGGGCTTTGGTGAGGGTGGCTTGTGGGGGGGATGTGTATATGCATTGGGCATGCTTTGGTGATGGGTGTCCATGCTTAGTGGACGCATGCAGGCCTAGGTTTTGGGATGTGTGGGTTGTGATGGTGAGACATTGGCGGGGAATAGGTGTGCTGGGGGTGGGGGTGAGGATGGTGGTGGGGGTGAGGGTGGGGGTGAGGGTGGGGGTGAGGATGGGGGTGGGGGTGAGGGTGGGGTTCGAGGATGGGGGTGAGGGTTGGGGTCTGATTTGGCATGCAGGTGGGGGGGAAGCAGTATTGAAGCTTCAACTTACCAGTATCCATTCCTCCGCCGACTCCTGCGAGGCCGTCAGGATGCAGGATGTTCAAGACTTCCTCCTCCCATGATGTGAATTGTGGGGGTTGAGGTGGGGGTCCTCCGCCAGTCTTCTGCACGGCGATGTTGTGCCTGGATACCATGGAACGCACCTTCCCCCGTAGGTCGTTCCATCGCTTCCTGATGTCTTCCCGATTTCTGGGGTGCTGTCCCACTGCGTTCACCCTGTCGACAATCCTCTGCCATAGCTCCGTCCTCCGGGCAATGCTGGTGTATTGTATCTGTGTGCCGAACAGCTGGGGCTCTACACGAACGATTTCCTCCACCATAACCCTGAGTTCTTCGTCTGTGAAGCGGGGTTGTCTTTGGGGTGCCATGGGGTGGTGTGTATGATGTGTGGGGTGGAGTATGTGTATTTAAGTGAGTTGAGTGTGGTGGTGTGTGTTGTTTTGTGTGTGGATAGTGTGTGGGTGATGGTGTTGAGTGGCTGTGGCTGTTATGTTTTGGATGCTGGTGTCTCGCTCTTGCCTTCTTTACGAATTTGTAAGCGTAGGGGTTTGTGGGTGATGTGGGTGGGTGTTTTATATTGTATTGTGTGTGTGGGAGTGGTGTGTGTATGTGTATCAGGTGTGTGGGATTCAAATCGTCCAATGTGGGTGAGTTTTGTTCGTTTGTGTGTATTCTGACCGCGCCGGTGTGTCCCGCCAATGGAATACCGCGTTTGAATGACCGCCGCGTGGATTCGTGGGTCGTAATGGGATGGGCGTATTTCTGTTGGCGTGGCGGTGGAGGTTTGGTCACCTCCACCTTTCCGCCGACCGCTGGTCTGGCGGTCTGTTGTGGCGGTCGGATTTTCGGAGGTTTGCCTTCTGCGGGTCAGAATGACCGTGGCGGGTTTCCGCGACCGCGGCGGGATTATGGAGGATTTCTGACCGGCGGTAGGCGCCTTTTACCGCCGAGGTCAGAATGACCACCTTAGTTCCTAAATCAGCCCGCCTTAAAATTGATTTTAAATATTTCCAGTTTACCTGGTCGAAGGCTTTCATTGCATCTAAAATAATAATTGCCAACGGTGACCCGAAGGTTGTAGCCAAATCTATTGCCCAATCAATTCAAAAGTCAACTCATGCAAGTATCTACCTTTAGAAAAGCCTTTCTGGCCTGGGTGCACCAAGTTATTGACTATCTTACTCAGCCTATCCGCAAAAATTTTAGCTAATAATTTATAATCGCTATTCAACAACGATACAGGCCTATAAGAAGCACATTTCACAGGGTTTTTATCAGGTTTCAAAATTAATGAAATAACAGCCTCATTCCACGAAAAAGGAATACTGTAGCCGTGCTAAAAAATCCCCCCCAAACAAATCTGTCAAAGCTGGGATTATCGAATCCCCTAATGCCTTATATACCTCCACTGGGATACCGTCAGGGCCCGGAGCGGTCCCGGTCTTACTACTATTCAAGGTTCTCCTAATTTCCTCTGGCGTAATTGGGGCATCAGTGTTTCCCTTTCCTGCAATGCTATACATAAAGATATATCAGACCCCAACCAATCCGTCACCATATCTTCTCCCACCTCTAACTCCTCCGAGTACAACTGTGTAAAAAAAATTGAAAAGCAGATTCAATCGCAGCATTGTCCGTTCCTTTTTCTCCTGACTGCTCCATTTCAATCTCCTTAATATAGTTCCTTACTCAATCTGCTTTACACTTCCAGGCTAACAACTTCCCAGCATTTTCCCCATACTCAAAATGAGCCAATTTGCTTGCCTCCTATCTCCTTAGCATTCTTCCCTGTAATACCTTCTCCAACTGTTTCTCAGCCCATCCAAACTAGCCCTCAGAGCCTCTGTCTCTCCTGATTCTATCAACTCAGCCTTATACTTCAGCATTTCTTGCTCTAACAAATTAATTTAATTCCTAAACAGTTTATGCTTCTGATATGAGATATTCGTTATCACCCCCCTGATAACAGCCTTAAACGTATCCCATACCACTGACATTGGGGCGGACCCTGCATTTACACTGAAAAAAAAATCTGATTCCTTACGCAATTGCATCACCACCTCCTGATCCAGTAGTAAAGAACGGTCAATGGTCCACCGATTACTGATTATTCTCTGCGGAAAACTCATGTCTAGCACAACCGCGGAATGGACAGATAAGTGAGAGGGCAGACATACTATCTTTTTCACAGCCTCTCTCAAGTGTAAATCTAATAGGAAATAATCAATTTGAGAAGCATGTCTGTACTTCTTATTGAAAAAAGAGAAATCCCTACTATTTCCCACTCTTTGTCTCCAAATGTCGCAAAACCCAAATTCTTTCATCATCCTCCTTAAATATTGTTGCGATTTGGGAGTGCCTCGCGACTTACAATTATCCCTATCCAGCTCATTATCTAACACAACATTAAAATCACCCATCATAATAACTGGGTCCGAGAATTCAAGAAGCTGAGAAAAAAGCCGTCTTAGAGGTTCTATATCGTCACAATTAGGGCCGTAGTACCCTGCTAAAACAAAATTACAACCATTAAACTGTACTTTAACTACAACCCACCACCCTGCTGTATCCGATCTTACCTCCAGTATTACTACATTTCCCTGTTGTAGCCATTTAAACAAAATAGCAACACCTTTAGTATGATAATTATGCTCTGTACATGCAAACGCTTGAACCCACCTCAACTTTTTTATTACTCTCATACACTCAGCCTTTGCTAAGTGGGTTTCTTGCAGAACCAAAATTTGTGCAGTTGAATCATGCAACTACTGCAAAATTCAATCCCTTCTTCCTCTCGTCCTCAGACCATTAACATTCCAAGAGAGAATTTGCAATAATGTACTCCTTGTCCCCTGGCTTCTCCCCCTACTAGCCATCTCTCAAATATTGCAAGACAAATAACTGGGTTGAACAAGGCACTTTTTTATACTCTTCCCCCTCCAACTCCCGCCCAACCCAACCCCCCAACTCCCATTCCCCAGCTACTCCACCCGTGAAGAACCCCCCCATATAAGGACCATTGTTGGTCCAAATTTTAGAACGCCCCGCATCTCTGGGTTGTTTTGACTTAGAAAAACCCTAAAACCATGCTATTTTACGGTCTGCCCACTTTTAACTACTTTCAATAGTTCATCCGCATCAGTCGTATCTCTAATATTGTACATTTTGTTATTGTACATAACCCGAAGAAAGGCTGGAAATTTCAACTGAGCCGAAACCCCCAAAGATTTAAATATCTCCAAACGCTTCCCGAGCTCCCACTGCCTGTCCATAGTAGACCTAGATAAATCAGACCTAATCTCAAAGACAACATCATTCACTTTTAAAGATTTTTGTTTTAACACTCTAGATAAGATCTTCTCTTTCACCTCACATGTCAAAAAATTTATCAAAATTCACTGAGGTTTACTACTGTTCATCCCCCTCCTAAAAGGATCCCGATGGACTCTCTGAATATCCTTTCCGATTTCCTCATCACTCTCCTCAAGTCCCACTGCCGATTTAATAAGCGAGACCACAAAGGCTTTGAGATTGTTGCCTTTCGCACCTTCAAAAGTCTTAAGTTATTTCTTCTTGAGTAATTTTCCAATTGCTCATTCCTATCTTTTGATACCTGCTCATTTCCCTTCAGTACATCAATCTCAACCTTATGTTGACCCAGTCCCTCCTTAATACCACCCATAGCCTCTTCGAGAACCTGAGTTCTCTCCATTAAGCCATCGATCTTTCTAACACCGTGCAAACCTCTCTCATCTGCCCTTGATTTACTTCTGAATTCGCAAAGCCTCGCTTTACATCCTCAGAGATGGGCAAAATCAGTGCCTCAAATGAGGAGCTCTGGGAAAGTAAGGGGGCAGAAACAGCTTGAGAAGTTTCTTCAATAACCGTAAGTGAAGAGTCTTGTGACTGTGGCACCACTGTGGTTAAACACCGAACTTGAGGGGCGTCAAACTGCTCCTTGCCAGACTGCGTCGGGGGGAGTGTCTTATCCAACCCTGCTCCTTCTTTATTTCCTCCATTAGCTTGGGACAACTAAACTGTACTATTATCCCCCAACCCCCTGCCCTCACCCAAGGAATCAGCAAGCTGTGAGGTGGAAGCCTCCATCACCGCTCTAACCTGACCGTGGGTAAGCTTGACTACCTCCGGCCTTACTTTAAAAAATGACCTCAGGGAGGGAGTCAACTTGTCTCTCCCCTTAAGCTTACTTTCCCCCTCTTTCCTCACGGTGCTCCTTCTTCCCTCAAATGGTTTAATTGCAGTCTTCTCCTTGCCCCCCTTACCTTCCAATACAAAATCAAGTTTGTCAGTCTGAAGCTGACCAGTCCCCTCCACACTCAGACCAAAAGGGGGAGAGGGGTATCACCACCCCCACCCCCACTTTGCTTCACCACTCTTTGAGGGACCCTTTCTGCAGCAGAAATGCTGCCAGTCGGCGCTCCTCGCCTGCTTTGTCCAAGCCTCGCTGGTGCTACCGCTATTCACCTGGAGTGGAATACGCGCCGCTCCTCTCCGTGTTCGGCGCAACTCCAGCACGGCACGGCACCACAACACAGCCCAAGCTGCCTTCCGCCTTTCATCCGGTCTAAAGAACTGTGGTGCGCACATCCGTGTATCCACCGCAGTTCGAACGGCAGGACTGTCTCCTCACTCCCCAGGAACCGGAACCAGAAGCGTCCTAGCGCGCTGCTACTATGGCGCAGCCCGCCATGTTCTCCCCCTACACAGATTCATTTGCAATGTATTGCTGCAGGCTTTCAGAGTGTGTCAGGGTGTGGTCCCTTTCTAGGGCCTCCTAGAAGCTTTGTCTGCAGCATGACTGGGTGTGGTTTGTGTGCTGGGCCAGACTCTATATAGGGGAGCCAGCCCAGCTCCACGTGCTCACTATTCAGAGGTCCTGGTGCAGAGCAGCAGCAACTTCCTGAGCTCCTGTTCCGGAGGCCTACCTTGACCTTCCAGGCCTTTGCCCTTCATTGTATTGATGACCCTTGATCAGGGAGGTAAGACGGAGGTCGGACTGGGCCCCCAATCCTGTTTTTGAAGGCATTCGAGTTTTTGGGCCTAGTTTTCATATTGAAAGATTTTTCCTTGTGCGTATGAATGTGCTCGTGGTTTCTGGCACTTACATGTTGATATTCAAATCAGCAAGACGTGTGATTCCTTCCTTGCATTTAACTCTTGATACTCATTGTGCGCTACCATTTATTGGCATTTGCATGGTGGCATTCGAATCAGCAAGACGCGCAATTCATTCCTTGCATTTAACTCTTGATACTCATTGTGGGCTACCATTTCTTTGCATTTGCATGGTGGTATTCGAATCGGCAAGACACGCGATTCATTCCCGCATTTAGATGTTTCAGATCATTTGCAGAGTGCGCGAACATTTCATGTTATTTGCATATACCTGTTGGAATCGGCAGTGAGCGCGATTCATTCCTGCATTTAAACCTTGATGTTCAGATCGCTTACAGAGTGCGCGATCATTTCATGGCATTTGCATATTCTTGTTGGAATCGGCAAGACGCGCGATTCATTCCCGCATTTAAATCTTGATGTTCAGATCACTTACAGAGTGCGCGATCATTTCATGGTATTTGCATATACTTGTTGGAATCGGCATTCTGCGTGATTCATTTCCCACATTTAAACCTAGGTGTTCAGATCGCTTACAGTGTGCGCGATCATTTCCTGGCAATTAAAAACTTTTGATGTGAAGTGTTTCCTGAAGTGCACACAACTATACAGGGCTTTTGAATTTCCTGCAAAGGTGTTAAAATTCAAGATGTTACATTAAATGTGCATATTAAGTCCTTAGTACAATTCCTATTGTTTTCCAGGGAATGTTCAGATTACTTTTTGTCCTCATGTAAAAAGACAATGTTTGTTCTGAAAACGTAATTCTAGAAGGTTTTTATATTCCTAGACAATATGTAACATTTCATGAAAAGTTACATATGAAAAGTTGTATTAATCATTCTTGATTCTTTCCCAGGTACCCAGATGTCTTGAGGCCTAGTTATAGTCCTTTCTTAAGTTATCTACGGTCACAGTGTGACAATGCCTAGAATCATAGTCTAGTGAAAATCAATGTGATATAATCTTGATATTGTGTGGTTTAACCTTTTGCTTCCTATAGGTCTCCTTCCCAGCTGTTCCCATCCTAATCCCCTTTTCCCCCGCTTGGACTCTCTCAGGCTCTGTGATTTTTTCTATCAGAGTTTTGGAGCTGTCTAGTGGTGGACATGTTGGGAACGTGCGCAGACCCCGAGGATCTGGTCTTCCTGACACTTTGCTCTCATACCTTAGACTCTCTAGCCTACCCAGCTTTCTGTTTTTCTTGTGCCTTCTCTGGGTTTCATCATACCTTCTCACAGAGAGTTGTGACATTATTCTTTAGGTTGTCTTCCTTTGTCCTCTTCCTCCTACCACTGCTCGGCAACCATGTCAGGTAAAGTCTGGGGCTGCCGGCCAAGGATTATCTTGAAAGGGGAGAATCCAGTAGAACTTAGAGCATGACTTCTGATAGTGAATAATACTCAAGGTAATTTTTTATCCTAGCCTTTCCTGCTCTCAGACACCAATTTATTTTAAAATGGTTTTAAAAGTACAATTGTACCGCTTTACCAGACCATCCATCTGGGTATTATATATGCAAGTCTGGATTTGTTGTATCCCCGTTATTTTGCAGGTTTGTGACATTAGTCTGGATATAAAAGGAGTCCCCTGGTTGGTCAGAAGTTCTTTTTAAAATCCCACACATAGCACATGCCACTACAAAAGTAGTCATACTGGTTAAAGATATGGCCTCATGGTATTTTTTAGCGTAGTTCACCAGGGCCAAAATATATTGCTATCCATAAAAAGATGACAGTAAGGGACCAAGCAGATCCAATTCCACCCTATAAAATGAATATCATTACTAAGCAGGGTTCTTAATGGGACTTTGGGCTCCTTATGCAAATTAATTAATTGTCAAGCAGAGAATTTTCAGAGATCAGAATACACCCCCTGGCCTAAATAACCTTTTTAAGTATTCTTCTATTTTATCCCAGCCATGGTGACCTCTCTTACATGACAATGAGCTAGATAGAACATTTGTTTTCCAAAGGGAAGGGGAACAATCAATTGGGACCTTTTTTCACCTTCCTTACATAAAAAGAGGGTGCTACCTAGTCCTGTTCTTCTGTGGTGGTTTGTGCCCAGGCCTGACCTCGGTTTTTGTCCTCTTTCTGTGCAGCCATGAAATTACACTAGTGTTCCCACTTGTCCTCTGTAAAAGAAAACACTGAGACCCTCATTATAACATTGGCAGTAAAAAACACCTATTGCCGTGGTGACAGCCGCCAAAAGATCCTCACCACAGCCACCAGCTGTCTGCCATAATATGCCCAAAGCCAGATTTCCGCCACAAGAATGGCAGAAATCTGGCTGTGGCCATACTGGCGGATGGTGATAGGGTGGCACTGCTACCACCAGCAGCGTGGTGCTGCTGGTGGTAGCAGTGCCACCCTATCACCATCATATCACCAGTAGACAGCCACCAGACGTATTATGACAAATAATACAGTCTGGCGGTGTTCTGCTGCTGGGCGCTGCTGGCGGTAGCAGTGCCCTGTCCTGTCTCCTGCCGGATGACAGGACAGAGTATGGTGGGGGGAGAGACCCGTAGCAGATACAGGGAAGGAATTACCTGTCACTGATATTGCCTACCGCCACATTATCGCCGACCACCGGGGTTGGACTGACCCCCTGAATGTGTGTTAGTATCTTCTGTACATACAAATAGTGCTTTGTGTTTACGTTTTTCAGACCTATATTTCTATCTTTTGGGCTTACCCTCATCTATAAACTTTATTATCCCCATGTTCACAGGTAATAGCCACTTCATCCCCTTTCTGAATTTGTCCGGGTTCTACCCTCCTCTGCTGGCCACCGAGTAATGATTCCCTGAATCAATCAAAGCACTAACGGGATGCCCATTGAACAGAAACTATTTTCTACAGCCTCTGTGAGGAACCCCAAAACATAACTTGTTTCCTCTGGAATAACTTACTTCAGTAGGTTCAGGAGCCATGGTTTATGGGGATAGTTCCTTGCTATGTGCACCCATTCTGCACATTGGGGACACCGAGGTCCTTGCACCAGCTCTTTCCTTGCTGCTTTTGCTGGAATGTTATTTTCCAAAAAGTCTTGGGTTGTGGGTTTCAGCAGAGACTTCATGAAGAAGATAATGGAGGCTGGCTCTTTATGGGCCTGTTTAAAGTCAGGGGATGTACGATAGGCACAGGCTAGTTCTTTTGCCATGGTGGCTGTCACATTCAGCCCTTGTAAACCCTTGAAGGGCTTCAAGAAATTGTTCCAAATAGATTTTCTTTACCACCTCAGCTACAGTGTACATAGTGGGCTTTAACCACCTGTTTCCTAGGTCCTGTATACGGTGATAAAGGGCTCTTGGTTTATCGTTGGGACCCCATTTCTCTTTCCTAAATATTTCCCTATAGAACTCTGTACCATAACCTAGTTGACATATATTTTTTTTATATCCTTGTACTGGTGCGTTCCAAATGGATTTGCGGCTTGGATTTGCGGCTTAATTCATTGCTTAAAACTCCTCAGACATTAGAAGGGCTATATACTGGCCCCAACTTCAGGAGGCCAAGTGACTGTGGTAACCACCATCTCCAAATTTGTGAAGAAGAAATCACAATCATTTCCTTTCTGGTGTTTTTGTAAGATAGAGCTCAGTACATTAGCTATCATGTCTGTAGATTTGAGGATAGCCATGTCCTGGGCTTGTTGACTGTTTGCGATCATAATCACTCTTGTTTTTAATGTGGCCTGCAGATTTTCCCTGTCCTGTTGTGAAGTCTGGTTTTGCTGTTCCACTACAAGCTGCAAATTTCTCTGTCTGATCCAAATTCTTTGACTATATATTACATGATATTGGGTTGAGTCATGTCTGTGGCCTTGGAATAGATCCCGCTTCTGACACCACTGTAATAGGCTGTCAGGCATAACAATTTGAGGTAAGACTATAAGGTTTTTTATTAGGAGGGTTATACAAATGAAAAGAAGATGTAGTATTGTATGGTATCATTAGTGCCCATGGGGTCTCTTTTTTTCCTTTTCTCATCCACCACGCTCTTCAGAGGCATCCTTCTCCTGGGAAGAACAATAACCCTTGAAAGAACACAATAACAGATTCCAAGGATCAGGTCTCCATGACTCCACTACCCTTCACCATCACCTTGTGATAGTGCTGTTCCGTTTTATTAAATCCTCCAAACACATGTATTGTGTTTGTCTATTTTGCCGGGCGCATTAGTACTGCTATGCCTTAACTACCTCCCAGAGCGCAGCAGTGACTAAAGTACAGTGAGCCTTTTCCACTCTAGTACCCACTTAGTGAGGTAGTGAGGAAAAAATGTCAATTTGCCTTTAAGCCCCGGTCCTGGGGTAGAGCCATAGAAGTCAGGACCACAGTGCCTTCCTCCCATAGGCCGCTGGGCACAGATCATCATCCCTCGTCTGCTCGCTGGCTCCTTCATTCATTTCCAGCTCCCTGGAATGGGTCACTGCATTGTCCTCCTTGTCTCTCCTCATCCACTGTGTTCGGCATCCCCAACACTATCCTTACTTCCATTCCTATTGAGCAGGTGCTTGTTTTCCCTGGCTCTGTATTCCTCTTGGGGTCATCTGCCTACCTCCATTTCTCCTCTGTCAGCGCCAACAACCTGCTGCTGTCTCCTTGCCAAACCCCTCATATTCCAGTGGTTGATTTCTGGTGCATGTGGGCACACTTGCCACTAGAATATTACACTGACTCCTGCAATATTTGGGCATTTCATGGGGGCCATCTTAAATTCCATACACTCTGTGTCCGACCCCAGGTCACAGTGTGTATGTATGTATGATATGCTTACTCGCTACTTGCCAATATGCTAAAGGCAATATGTCAAAGATCAACCTTGAGCCTAATAGGCTTGGTACTCCTACCTGTGATAGGGGTGGCTGAGGTGACAATCGTGATCTGCAGGTATTTCAGCTGAGTGTGTGAGGAGTGGCCAAGAAAGCAAAGACCCAACTTTACTCCAACGCATGCTTCTTGTGAGCCACTGTAGTCCATCAAATCAATATATAACCATATGGTCAATTGAACGGTATCCAAGGGCAGGTATTTATTTTGTTTCTGTCTACCACAGTTACTTTCTTTTAATCCTTTAGGGGAAGCAAGGGTTATGTCACACAAGCCACATCTACAGTGACATTTATTTGGATTTCTCTGGTAATTTGTGATTCTGCACTATCTTGAAATGTTCACACCATGCATAGTTTTCATTTATGTGAAGTAGTTGATGTCTAATATTCATGCATCCATTTTAGAATGAAATGTATGCATATTATTGAAGGTTTTGTTTGGACACAAAAGTAAATTGTCAGTAAAATGTTACTGTCAATAATGTCCAAGCAGCCAGTTTAAGCAGGTGTTTATGTTTGGGCCTCACTATCATCTAGCAAAGTTGAAATACTTGGGATGAATCTAGGGGAAATGTATAAATGGGTAATGTGCAAGAGAGCTTCAATTTTGCATAACCTTCTACCTGAAGTCATTGCCACAAGGAAAAACACATTTCTGGGTCAGAATTCTTAAAGAAATAGCAGACAAAGTATGGAAAGTTGATTCTTGGAACATGTTCAGGACTAGGGAAGATCCAAAAAAGGGACAGGGATGAGGTCCACCAGTGTTCTCAAGTAAAGGCTCCTGAGCAAGTGGGTAACTAAGGCATCAAACTTAACCATGGAAAGACCTGTTATTGCCTTAATAGCTGCCCACTGACTGCGAAGAGTGGATTCTGCCAGCCCCAATAATCAACTATCGCTCAAAAATTCCAAACATTTCCATCTTAACAGAGTAATGGCAAACCATTTCTATTCATAAACCAATTGGACAAATTCTACCAGTAGCTCTGATAGATCTTTAGAGTACTGACCCTTCTGGAATTCTGAATAGAAAGGGCAGTATCTGGGGATATACCACAGGCCTCTAATATATGTCTTTCAAACTCCAGAGGTAGCCAAAGTAGGGATGTCTCTGGGAGAGTTGGGAACCTCAGAGCAGAGGAATTCAGAGGGAAAATCCAAGGAGGGGAGATTGACAACTGAGTGAGTAAGGGAAGCGACCTGAAGCTGGATCAAACAATAATGCCTCTACCCACTCCTCCATGATCTTGGCTAATATACTGCTATACGAGGAAAAGAAAAAACAATCAAGCAAGTGACAGCTGGGCCACAAGAAACTCATCACACAGAACCCCCTACCTGTCTTGACATGGAAGAAAGGAAAAGAATGTGGGAAACTGAGCATCTTGTGGAGAGGGGAACAAATCAACCCATGAGTCCCAGAAATGTCTCATGATTGTCTGGAAAATCTCAGAGGTGAGTGGTATGAACGCAAGGAGAGAAACATGTGACTCAAGATTTGCACACTCATACTCCCTCCTTGGAAGATAGATCAGGGAAGGTTGCTTTCCAACAACACACCAGTCCGCTCTGCTTCCTGAGCTAGAAGAGGAAGCCTGGCACTCCCCTTGTGATTGATATAAGCCCGAGCAGCATAGTTGTCTGTATGCATCTAAACATGTTTTCTCTTGATTAGAGGAGAAAAGGCTGTCAGACCTCTGTGGACCGCTTCTAGTTACTATCAATTTGAGAAGTTGGGATCTCCCATAAGTGATCACAGGACCCAGACTGAGTGATGCTCCAAGGTTGCACCTCAACCCAGGCAGTTCACATCTGTTGTGAAAGTCTCTGGGCAGAAGAGGAGACAGCAGAATTGTTATGTTCATACTGTTGGGGTCCAATCACCTTTGCAGTCTTTGAGCACAGCTAGGAGGATTGGTATAATTGTATCGTAATTCTGTGGTGCTGGATTCCAGTGCTGCCACACATGGTAAACCAGGTAGTACTGATGTAGTCAATCCCAGAGAACCAAGAACAAGTCTGTACAAGACTGCTGAGATATTCCCCTGATCTGTCAGCCCATGTCTTGCTGGAGCAGTTTGACAGTCCAAGATATTTGTTAGGCAACATATCAGCTTTTCCTGACGTAATGGAGATTTCTTTTGGCTTTGAACAAAGCCTCTTTATAATGAAGCTCATGTGAAGGCATTAGATGTGACATGGCTAAATTACAAAATAACCCGTGGGCTACTAGACATTTCCAAACTAGATGGACCTTGGAAAAAGAACAGGGACATATTAGCCAATCGTCCAAGTAAGGGAAAACCAACTATCCCAGGGAATGCAGATTATCCACTAACGGTGCAAGAGTCTTAGTAAATCCCCTTGAGGCAAAACTAAGAATAGGTAATGTTAGCCCAGTCGATAAAATCTTAAAAACCTTTGTTAGACAGGACTCATGGGTAGGCTCAAATAAGCATCTATTAGGTCAATAGACACAAAAAATATGTCTAGAGATCTAAGAGGCAAGATATTTTGGAGGCTCATAATCTTAAATCTTAGATGGTAAATGCTCAAGTTGGTGTTCTTTGGATCCAAGATAGGCTGGAATTTGGCCAAACACTTCTACTTCAAGCAAATTAATGAATAACATCCCTGGCCTCTTTCTTGAGGTGTTACTGGAACCACTGCTTCTTATTCCAAAAGGTTATACGACGGAACACCGACTTCCTAAACAACTAGTGCCTTAACAACGAGGTCCGAACAACAACCTCGTTGTTACTACTAATGCCTTTACCACGAATGCCTTAACAATGATATTTCGTTGTAAAGGCATTCCTGATAAAAGCATTAGTAATAGGCACCATTGATCCTACATCCCTCACCCCAACCCCCCAACCCCACCCCAAAACCTAAAACCCCTGACCCCCACCCCCTCCCCAAAACCAAAAACGCCCCACCCCCTAACCCCGCCCCAAAACCTAAAACCCCCTGACCCCCCACCCCCTCCCCAAAACCAAAAACGCCCCACCCCCCCAACCCTGCCCCAAAACCTAAAACCCCCTGACCGCCCACCCCCTCCCCAAAACCAAAAATGCCCCACCCCCCAACCCCTCCCCAAAACCTAAAACCCCCTGACCCCCCACCCCCTCCCCTAAACCAAAAACGCCCCACCCCCCCAAACCCGCCCCAAAACCTAAAACCCCCTGACCCCCCACCCACTCCCTAAAACCTAAAACGCCCCACCCCCCCAACCCCGCCCCAAAACCTAAAACCCCCTGACCCCCACCCCCTCCCAAAAACCAAAAATGCCCCACCCCCCCACCCCCGCCCCAAAACCTAAAACCCCCTGACCCCCACCCCCTCCCGAAAACCAAAAACGCCCCACCACCCCAACCCCGCCGCAAAACCTAAAACCCCCTGACCCACACCCCCTCCGCAAAACCAAAAATGCCCCACCCTCCCAACCCCGCCCCAAAACCTAAAACCCACTGACCCCCCTCCCCAAAACCAAAAACGCCCCACCCCCCAACCCCGCCCCAAAACCTAAAACCCCCTGACCCCCCACCCCCTCCCCAAAACAAAAAACGCCCCAACCCCGCCTGAAAACCTAAAACCCCCTGACCCCCCACCCCCTCCCCAAAACCTAAAACACCCCACCCCACCAACCCCACCCCAAAACCTAAAACCCCCTGACCCCCCACCCCATCCCCAAAACTTAAAACAATCCACCCCCCCAACCCCACCCCAAAACCTAAAACTCCCTGACCCCCCACCCCCTCCCCAAAACCTAAAACACCTCACCCCCCAACCCCACCCCAAAACCTAAAACCCCCTGACCCCCCACCCCCTCTCCAAAACCTAAAACCCCCCACTTACCTTAGTCGTCCCCTCGTCACCTGCGTCGTCCTCCTTAGCCGACTCCCTTCTTTGTACCTTAACCACGCATGTTCATTGTTCAGAACATACGTAGTTAAGGCACAAAATAACGGAGTTGTGGTTAAAAAAAGCGTTGTTGCGCTTTTGTTAACCACGACTTTGTCATTAAAACTTTGTCGTAAAGGATGTTTCCCATTCCAAAAGATCTTGGAACTTCTTCCACATTGCCTGGCATTTCAGCAGATTCTGCAGAGTTGCCCGACAATGGGAGCATGATAACTTGGTTCTTCACACAACACTGCCCCCATCTTAAATTGTGCAGGGGGATCAGATGAAACAAAATCAATGTGCTAAAACCTAGCAAAGTGCAAGTAGTATTATAGACACAAATCTGCCAATAAACCTTGATTTCTGCATTGAAATGTAGCACTTAATATAAGCATAGATTTAAAGCATTTATTTTAAGCAAAGGCTACCTCCTACTTGTTCTGCTAAGGAGGAAGAATGCATGAGGAAACAAATAAAAAGTGTGTCACGTGGATGGATACTTTACACATCATACCTGACTAAAATATGAAAAATAAAGATAACTCGTTGGTACTATCAGCTTTAAGGAAAAGCACTAATTTTGGAACTGTGATTTTTCCAGGTTACTTATACACCTACCGGCCTCCTTACACATCATTCTTTCAATTGCTTCTCTGCTTTTTTCGCTAACATTAAGAGCCAGATGTATCAAGCTCCTGGTTTGCATTTCTTAAATAGCCATTTTTAAGAAATCGCTGTTTAAGAAATGCGAAATGGGATGTACGAAAATTGCTATTCAGTAATAGTGATTTCTTAAAAGTCGCAATTGCTATTACCGAATCACAGTTAGGGAATGGGACTCCATTCATCTCTATCGGCCTGTAGGCCCATAGGTGCGAATGGTTTTGCATTTCTGAATTTGCAAATTCCTATTAGGAATTCACAAATTAGGTAATGCAAATTCTAGAATGCTGGTGGCCTTAGGCCCCTTTGATGCACCCCAAAAAAATATCAGTGGACATGTGAAGCACATAGGGGCATGTGCGCGCTACATGCATTTTTTAAATTGCACATGGTTACCACCAAATTGGATTTGGCGGGAATTGCATTTCTTAAATGCCCAATTCCCATTTAGGAAATGTTTGATACATGTGCTTTCTAAATCACAAATAGGAATTCCCTATTTGCGATTAGTCGTAATTTCAGGGAATCGCTATTTTAGCGATTCCTTGAAATTGCACTGCGAATGCCTTTCATAAATCTTGAAAGGCATTTTTGCATTCGCAAACGGTCAATTTTTGCAATTCGCACTGTTTGCGAATGCAAAAAGCTTTGATACATCTAGCCAGAAGTGTTAAAAACCTGTTTCAATATGTTTACACTTCAAGAAAACATAGGTCCAGATTTACAAAAAAAGTGGCACAGGGTAGTGTTGCTACAGAATTTGCAGTGGAACACCCAGAGCAACACCCATTGCATGCCCCTCTGATGCACAAAACTGCATTGGATAGGCCCATATTTACAAGGAGGCATTAAACCACAAAATTGGCTAAACACTGCCTTGTGCATATGGTGCAGTGAATAGCACCACCAGAGTGTCAGTAAAAAAAGAAGTTCTGGTGGTGCTAGGGCTTTGTAAATCCGGCCCATAGTTTCTTGCTCTAAGTGCCAGATTTATGGAAAGTGGTGCTGCAACAAGTGCAGTGCCACTTTCCCTGTGCCCCTTAGCATCCCCCCTACCGCCACCATGAGTGCACTGTATTTAAAATACGGCGCACCATGGTGCAGGATAGGGGGCAATAGCATCATCTTTCATGACCCCATTGATGTACTCTGCAGGAGTAATGCCAGAATATTGGCGCTACTCCTGCAGAGTACATAGGGCCCCATTCTAAAGAATGGAAGTCCCTTTTTAACGCCTACTCTTGAGCAGGTATGAAAACTGCCGTAAAAAATGGTGTGACGAAATCTCACAGATTTCCTTATGACATTTTTCCAGCTCCCCTAACAGGGGAACACCCTCTCTACATATATTATGGCTGGTGCAGGCATAATGTAGCTCAAAGGGTTACAGAGTGGCACAAAGTATGTAAATAACGTGAAGGGATTTTGGGCTCGTTGGGCCACATTAACGTCAAAAACAATTACGTTAATGTGACGAAAGGTGAGGCTAGGGCACTATAAATATGCCCCTTAGGCCCATATTTATACTCAGTTTGCGTTGAATTAGCGTCATCCTTTTTAACGCTAATTCAGCGCAAACCTAACTCCATGTTTATACTTTGGTGCTAGACACGTCTTGCGCCAAAGTTATGGAGTTAATGTTGCTTTCTAGACGGGAAAACCTACCGTGCATCAATGAGATGCAAGGAAGAAAAGGACAATATGGCCTTTGCGTCATATTTATCTCCCTGTGCTAAAATCCAGCACAGGGGCCTTAAATAAAGCTTGCTTCAGACATTATTTAATGCCTGGGTATGGGCAGGCGTAAGGGGACCTGTAGGCATATTTCCATGGACACCCCCACCCACACCAGGAGGACACCTAAGGATGGGGGACCCATCCCAGGTAAGTCCGGGTAAGTATATATATTTTTTTTCCTGCACGGCACTGGCCCCAATGGCCATGCCCAGGGGACATTCATCCTCTGGGCATGGCCATCCAGGTGATGGGCATGGCTCCTGTCTTTACTAAGACAGGAGCCGTGTCCATGGGGGTTGTGCACCATAAAATGGCGCTACACTGCTTAGAGGCAATTTTTTTGCCTCTAAGCCAGAGGTCTTCAAACTGGGGGGCGGGCCCCCCTAGGGGGGCCTGAAGTGATCCCAGGGGGGGCCCCAGACTCTGGCCAAAATAAATATTATACAGATAACACGCCTTTGTTTTAAGCAGAAGCATGTTATTGCCGTTTTAAAAAGGTAACAGTACTTAACTGCAATGTTTAAATAGGTTTAGACCTATTTAAACATTGCCATGTTTATAAAATAATTGTGAACAATTCTGAGGGGGGCCCAATGATTTTTATTTTTCAACTGGGGGGGCGCAGCATTAAAACGTTTGGAGACCTCTGCTCTAAGCAGTGTAGCGCCATAATTCAGCGCACAAGCTCTGGTTCCCCATACGCCTCCCCAGCCCTGTTAGTGTCCTTTTCAAGGACACTAACAGGGCATTAGTGCCAGCTTACATCTTTCCATAAAATGGCACCTGGCCAGCTTCTTAGAATGGAGCTAGCCTGCGCTATATTTTTTAACGCAAAACTGAGCTAACTCAGTTTTGTGTGAAAAAGTATAAATCTGTCCCTTAGTTTCTCAGAAGCTGCCTGGGAAATATGGATACGGCACCTTGTATTTTCCCCCTTTGAAATACTTGTGCTTTAGTCTGAGTTTTCTGAGGTACAAATGAGAGATAACAGAGTGAATCATAGTTAACCTACCTGATCTCCACACAGTTTTACTCTTTCAGATATCTTTCATCAGGCTCATTATGCATAGTTTGATTCTACGTGTGGGCAGTTATGTTTAATATGCAAAATGTTTCATAAATAAGAGACAGTTGTTCACGGGCGGAATGGAAAAGATAAGCTTGCCCCTCTGAAAATGAAGTCCTGTTTAGCATAATGTCACAGAAAGAGAAAAATATTTGGAAATGATGGGAACGAAAACACCGATATTATAATGGCATGTTTCTCTGAATTTTAAACAGGATACACAGTTTCTGTATCATACTACACAAACATCGCAAGTGAATTCCTAATTTGACCACGCCAATCCGTGCAGACCTGAAATTGTAGCATAATGTAGAAAAAACAGGGACGAAATTAATCACAAAACATATCCTGCAAGCAAAGGCTGGTTCCTGGCTCGAGAAATCACCGGTAGCATGTTTCCTTTTGTTTCTTCTTTGCAGGCAAGTGAGCTGAAGCGTTTTAGCATAATTGAAACTGGTGGTATTTTTCGCGTAAGATATTGATTTGCCACCCGTAGGTAATTTAGATCATATCAATTACTTTTTTAGCCCATTTTCGAAACAATTGTCATGTCGGTAGATGTGCTGATAATGTTTTTGCATTTGCTCAAAACGAAATAAAATACAAATCTAGAACTTGCCTAGGTCTTATAGTCGGTATTTATAATTCGCATCCTTCTACTGGTTTAACAAAAAGTAACTTATACAGAAATATCTTTCCGGGATCATGGCTTGACTCATTCATTTCGTTTCAGAGCAATTCAGTGGTTTTGAGGTCCCAAAAAGAAAGAATTAACAAAGAAGGTCAAAGGACGTAAGTTTAACAATATTTAACTGCTTTGTCTGGCAGTTACTAAGATGATCAGGGAGTTGGTAAGTGACACTCCAGTGCCAGTTAATGTGTAGACACTAAGAGGTATTGGTCTTTTGTGAGCACTTGGCTAGAACCTTCTGACAAGGACCAGGCTCGTCTTAAACGCGGAAGAAATAGGATTTATTTTTAAAAAATGACTTGGATGATGACCATCTGCAGTAGCCACAGCTTTCCTAATGTGATGGCATTCAAATATGCATCTAGATAAAACAGATATTTCATATGAAGTCAATATAGATAAAAAAATAACTGGTATGGTACCCGCCTTGACATAGCAAAACCAGAGTGAAAGCTGTTTAAAGCAATGGAGATGGTGCAAGTACGGATTAAAAGGTTCTGTTAATGATATAAGCTGGAGGACATTCATTTTGAGGATTCAGGTCATCCGCTCACATCCATAGTCACTGATTAACAAGGATTCAATCAGTCTATGCTGTGGATGAAGTCCCGCCGCTGATTTACTGAGCTAACTACATGCTTGCTCCCTTTTGGAGTCAGCTTGCTACTTTTGGGCTAAGACTTGGAAAAATGCCAATTCCATGGTTCATCTTTTGGGTGAAATGCTGCTCAGTATTCAAAGAACTCAGACACAAAGATGCTATTTTCTAACGGGAGCAGCTGAAATATTCTGGATTAAAAACATGTAAAATATTGGATTCCTGGCTTTTACCTACTCACAGTGCCCGTGGACCCACATTCAGCTAAAGTGCATTGGCAATTAAAAGATTGACAAGTAGTCATTTGCTTCTGTAGTCTAACTAAAGCAACCCTCAACATTTTGCACTATATTTCTTCTTCAGTAAGCTAAATGGAGTCTAACTATATTCAAGCATTTCTTCGTTGGAGAAGAAGGTAGCAATATTATTTGTGTAGGCCAACCATCAAGCATATTTATTCAGAGGATCTCTCTAGCTCTATCTGGCAAATAATGCAACTATTCTTCCATGGATAGTGCGAGAAATTGGGTGGTTGGTCCTGGGATGTGTGCCCTGGTCAACATGAAAGCAATGTATAAAGTATTTGTGCAACACTTCAAACAGAGGAAACAGCACAAACACCACACAAAAGGGAGCCACAACAAGTTAGAAAAGTAGAACTTGATTTAATAAATCAAACAAGACCAAAACTACAATCAGTAGAACTTGAGTAATGACATTTTGAAGAGTAAACTGTAGAATTTCACCTAGAAGCAAAAAGTGCCACCCAGGATATCTAGTTATGCTGAACTGGGACAAAGTGAAAAAATGTAGACTTACCGTGCTGGAATGTGGGCTGGCGACAGGGACCCAGTTGAACCCGCTGAACAAAATACCTGTTTGCTGAGCAATGCGTGTATCTGAGTCGAAGATGCATCATGCAGCCAATGCGATACGTTAGTTCTGAGATGCATTGAAGCTGCAGTGTAAGGCCCTGTTGGATTGAATGTGAGGATCCCATCAACAGGGCCTGCGATGTGAAGGTCAGTGTTGAATGCTTTGTGAAGCTGAGGTGATGTGTCGGTTTTGAGGATTCATGAAGCTGAAATGAGGAGCCTTGGCATCGTAGTTGAGGCTGCCATTGACAAGGGATGAGAGGACTTGATCCACGGAATCGTTGTGCAATAGTGGTTCCAAAGGCAATACTTCAAACCCAAGATTAGGGATGCAGTGGCAATACAAGTCTTCTGCACTGGGTCCAATCCACACAGCAATGATGATGCGTCGGTTTTTCTCGAGGATGTGCTGTTCAGCAGAGGTGAAAGATGCATCGGTTCTGCTCGGGTTTCCACCACTCAGAAGACAAGATTCATCAGTTTCACTGCGAAGCAACTTAAGTCCACTTCCAAGGGCCCAGGACTGGGTTGGCACCACTTGCCAAGGTACAGTCACAGATGGCAGAGTCCAGGTGCAGAAGCAGGGTGGTCGGAAACCTTCTGTGTCCCTAAGATTTCAGATCAGGAGGCCAGCCAACTATCCCTTGTTGTAACTTTGGGTTCTGGGTTGGAGAGATGAAGATCCAGTCCTTCTCACTCCCAGGCAAGAGAGCAGCATTCAGCAAGTCAGCACAACAAAGCAGGAGTCCAGCAGACTGCGTCCCAGCAGAGTAGCAATCCTTCAACAGCACATCAGTACTTCTTCCTGGCAGAGTATCCACAGGTCCAGAAGTGTACTGAAGTGGTGGTGTCTGTGGTCCAGTATTTAAACCTTGGTGTCCTGCAAGTGGGAGAAATATCTAGACCGTGGCTCTCAAGTGTACGGTGTAGGAGGCTAGCCTGGCTTATAGTGGGTACCCTGTGGTACTTACACCCTGTGCCAGGTCCAGTTATCCCTTATTAGTAGAATAGAGGTGTTTCTAGCAGCTTAGGCTGATAGAGGGTAGCTATGGCAAAGCAGCTTAGGCTGAACTAGGAGACATGCAAAGCTCTTACTATACCACTTATATCATATGCACAATATCATAAGAAAACACAATACACAGAGTTACTACAAATAAAAGTACTTTATTTTTATGACAATATGCCAGAAGTATCTCAGTGAGTACCCTCAGTAAGAAGGTAAGTAATATACACAAGTTATATGTACACCAACCCAAAACAGGTAAGTAAGAGTCAGAAAAGTAATGCAAACAGTGTAGAATTACCATTGATGGCAATAGGCAGACATAGAACTAGGGGCAACACAAACCATATACTCCAAAAGTGGAATGCAAATCACGAATGGACCCCAGACCTATGGGAGATTGTAGACGGTCGCTGGGACTGTAAGAAAACAGTCAGGGTGTCCAAGATACCCCACCCCAAGATGCTGAAAAGTAGGAGTAAAGTACACCTACTACCCCAAAAGAGCACAATGGTCGTGATAGGGGGATTCTGAAAGAACAACAAACACCAGCAAGGCACTTAAGGTGGATTTCTGGACCTGAGGACCTGCAAGCCAAGGGGACCAAGTCCAAGAGTCGTGATAGTGTCCGGGGGGCAGGAGCCCAGAAAGCCCCGGATGATGGTGCAAGGAAGCTGCCTCCAGGTGGAAGAAGCTTGGAGTTCTGCAACAACGAAGAGGACTAGAAACTTCTCCTTTGGATGGAAGATGTCCCATGTCGCGATGAAGGTTGCAGAAGTGTTCCCACCCAGAAATACTGCAAACAAGCCTTGCTAGCTGCAAGGGTCGTAGTAGAGATTTTTGGGTGCTGCTGGGGACCAGGAAGGACCAGGATGTCGCCCTTTGGAGGAGACAGAAGGGGCACTCAGCAACTCAGAGAGCCCCCACAGAAGCAGGCAGCACCCGCAGAAGTATCTGAACAGGCACTTGGAAGATTTGTGAACCGGAGTCCATGCAGAGTTACAAAGGAGGCTCCCACGATGTCAGAGGCCAACTCAGAGGGTTGAGCACTGCAGGACAGAGTGCTGGGGACCTAGGCTAGGCTGTGCATGAAGGAAATCCTGGAAGAGTGCACAGGAGCCGGAGCAGCTGCAAATCACGCAGTACACAGGTTTGCTCCACCAAACTTGGACTGAAGGATCATTAGACTGTGGGAGTCACTTGGATAGAGTTCCTGTGTTCCAGGGACCACACTCGTCAGGATGAGAGGGGACCCAGAGGACCGGTGAAGCAGTCTTTTGGTGCCTGCGTTAGCAGGGGGAAGATTCCTTCGACCCATGGGAGATTTCTTCTTGGCTTTCAGTGCAGGGTGAAGGCAGGTAACCCCCAGAGCATGCACCACAAGGAAACAGTTGAGAAAGCTGGCAGGGTGAGGCGCTACAATGTTGCTCATAGTCGTCTTGCTACTTTGTTGCAGTTTTGCAGGCGTCCTGGAGCAGTCAGCGGTCGATCCTTGGTAGAAGTCGAAGAGGGAGATGCAGAGGAACTCTGGTGAGCTCTTGCATTCATTATCTCAAGAATTCCCCGCAGGAGAGACCCTAAATAGCCAGAAAAGGAGGTTTGGCTACCAAGAAAGGAGGATTGGCTACCAAGAGAGGTAAGAGCCTATCAGAGGGGACTCTGACGTCACCTGCTGGCCTGGCCACTCAGAACAGTCCAGTGTGCCCCCAGCACCTTGGTTTCCAAGATGGCAGAGATCTGGTACACACTGGAGGAGCTCTGGGCACCTCACCTGGGAGGTACTGGTCAGGGAAGTGGTCACTCCCCTTTCCTTTGTCCAGTTTCGCACCAGAACAGGGCCGAGGGATCCCTGAACTGGTGTAGACTGGCTTATGCAGAGATGGGCACCATCTGTGCCCATTAAAGCATTTTCAGAGGCTGGGGGAGGCTACTCCTCCCTAGCCCTTCACACCTATTTCCAAAGGGATAGGGTGTAACACCCTCTCTCAGAGGAAATCCTTTGTTCTGCCTTCCTGGGCCAGGGCTGCCTGGAACCCAGGAAGGCAGAAACCTGTCTGAGGGGTTGGCAGCAGCTGCAGTGGAAACCCTGGAAAGGCAGTTTGGCAGTACCCCGGTTCTATGCTAGAGACCCGGGAGATCATGGAATTGTCCCTCCAATACCAGAATGGTATTGGGGTGACAATTCCATGATCTTAGACATGTTACATGGCCATGTTCGGAGTTACCATTGTGACGCTATACATAGGTAGTGACCTATGTATAGTGCACGCGTGTAATGGTGTCCCCGCACTCACAAAGTCCGGGGAATTTGCCCTGAACAATGTGGGGGTACCTTGGCTAGTGCCACAGTGCCCACACACTAAGTAACTTGGCACCCAGCCTTCACCAGGTGAAGGTTAGACATATAGGTGACATATAAGTTACTTATGTGCAGTGAAATATGGCTGTGAAATAACGTGGATGTTATTTCACGCAGGTTGCAGTGGCAGGCCTGTGTAAGAATTGTCTGAACTCCCTATGGGTGGCAAAAGAAATGCTGCAGCCCATAGGGATCTCCTGGAACCCCAATACCCTGGGTACCCAAATACCGTATACTAGGGAATTATATGGGTGTACCAGTGTGCCAATGAGAATTGGTAAATTTATTCACTAGCCTGCAGTGACAAATTTAGAAAGCAGAGGGAGCTTAAACACTGAGGTTCTGGTTAGCAGAGCCTCAGTGATACAGTTAGGCACCACACAGGGAACACATTCAGGGCACAAACTATGAGCACTGGGGTCCTGCCTGGCAGGATCCCAGTGACACAAGAGCTAAAGCAACATACATACAATGAAATATGGGGGTAACATGCCAGACAAGATGGTACTTTCCTACATACGGGAAGCCCTGTGTCCCACTATCTGGCATCATTCTGGTTGGAGTGACAACGCAGGGTTGTAAAGCCCCTTGTGTGCAGACAGGACACAACCTATTCTGGTGTAGGTTATGCTCCCTTCCATCCTGTCCAGGATGATAGATTATGTCGCACTTAATCTCCCATTGCGTGTGAATGGCTAGGAGCAATACACAAACCTCCACAGCCAACACTCAGTCAGGTGACAAGAGACAAGCCGCAGCCACCAAATTGCTAAAGCAAAAAAATGCCAACTTTCTAAAAGTAAATTGGCACTTTCAGAATTGCAATTTGAAATCCGACTTCACATAAGGTAGGAATTTAAATTTAGATTATTGAGACACCAGACATGTAGAGGTGATCCATTCTCATTTAGAAGTTAGACTTATAAGTGGTAATAAGGCACCTCCACTGTTAACCTACATGAAAGATATGCCCTGCAGTGATGAAAAACACATTTAAGAGCATTTCACTTCCAGGACATGTAAAATTAAGTTGTACACGTCCTACCTTTCAAATACATTGCGTTCTACTCTCTGGGCTGTTCAGGGCATACCTTTGGTATGATTTATATGTATTAAAAAGCAAAGTTTGAGTCTGGCAAAAGCATTCATTTGACAGGTTGAAATATCAGTTCTGCACACACAGCCTCTTCAATGGCAGGACTGAGACATGTTTAAAGGGCTACTTAGGTGGGTGAGACAATCAGTGCTGCAGGTCGACCAGTAGCTTTTGATTTACAGGCCCTGGACACATGAAGTGCACTCTACTAGGGACTTATAAGTAAACTAAATATGCCACTTGGGTATTTACTAATGCTGCTATGTTTAGGGAAAGAGCAGTCTTGGTTGCAAAGATCTTCCAATCTTTTAGATGTTTTTAAAAAAATTGTATTAATAAGTTATGCCAATTGTATAAGACCTCAGTCATGTAATGTTTGTATGTCCCATGTTGCACTGTGCATGGGGTCATTGTCTAAGGTCAGCGTTTCTTCAACATAATATTTGATCAGTATCAGAGGCCCATAAGGGCTCAATACTTCCACCTAATGAAATGGTTTGTGCCAAGATCTTCCCATTTTTTGGATGTTTTTGAAATTGTATTAATGTGTTGTATATTATTGTGATTTACTTAATATATTTTTGTGTTTTGTTTTACTAATATTTCGTTGTGTGGACCTCCATCATAGTTCTATATCATAGTAAATACATTGAAATTGAATTGAATTAGCTTGCAGTCTTTGTTGCAGACTACCGAAAAGCTGTCTTAAAATAATTGGGAGCCTTAAAATTGAATGCTGAAATTGTCCCAATTCCAAATTATACTTGAGGAAGCATTTACAAAATCATAATATAATTAATAGATTGGAAACTGGACTTAATGTATTCAATATTCACATAGAGGCACCAGACAGAAATTCACACTTCCCTGGACCAATGAAAGATAAGAAAAGGAGAAGGTCTTTTTCTCAGTTGCCTCAAGCACATTCTTTGAACGAAAACATCTTGATCTTAAATGGCAGCACCACATCTAATAAGAATTTAGGAACCAGAGACAGGATGTCTCACAGCAGACAACCACCAAGCCTCACAATAAAAAAGTAAAGGGTTAATGGTGAGGGAGAGAAGGCTGGGAAGTGTGTGCATTGACCATATACGCCCAGCAGGAAAATAGGCAAACTCTTTTTTTTACACATTTCACCCATATGGGTATACATTAACATTTTCAAAGAATGTATGCCTACATACTTAAACCCCATATGGGTGTACATTAAGTAAATGTCG
This sequence comes from Pleurodeles waltl, assembly GCF_031143425.1. NCBI lineage: Eukaryota > Metazoa > Chordata > Amphibia > Caudata > Salamandridae > Pleurodeles > Pleurodeles waltl. The sequence goes on along the minus strand of NC_090445.1, from coordinate 925,638,712 downwards.
TTTCATCACCCCTGGCAAACAAAAGTGTTTTGGAGACAACTACTAGACAAAGCAAGTGAGACAGTCTGCCTTGCCAAATACTAGTAACCCCATATAGTTTATAAAATACCACAGAAAATGAAATAACTTGGAAGTGTTTCAGAGGTAAATGGATGTCTGACAACCTTCTTCAGGCTCGACTTAGAGGAAACAGTTATTATCGATTGTAACCAAAAATCAGGCTTGAACATTTTCAGCATTTATGCAGTTAAGGTCTCGTCTATGATGTTCATTCTCTTCATAAAATGAACATTCCTAGAAAATTTTCCTGACCCCCTTTCATTTTCATCAGCCACTTCATCGTTTTGAAATCAATCTTAACAATGGAAGAGGTGAGACACTACAAGAACCTTTTCAGAAAAAATATGATACCACTATCATTGCTCAAATACTCCTTACAGGAGATGACAGTGTAATGTGGAATAAAAGTGATTAGCATTCCTACTTCTCCTTCAGCCCCCTTGATGGATGCATCAATATCTATCTATCTATCTATCTATCTATCTATCTATCTATTTATCTTTCTATCTGTCTGTCTGTCTGTCTGTCTGTCTGTCTGTCTGTCTATCTATCTATATTTATTTTCACAAAAAAAAACAAAAGTTACAGGGATGTTTAGTTTGGATATTACACGCACAAAACCATAGAAATTCTGCTGTTATAGTTAGAGTTATTTCATGTAATGATAACTCGTGCCCTAAGGTAACTATAACTTGTGCCCTGCCATGCACAGTTTTCTCATCCATAATTTTACTGCAATTGTTACAGTGATATTATCAATGATTTTAAAGAAAATGTCATGAGTGATGTAATACTTGGGTAATTATCAGTGCATGGTGAGGGCACGACTTACAGTTACCTTAGGGCACAAATTGGCATAAATCCAGAATGTTAGCACTCTAGTTGCTCATTAGAGCACTGTAAGTTGCTGATCACAAGGGAGTTATCTGGCAGCCTGACGCTCATTTTGAAAGTACATGTTTCAGCCCGCATGTTTAGTGAATTAGAAGAAAAATATTTTTGAAAACTCACTTAAAATGTCCTGATTTTTCTTTCTACAGCACTAACCATAATTTCTATGACAAAATATACCCCCTCATTTTGTTCCTTTCTAATTTAAGGGCCAGATGTATCATGCATTTTTGGTATGTATTAATTCCAATCTGAGACTCAGTAACTTGTTACTGAATCACAAATTGGAATTGTGACTAAATACCGATTCAGTATTAGGAAAGGGCATATCAAGGGCATCCCTTCCTAATACTGAATCACAGCAGTATGTAGAAATGTTTTGTGACCAAAATGCAGGCGCAAAACATTTGCATTTGACTGCTTACTTCAAGTAGGTGGTAACCCATTCGCAAACGGGAAGGGGCCCCCAAGGGACCCTTTCCCCTTTGTGAATGTATGTGAAAACATTTTTTAAGAGCAGGCAGTGGTCCCACAAACCTACTCTTAAAAAATTAAAAGAAAGCTTTTTATTTTTATTTTTTAAACACATCCCATTTTCCTTTAAGGAAAATGGGCTGCATGTAAAAAAAAAAAGATTGCTTTATTTAAAAGCAATCAAAGACATGGTGGTCTGCTGAGCCCAGCAGGCCCCCATCCCTGTGATTATCGCCATTCACAATAAGTCGCAAATTGCAACCTACCTCATGAATATTAATTAGGTAGATCAATTTCCGAGCCATTGGGAATCACTGGAGTTTCCTACATGCAAATAGTGATTATGTGACTGCGATTCGCAGATAATTGTAATTAGGTAATTGCTATTTGGTAAAATGATACATCTGGCCCTAAATGTTTTAAGTTGTATCAGTTTAAATTGAATCAAGATGGTTTAAGTTGTGCCACACCTCTGTCATAAGTAAAACTGCTAGCACTCTAGTTGTTCTTTAGAACACTCCGGGAGGCTATAGTAGAGCAAAAGGGATTCCGCTGACAGTAATGTCACACAGGATTTGGTAGAGGCAGGGTTGGTGGTCAGGGTCACCACTGCGTGGAATACTCCTGTGTGGCCCTTGCGCAAACCTGATGGGAGCTGGAGAATGACAGTTGATTACCGAGAATTGAATAAATATACATCCCCTTCGACCGCTGCAGTCCCTGGCACAATCACTTTGTTTGAAAGGATATAAAGACACAAAGGGACCTGGCTGCGACAATGATATTGCCATTGTTTTTTTTAGCTACACCACTGGCCCCTGAGAACCAAGAGCAATTTAGTTTCTCGGAGTCTGGGAGACAATTTACGTTCTTAAAATTGCTTATGGGGTATGTACACAGCCTCACGATCAGTCACCGGCTGGTGGCAGAACACCTGGATGAAGTACCAGTCATTCCAATGGTGCCGCTGTCTCATTACATTTATGACTTGATGATTCAGGGAGAAACACAAGAGCAAGTGCTGACTCAATTGGGCAGGGTTGTGGAACATTTGCAGAGCAAATTGTGGGTGATAAATCAAGACAAGATGCAAAGACCCTCTCGAAATGTGAAGTTTCTAGGAATTCAGTGGAATCAGGGACTTTGGAGGTGTTGCCGCACTCGGTATTAAGCAGGAAACTCAGTGATTCTTTGGATTGTTTGGCTTTTGGAGACAGCATATCCTTCACTTGAGTCAGATGTTGGCTCCTTTGTATAAGGTGACTCAACAGAAATATGAGTTTGAATGGGGAGAGCAGCAGCAGGGTGCGTTTGAACCGGCAAGGAGGCAATTCAACATGCTTTAGACTTGTGGCCAGAACAGGAGGGAGATATTGTGATGCATGTGACAGTCCATGGGAAATATTCAAATTGGAGTGTGTGGCATAAACAGTGACAACAGAGAGTGTCCCTAGAGTTTTCGACTAAGAAGTTGCCAGCAGTGAGCGGCACACTACATTTGAAAAGCAGTTGCTGGCATGTTATTGGGCTTTGGTGGATACCAAGCAGATGACAATAGGGCATAATGTGATTCTGAGACCGAGATCCTGTTAATGCAGTGGGTGATGAGTTCATCCAAAACTCACTGAATAGGACATGCAAAGAAACCAAGTTATTTTTAAGTGGAAATGGTACATACAGGACTGGGGCCGAGTGGGACCAGCAAGAACCACAGTCCTGCATCAGAACGTGGCACTGGCCCCCGTGCAGGATAAAGAGTTGTTTCAGGAGGTGCCAGAGGTAAAAGAGTCACCCTTGAGGTGGAGTGAGCCATTTGAGTCCTTGTCCCCTGAGGATAGGAAGCATGCACGTTTCACTGATGGTTCAGCAAAGTATGTGGGGGCCAAGAGACATTGGAAGACAGTCTCATATAATCCTGTAACCAAGAAGTTGCTTTCCACTACTGGAGAAGGGAAGAGTAGTCAGTATGTAGAATTGTACGCTGTACATCAAGCTCTAAAACAAGAATTACCTGGGAAATTTCAGATTTACAAAAATGTAACTATTAGCATGTCTTGCAAGAATATAGGCCCTCATTACAACCCTGGTGGTCGGTGATAAAGCGGCGGTAATACCCCTAACAGGCTGGTGGTAAAAGAAATGGAATCACGACCATGACGGAAACTGCCAACACAGACAGCCACTTTAACACTCCGACCGCCATGGCGGTAGAAACAAACACCGCGGCGGTCACCTCCAACAGACAGGCGGAAGACAATGTACCGCCCACCCTATTACAAGGCACCAAACAGCATTTCCGGGGCAGTACCAACACCATCAAAAGCACGGCGGAAACAGTACACAGAAGGGAAACCACTCACCTCTCAACACCCAATGAGAAACCAGGACGCCATGGAGCCCGAGTTACAGGTCCTGCCCATGTTGGTTTACCTCCTCATCTACCAGGAACATCAAAGACGGTGGCGACGACAACAGTGAGTACTGCACCTCGTACATAGAGGAGGGGGGAGAAAAAAGAGAGTGACACACAAACGATACACGCAACTCCCCCACCCCTCACCCACAACAACATACACACACATCCAATAACATCACAGATACACCCCATCACCCCCTGGAAGAACGCAAGGACCAAATGAAGTGTAATAATCGAACAATCAGGTATACCAAGATAACTTTAAATCATCAGTATATACAAATATTTACAGCAAGTACACCAGTCCGTGCACTGTCCCATTAAATGTCCGTGGACCAGTGGTCCCAAAAAGCATGGGCGAAGCCCTCACATGACACCTGCCTCAAAACAGAGAGAACACTGCAGGGGCATCAGGTCGAAAACAACACAGGCACCTCAGGGGGAAGGGGGCACCTCAGCCGGATGATGGGACGACACCACTGCTCCTCGAGGGGGCTCCACGCCCACTGCCTGGTCTTGGGGAGTGCAAAGCCACAGTATCTCAAGTGGGTGGTTTGCCCACTGCTTGGTCCTGGGGAGTGCAAAGCCACAGTCTCTCAAGTGGGTGGTTTGCCCACTGCTTGCTCCTGGGGAGTGCAAAGCCACGTTCTCTCAAGTGGGTGGTTTGCCCACTGCTTGCTCCTGGGGAGTGCAAAGCCACAGTCTCTCAAGTGGGTGGTTTGCCCACTGCTTGCTCCTGGGGAGTGCAAAACCACAGTCTCTCTAGCGGATGCTGTTCTCCACTGGTTCTGGAGGGGGCCTGGTGCCCAGAGTGCTTTATCCTGCCAAGGACTGGGGTAGTGGATGCTGTTCTCCACTGGTTCTGGAGGGGGCCTGGTTCCCAGAGTGCTTCATCCTCCCAAGGACTGGGGTAGTGGATTCTGTTCTCCACTGGTTCTGGAGGGGGCATGATGCCCAGAGTGCTTCATCCTGCCAAGGGCTGGGGTAGTGGATGCTGTTCTCCACTGCTTCTGGAGGGGGCATGGTGCCCAGAGTGCTTCATCCTGCCAAGGACTGGGGTAGTGGATGTTGTTCTCCACTTGTTCTGGAGGGGGCATGGTGCCCAGTGATGCTGCACCAGCGGTGTGGCAGTTCCCGTTCTTTCACATGGGTGTCTGAGCCACGAGATTTACCGGTAACAGGTAGCATCATACTCCTTGAAGGCAGAGCTACACTCCTCCTTGCGACAACTAAGGCTGCAAACTGCTGGTAGTGCCAGTGCTGGTGCCGTATGTAGAGTGTGCAGGGCCTAGGAAGTCTCCTGCAGCCTCGGATGCCTGACCACTGGGGATGCTGCTGATGTCTGCTGTAGTGGCACTGGCTGGGCACATCGCGGGGCAGGTGGCGGTGGCTGCAGCAGTGTCTGCGGCAGAGATGCTGCCAGTGGTGCAGGTGTCTGCACTTGTGGAGGGAAACACCAGGCCATGTCCTGCAGCCTCGGAAGGCTGCCCACTGGGGATGATGCTGGTGACTGTAGTTAAGGCAACTGCCGTGCAGGTGGCGGTGCAGATGGCGGTGCAGGTGGTGGTGCAGGTGGCGGTGCAGGTGGCGGTCTTTGCGGCGGTGCCCACCGTGGTACAGTTTGCTGGGCTGTCTTGCGAAAGGGGTGACACCAGTCCCTCACCCAGAGGCTCCATGCCCTGAGCTAACTTCCCTTTGCTCTTGTGTCCCTTCCCCACCTTTGAAGTCGCTGCTGGGACCTTGGCACTGTCCTCTTTGGTTCTGGAAGAGGCCTTGCTCGGTGCAGCTTTTCTCTTCTGCATGCTGGCCCCTTCTTTACCTTGCCAGGTGGCAGAATAGGGTGGTCCTTGGCTTCAGAAGGTGGCACACTGGCAGCCCTGATGGGTGCCCCCTTCAATGTTCCTGGACTTGCAGGGACCACACTGGACGAGGATTTGGTGGCTGAGGTGCTGGTCAGGGCTCTAGACAACCTGGCCCTAGGGGAAAGACGGGGGGAGGTGTAGGGAACAGGTCAATGATAGCCAGGAGGTTTTTAGACACACTGGGACGGGAAGACGGAGTGGGTTTGGGAGTGGAGGAAGAGGCAGTGGTTGTAGGAGGTGTACGTTTGCTGAGTTTGGGTGAAGGTAGAGGCTGTTATGAGGTGGATGGCTGTTGAGTGGGTGTGCGCCGGTGATATGTACTTTGGGAGGAAGGCTCACAGACACACTGGGAGAGGACACTGGGGACGTGTGAATGGTAGTGGGGGTGGTGATTGCACATGATCGTTGTGTGGTGATGGGCATGCTTGTGATGGAGGTAGTGGCTGAGGATGTAGTGCATGCAGGTGTGAGTGGAGATGAGACTGGGAGGGAGGTGGAGGACATGGAGGAGGGGGACACAGTGGAGGCAGTGGATGTTGGTGTGTCTGCATGGGTATGGTGCTTGTGTGAGAGCCTGTGGGATGTGTGGTGCTTATGTTTGCCTGAGCCACTTTTGTGTGTTGATGTGTGTGCATGCTGGTCTGATGGTGCGCTTGGGATAGGCTGAGGAAGAGGGGATTGGGTCTGGGTAGTTGAGGTTGGAGGGGGAGGCTGGACACAGGGGCAATGGCTGCCATCAATGCTGAGGCCAGAGCCTGAAATGCTCTATGCCACCACACCAGAATGAATACCCTCCAGGTATGCATTTGTTTGGTGCAAATGCCTCTCTACACCCTGGATGGCATTCAGTATGGTTGACTGTCCAACAGTGAGGGATCTCAGGAGGTCAATAGCCTCCTCACTGAGGGCAGTAGGGCTGACTGGGGCAGGGCCTGAGGTGCCTGGGGCGAAGGAGATGCCCACCCTCCTGGGTGAGCGGGCACAGGAAACACTCTGAGGGGCTGCTGAGAGGGCAGTGCTGGTGGGGAGGTGGCGGCTGTACCTGTTGTTGCGGTGGGCACAGATGAGCACGCCACTGCAACGGAGATCCCTTCAGAGGAGGAGTCACTGTCGCTGGTGTCCCCTCCTGTCCCCATCGTGGAGATCCCCTCGCCCTCCATCCCACAGGTGCCTTCAGACTCCATACATTCACCCTCCTGGGCCATGTGGGTTGCAGCTCCCTCCTGCTCCGGTGCCACTGCTCCTCCGCCAGATGATGCTAATGCACACAGGGACAGGGTGACAAAACAAAAAGGGGGGGAAAGACAGAGGAGACACCGCCAGGAGCCGGAACTTCAGGGGGGTCATGGTGCGACGGGCACCCCTTCCACATTGGGAGGCCATCCCTAGCTGGGCCTCTCCCATCTTCATGCTCCAGCGGGGCAGGTCCTCCCATCTCTTGCGTCGGTGGAGCTCTGTCTATAATAGACCCCCAAGATCTGCACTTACTTGGCGATGGCACGCCAAATACCATTCTTCTGGTGGGTGCTGACCTAGAGGAAAGGTAAAGTAAGAATGGAACTTACTCCCCATGCGGTTCTTCTTACTCATTGGCCACCAGTTCCCACTCATGCCTTGAAACACATACACTGACAATCCTCGCATGCAGACCACAGCCCCCCCCACAACATGTATCTTCCATCCAGACCACTCCATACATTCATGTCCCATGCATTATGCTCACAGTGTACTCACCTGTTTGTCTAGAGGACTGTAAAGTAACGTGTACTGGGGGAGGACCCCACCCACCAGTTTTCAAACTCCTCCATGGTGAAGGCAGGGGCCCTTTCCCCAGACACTGTAGCCATTGTCGCTTCCAGACTGAGGTCACAGCAGCACTTGCAGTGTAGATCCTCTCCTGTTGAAGGTCAGGTATCAAGTGACTGAACAGATAGAAAATGGTGGTCATGTCCGCGGCGGTGCATACAGTCACTGCCGTCGTACATCGTCATTGCTCCTGAAACCCATAGGGCCCAATAATAACCAATGCTGAATTGCGTGGCGGTCTTCGACCGCTTCCCGCGATGCCTTACAACGCCAGCGGAGTTACCTCATTTCCTCTTGTCCCTCCTTACAGGTCAGGCAGCCGCCATTTCAGGGGGGCACATGGCAGGGCACCTAACTGCGTCACAGCACATTTGGGCAGGAATACAGACAGACAGCGACACACACCGATTAAATCACATTAGTGCAAAACACCCTTGTGCAACCTATGTGGTACATGACCCTCTGCTCACCATTCTCCTCCATAGGGCACATCGACTGGGGCAGATGATGAGATGGCGTCATCCTCCGGTGTACTGACCCCTGGTGGACCTGTCGACAATGGAAGACAGACACATCATTATCACCTACAATCTTGATCGTGCCACAATCTAAGAACTGTGTGCCCAATTGGAGCCTGACCTGATGTCAGCTATCCGCCATCCCACAGGTATCCCCCCTCTAGTGCATGTCCTGTCAGTGCTCCATTTCCTGGCCAGAGGTTCCTTTCAAACAACAGTGGCCATGGCATCAGGGATGTCACAGCCAATGTTCTCTAACGTGTTGACCAGAGTGTTGTCTGCCCTGCTGAAACACATGTGCAGCTACATCATTTTCCCCCAGGTGGAGGATTTTCTCACAGTAAAAGGTGACATCTATGCCCTGGGACATATCCCCAACATCACTGGTGCCAATGATTGTACATATGTGGCATTTGCCCCCCTGCAGGAATGAACAGGTGTACAGAAATCGTAAAAGCTACCATTCAAGGAATGTGCAGATGGTGTGTTTGGCAGACCAGTACATCTCACATGTGAATGCCAAGTATCCTGGCTCTGTGCATGATGCTTACATTTTGAGAAATAGCAGCATCCCTAATGTGATGGGCCAACTCCAGAGGCACATGTGTGGCTAGTAGGTGAGCCCAAGGTCCCCACACAGCATGAATAGGTGTCTGGGTATGGGATAGCCCCTAAGGGTTGGTGTATGTCTAACAGAGATCCCTCTACATTTGCAGGTGACTCTGGTTACCCCAACCTGTCATGGCTACTGACCCCAGTTAGGAATTCCAGGACAAGGGCAGAGGAACGCTACAATGAGGCACATGGGTGAACTAGGAGGATTATAGAGCGGACATTCGGCCTCCTGAAGGCCAGATTCCGGTGCCTCCATTTAACAGGTGGCTCCCTATACTACTCACCGAAGAAGGTGTGCCAGATAATCGTGGCATGCTGTATGTTGCACAACCTGGCTTTGCGACACCAGGTGCCTTTTCTGCAGGAGTATGGGCCTGATGTTGGTCTTGTGGCAACTGTGGAGCCTGTGGACAGTGAGGAAGAGGAGGCAGAAGAAGAAGATATTGACAACCGAAACAACATCATCATCATGTATTTCTAGTGAGACACAGGTAAGAGACTGGCACTGCTCATCTCAGACTACTGTAAAACATTGTATAAGTCTGCCTTGTTACCTCTGTGTATGGACCCTGACAGTTCACTTTTTCTTTCCTTTTCACAGATATGGGTACCACATTCTGCCTTCTGCTATGTTCATTGCTGCCCAACAACTGTCATACTTCGGTATGTGCAAATGAACATTAACATTGATATTTGTCAAAGAGGTGGTAATAACACATTAGTGAAAGTACAGACTGACTCCAGATTGTTTTGTGATTCAAGGGTGTGTATTTAAGTGCTAATAAGTAGAGGGGGATGTGAAATGGGCTGGGGTGATAGTGGAGGCTTATCCATGGTAGAGTCCAGTCTCATTGTATCACAGGTACATTGTCCAAGGGGGCATAGGAAGTAGAGCAATGGCAGTTTAAGGTGGTCAGAGTGACATAGTGGGACAGAAGGGTGACAATCAGGAGAGTCTTATTTCCTGGCGGGGGTCTTGGCAATGTTCTCTTTCTTGTGCCTGGATTGCAGGGACTGATTGCGGGGTGGTTCTCCTTCTGCAGGGGGTGGGGTGCTGGTGGCCTGTTGGTCCTGTGGCAGGACATCCTGTCCACTAGCGACAGCGGACGTGGAGGACTGTTCATCATTTGGGCTGGTGTCAGTGGCCCGGTGGTATGCCACTGTCTCCCTCATGGTGTTGGCCATGTCTGCCAGCACCCTTGCTATGGTGATCAGGGTGGTGTTAATGGACTTCAAGTCCTCCCTGAGCCCCAGGTACTGTTCCTCCTGCAGCCGCTGGGTCTCCTGAAACTTGGCCAGTACCTGGTCCATGGTCTTCTGGGAATGGTGGTATGCTCCCATGATGTTGGAGAGTGCCTCGTGGAGAGTGGGTTCCCTGGGCCTGTCCTCCCCCCGTCGCACAGCAGTACTCCCAGTTTCCCTGTTGTCCTGTTCCTCTGTCCCCTGAACTGTGTGCCCACTGCCACTGACCCCAGGTCCCTGATCATCCTGGGTTAGTGGGTTTGCCTGGGGTCCCTGTAGTGGTGGACACATTGCTGATTGACGTGTCCTGGGGACAGTGGCATGGGCCCGCTGGGTGGGTGCTGTGGTGGTGTTTCCTGAGGTGGAGGTTCAGTGGTGGTTTGGGACTGTGGCAGGGGAACCGACTGTCCAGAGGACCCTGATGGGCAGGGCTGGTCATCTTGATCCAGGCGTGCAGAGCTGCTGTCATCACTGTGGGCTTCTTCTGTGGGGGAACTGGATATGGCTGGCACCTCCGGTACGGTGACATTGGGTAGGGGCCCTGTTGGGGTATAAATGCATAGTTATTGTATCTGTGTGTGCCATCTTGTGCAATGCATTATCGCCTTGGCCCTTGTGTGAGTGGTGATTGTGTGCCCTGGCTGAGTCTCTCTACTGGACATGCTTTGGTGATGGGTGTCCATGCAGGTCTGTGATGGGTGTCCATGCACTGTTGTCACATGCAGGGCTTGGTATTGGAATGTGTGGGTTGTGATAGTGGGGTATCTGTGAGGTGTTGGGGTGATGGATGTGAGGGTAGGGGTAGGTGTTTGTGATGGCATGCAGGTAGGGTGGGGGAAATAATAGTAAAGATTTGACTTACCAGAGTCCACTCCTCCTGCTACTCCTGCAAGGCTAAACTAATTAACCAATATAATATAGAATGTGAAGGCACACGTAAAAACAATCAAAAATCAAACAATCCACAGACTCTTGCGAAGGTATCTCATTAGTATATTTTCAAAATCAAAGTAATGGCTAAGAATATAGTCTTCAGAATTTCACAATAGAATTCGGATCCTATCTCCAATTGAAATCAGCATTCCAACTATTTAGTTCATAGTTCCAGTCGTTTTCAATCCATCATAATTACGTGAGTTCCAATTTTATAAAAGTTTTGCAAAGTCATTCATATAATTTTGTATCAGAGTTCACAAACAGTTCCTCCTTTGCTTGTTTAGGATAATACTCAAAATGTAAGGATTGTATTGGATTATACGGAGAGTTCACAGAGATTACTGAGAATAATGAAAAAACATTGGCATTTACTTATTCAAGATGGAACTTTGAGGAAATTCATTAGTGCTAAACCAGAGGTTTCATTCAGAAGGGGGAATACCCTTAATAATATTCTGAGCCCTAGTTATCTGACGGACAAAAAGAAACCTGATTGGCTTAAAGTACTAAATGTAGGCTTTTACAGATGTGGTGCTTGTGCAATGTGTAAATGGGCTTGGCAAGCTAAAAAAGAATTTCAGGATATGTATGGTCAAAAGGTGGACATAAGAACACATATAGATTGCAATACAAGATTTGTTGTCTATATGATTGTTTGCAAATGCGAAAGAATATATGTGGGCAGTACGATACGCCCCTTAAAAGTTAGAATATCTGAACACTGGAGAGCGATTAGGCAAGAGGATGAGAGATACCCAATAGCTTATAATATGAAAACATGTGAAGCACAAGGAAATCAAAAGACATTTAAATTCTTTGGTTTTGATCAGTGTGAAATAAATCCAAGAGGAGGCAATAGAGAATTTACCTTACGCAGGAGGGAGTCAACATGGATAATGCGATTAGGGGCGGTGGAACAAGGTCTTAATACAGATCATGAGATGGAGTATTTTCTTGGAGATAACTAAGATAAATATTCAATAGGATAAATTGTGGAGTCCCCCTTGAATATACAACCTTAGCATTAATTTAGATTACTCGATGGATACACATGAGGATAGTGGTTTGAAGAAAGTATCTACATATTTAAATGGATTTTAAAGATATGGAAATCATCTCATTTCTCTTAGATTATTTGTGTTCAAGACATGAGCTTAATACCAATAGTGGGAATAATGATTGAAACATATTTAAGCCGCAATAAGTACATGGAGATAACAGAAGAAATAAGAATGACGATCACGAAGAAAAAGAATGCTCTGTACATCTAATATATATTGATAAGAAATACAATAAGATGGATATAACCATAGGAGTGTATATAATAATGAGGATGTAGTAACAAGCCCGGATTTTGGTAATCCTTATCCATTTTGAGATGAATGAAGCTTAATGAAGTGCAAGAAACTCAGAAACAATAATGATAAACACGAAATAGTCCGTTTTTTATTTTCATGTTACATAGATACGGAGAAAAGTGAAGTCCGTTGTCTATGTTTATGATTTACATTGAGTTTAAAGGAAATCGAGTCGGGTGAACTCGACTCAGTACTTAAATAAATATATGATAAATATAAAAGAGACGGCGCACTTGCGCAATGGAGTTTCACGAACCACAAGAAATTTGAAAATAGTAGTGAAGAATACAAAACAGTCCGTTTTCTATTTTTATTTTACATAGACGCGGAGAGAAGTGAAGTCCGCTGTCTATGTTTATTAATTTCATGCTGCTTAAAAGAGTTTGAGTCGGGTGAACTCAGTTTGATACTATAATAAATGAAAACGACACGACGTACTCGCGTTTTGAAGCCTCACGGAGTGCAGATATAGGTAGGACGGGATTGGGAAATGGCAGGGAAACTGTGGATAAATGCTGACATGAAATCTTTGCCTAACCGGTATGTTTATGATTCTATTATGACAGATATTGTTATAATGTGGTGAGTTATAATACATATGGAACTGTCACGAGAAGGAGGTGAGTGTTATATAAAAGACACCAATACTATGGGGGGTATGGAGATGTAGGGAAGAAGAGTTAATACATACAGGAATATTATGTTACTTATTTACTTTTAGATACAATTGTTAGGTTTGAAATTGATATAATTTGGAATGACCTTTAACAGGTGATACAGCTTTGCAAGAAAAGGGCATGTCAAGATACTAAGGGCCTGATTCTAACTTTGGAGGACGGTGTTAAACCGTCCCAAAAGTGGCGGATATACCACCTACCGTATTACGAGTCCATTATATCCTATGGAACTCGTAATACGGTAGGTGGTATATCCGCCACTTTTGGGACGGTTTAACACCGTCCTCCAAAGTTAGAATCAGGCCCTAAATATATTATTTAAAGGTTTATGGAATTTTCTGCTATGAAGGTTACAAACAAGGAAATTGAGTTATAAGAAGAGATTGTCAGGAAATGGCTGTTTCAAATACATTAAACTGAATGTATGTTGTGTGTAATTTTGTGATTTGATAATTAAGTCATTTTAAATTATAACCAAATTAAGGGTAGATATTTGAAGTTACTATTATGTATTAATTTTCATTATGAGAAATGTACATTTCCCACTATTGAGATCAATATTTTGTAATGATAATATTCTAATATGGAATATACTGTTCAGTTTGATTTAGGTCACCTTACACTTGAGTATAATACTTTGGGAGGTCCTGAAGAAGTCCAGGGGTACTCCCCGGATGAAACACGTGTTGACGGACATATGGACAAGTAAGAGAGATGGACATTTAGACGGACATTTGGACAAGTAAGAGAGATGGACATTTAAACAAGCAAAGGAGGAACTGTTTGTGAACTCTGATACAAAATTATATGAATGACTTTGCAAAACTTTTATAAAATTGGAACTCACGTAATTATGATGGATTGAAAAACGACTGGAACTATGAACTAAATAGTTGGAATGCTGATTTCAATTGGAGATAGGATCCGAATTCTATTGTGAAATTCTGAAGACTATACTGTATTCTTAGCCATTACTTTGATTTTGAAAATATACTAATGAGATACCTTCGCAAGAGACTGTGGATTGTTTGATTTTTGATTGTTTTTACGTGTGCCTTCACATTCTATATTATATTGGTTAATTAGTTTAGCCCTGTAGGGGTGGTTAGGGGGTGAGACCCCAGTGCAGAGCACCGTAATCTAACTTTATTTAAGTCCCGAGATTGGGAAATTTGGAGCGCCTTATCACTCTCTGTTATCACCCTCCTTCTAATGGTTACTCCTGCGAGGCCCTCAGGAGGCATGATCGGCAAGACTTGCTCATCCCATGTTGTTAGTTGTGGGTCCACCGCCAGTCCTCTGTACGGCTACCTGGTGTCTGGATACCACGGAACGCACCTTCCCCCATACCTCTTCCTGATGTCATCCCATGTTCTTGGGTGCTGTCCCACTGCGTTGACCCTGTCGATAATTCTCCGCCATAGCTCCATCTTCCTTGCAATGGATGTCTGCTGCACCTGTGATCCAAATAGCTGTGGCACTACCCGGATGATTTCCTCCACCATGACCCTGAGCTCCTCCTCAGGAAACCTGGGGTGTCTTTGAGGTGCCATGATGTGGTGTGGGTGACGTGTGAGGTAATGGTTGATGTGATGTGTGCTGTGATGTGTTGGGGTGTGTTCTTTGAGGTACGTGGATGGTGTATGAGTGATGGTGTTGTGTGACTCTGGATGCTAGTGTTGTCTTTGCTATTCTCTCTCTCTGCTTCTTCCAAAAATGTAGTTGAAAGTGTTGTGGGTAATGTGGGTGGGTGTTTTATAGTGGTGTGAGTGTGTGGGTGTGGTGTGTGTTTGTGTGTCAGGTGTGTGTAGTTTGAATTGTCCAATGTGGTTGTGTTTTGTAAGTGTGTGTGTATTTTGAGCACGGCGGTGTGTACCGCCAATGGATTACCACGGTTGAAAGACCGCCGCGTCAATTCGTGGGCCATGATAGTGTGGGCGTCTTCCTGTTGGTGTAACTGTGGCCTTTAACGCCAGGGTTGTAATGAGGACCATAGTGTCTGCTGTCATATTAAGCATGTTAAATTACCCGTTGAAAGGTTATTTTCTTGTGTGAATATCGCATATACATACATTCCTGCAAATATAACTGTAGGGCTGTGTGCTTTCATGCGGCTGGAAATTATGATGTTTCCAGTGCATTCTGCAATACATACTCAAAACAGAAGGGAAACCATTCAACTTAGTGAAGATTGTGACTCGGAAATAGTTCTATTATCTAAAGCAGAGTATCTAAGCTTAAACTTTTATATGGTGGGAGTTCCAGGGTTAGCTGTTAATAACAATCGAGTTCATAACAAACTAGCGTGTTTAGTGGTCAAAAATATTAATCATACATCTATTGCTTTAGCAAAACTGTAACTAGATATGCATGATACTCGAAAGGCTGCTCTTCAGAATCGAGCTGCCATTGATTATTTGCTTTTGAAACACAATAAGGGGTGCTAAGAATTTGAAGCAAAGTGTTTTTTTAATTTGTTGGACTACTCTAAATCTATTCAGTCTCATATTAGAGCCTTACATGAATTATTAAAGGAGATGAAACAAGATGCAGACAAAGGGTGATGGGTCTGGTTATTCAGTTGGCTCCCTGATTTTGGTCAGCTTCGGTCTATTTTAGGTGGCATAATCATAGTGATGTGTATCATAATAATGCTATGTTGCTGTGTAGATCAAACTTAACCTAGTCACTATGCTAATACCACACAAAGTTTAATTTAAACCAGTTTGCTATGAGAGTCAGTAGTCAAAGTATGGAGTGTAATCCTATGGGTGTTTAACCACCAACTCCATTTTTGACCTTTGACTCCATGGTATGTGAGTGATTTCATTTTGCTCCCTGCTACGGTTGCAGAGCAGCACAGATGTTCTTTCACACAAAACTCCTTTTCCACACAGAACTTGTTCTTCTCTTCTTATACAGTGCTGGAACATATTACGGCAGATGCGGACTAGGTAAAAGTGCACAAGGCTGAGAATGTTTTCATTAGAGGAATGTATGGCTCTGCCTCAGAAATAAGCATAGGGAGTCTTGCCAACTCTCTTCTATGTTTTTGACGCAGATCAAGTACTGCCAGCATTTAACTTCATAACAGATGGGAGGGGTTTTCTATAAATCTCTCCTTGAGCTTGTCTTAAGGTATAAAAGATGGAGAGACTTGGCACCAAGACAGGAACTCAACTGTGGAATGAGCACAATGTAATATATATATTCACTGTTGCTGCATGGCACATTTCTGTCTGTGATTGCTTAACTGCTGTGATACACACGTTTTACTTCATTTGAGTTAGTACATATTCATGTTGTTGGAAGGTGGTCATTAGTTGTGTGGGATGCACAAATAACGGGTCAGCACGCGACCACCACTGGAAAACAAACACCCCACTGTAGCACTTGACTCTCATACGGTAGCGTTGCAGAGCTGTCCAAGGCTTACTTAAGGGAGGTGGTGGGGGCTAGTAATCCCCATTCACAGGCACACCACCATGACACTCAATAAATGATTGTCCAGTTTGTGCTTTTTCTTTTGTTAAAGTAAAAGTACATTTATTACACTCACACTTCTCAATAATACAAACAAATTAAAAAAAGGACACAACTTGATTTAATTTCTCTTGGATGACATCTCTCATGTCTCCCCCAAGGGGAAATATAATCCAACAACTCACATGGCAACACAATCCCAGGTATCCAAATGCAACATTTGACTGTAATGTAGAGTGAGAGCACTAAAATCTGGCAAATAAGTACATCTACTGTATGAGAAAGTGGTTATCAGTCTCTTTACGCAAATCAACATTGACAAAAAACATAGAGACAAGTGTAAATCTTTTAAAAAGTGAAAATTACCTTTAGATTACTCTTAGATTACTTTCAAATTACCCTGGATTAACCTATAGTAACTCCATCCCACACCCTTAGAGCATGCAGTGATATACACAAAGAACAAATGTTCCAAGATGCTTGTACATTACAATTGGCTGTAACCCTTGGCGGGTTAAATTTATTTTGTCCCACCCAACCTATGGTGGGTATGTAAAGGTTGCACTGGGGGTATGCTACGCTGTGCCTGCAGCTCCCCCTGGGACTGGTCGCTTGGTTGGTGGTGACCCCATCTTCCTGGGGCCACCACGAGCTGAGCACAGCACAGAATGACGTTGGGCCTCGCATGGCCTTGTGGGACATATGCATAATGAATGAGAGGATCTCCTACTGTGCCGGGGAGAGCTGCTTCGAGTTTCCTCAGTCATTTTTCTTTTCTTTTCAGATGTGCTGGGTGGAGGGCAGCGCAGGGAGCCCACCCCCAGCTTCCCTCATGGTTGGGGGGTGTCCAGTTCCACCTGGAAACCCTGTCATGCTGCCTCCTTGGTGGAGGGCAGCATGAAGAGCCCACCCCTGGCTGTCCTCACGAATGGGGGTGTCCGGTCCCAACCGGACAACCCTGTCAGGTGAATGCTGCTGGGGAGCAGATTGGGGAGCCCACTCCCGGCTGCTCCCACAGGCTCCCTGCATGGCCAGCACCTCCAGGTGCTGCCATGGAAGCCTGCCTTTGCTTTGGTGTCTGCCCACTCCTGCGGGCAGATGCATGCTGCTGGGCAACCAGAGGAGCTGCAAGGGGGGGAGTGCGACCACACTCCCCCTCTTCCCCTGTTGCATTGGGGCTCTGGAATGGTATTCTGGGCCCCCACCACCAGTCCGAGGATTGCAACAGTGCTTCCCACCATGGACCTCTTCTGGATCCCTTGGATGTGGTTCGGGGCCCCTCCGGCCATGTTCATGGGGGATGCGACTGCACCCCTCCGACTTTGTCTTCTGGTGAGGCCCTGGGATGAGGTCCAGGGGATTGGCACCACCTTCACAGGGAGTTTGACGGTGCTCTCCAGCTTAGTCTTCAGCCGCCGGCTCCGTCCAGCCGGTGGCCATCTTTGCAGGGGTTGCAACAGCGTCCCTGACTATTCTTCTCAATGGGGCCCCAGGATGGAGTCCAAGCCCCCCTTCTGCCATATTCACGGGGAGCGTGACAGCACTCCCCATCTTCCACTTCACTGTGGCCCTGTGATGGGATCCAGGGCCCTTTAAGTTCATCTTCACTGGGGTCACGACAGTGCCCCCGGCTTTGTTTTGGGGCCAGGTCCCGGGTCCTGGCCCACCTCAGAACCCCACATTCTTTGCTATTCGCTCAGAAGTAGGGCAAAGGTCACAGACCTTCTTCTTTGGATATCTAGGGACCCCAAGGGCCAATTTTGATGGTCCTGTTGTCCCCTCCTTCTTGCACAGTCTTCTGGGATAGCTCAAAATGGCTTCATCCAGGATCTACAGCCACACGTGCTCTGAAACTCAGTCCCTCCTTCCTAACACTCCTTTCAGGGCTTTTCCGCCCATTTCCTGGCAAGGGCTGACAGCTGGCTGATTGATGTAAGGTCCTGCTCAGGCAACTGGATAGAGCAGTAATTGACCCTAATCCTGAGCTGAGTCAGAGAAATAAGACATTCCTTGATGACCCATAAGTTGTACAACTATTCATTTGTAACCTACTTCGTCATTCTTTTCATACAGGTTATAGTGCACATTGGTGTGACTCTGGTCTCTGTGGGCCCTAGGGGACCTATGTTATGCCCAAGCCGCTCTTTCCCATTGATATTGAATGGAGTGTCCCTACAGTGAAAAGACAGTAAGCACACTGATGTTGATATGTACTGGAGTGTCTCTACAGTAAAAAGACAAAAAGCACACTCACTATGCCTCCTCTGTGTACACTTATCTCATGAGGCCTACTCCAGGTCATCACCCTCTCTGCATAGTTCCTTCTGCGCCAGGCCCCCTAAGTGCAGTTCTTGGGAACCCTCCCCGCGCAGCCCTTACATGGGTGCACACATGTGTGCATGCATGATCACATGTAACCAGCCTAGGGCCTCCTACCCTTGCTGTGCCACAGCAGCTTTTCCTTAATAAGACGGCACCGGCGGTCACATGCCCAGTCGAATTTACTATAGGGGAGGCCCTGACTAGGAGGCTCCCTCACAGTAAAAGGTCAAAAACCAGGTGGTCAAAAAGCAAAAAGTCAGGGAGGACAAGTTGGTTAGAACCATCCCCTCACACGTGTACTTTTTATTTGATATCTGGGAAGTGCCTTAATAAATGTATTGCCTCATTTCTGCTTGGTTTAAGCCAAAGCAATACAATTGAGTTGGTATTAAAATTGATTTGTAACATGTTAAAGCGTACGTTTAGTGCAAATAACGTATTACTCAATTAGATAATCAGTAAGACACATGTATTTAGTAGTGAACACAATGGCAGAGCTAATTGGTTCTAGTATATAATTTTACACTGTTTGCTATAGAGGTAAATGTATTTTTCATTTGATTTGCAGACATTCAGTTGTACTGGAAAAAGAAGATTCTGAAATGCCTAATAAGAGAGAAAGAAAAAGGAAACATAGGAAACAATACTACCTAATTCAAATTAATAGTAAACAGCAAGATAAGGTGGGCAATGTGGACAAGAAAAAAAGAACAGCTGCTAGGAGCACTAACAACTCTCCAAAAAAGTATGTATAAAATTGCAAACTGAAAAAAAAATGTCCAATGAAAAGAGGAGTTTCAATAATAAAGAGGAAGGTTTACATGCTGGTAAAAGTAGAAATTGTAATCATGAAAGGTCAGAGTTGACGTGGAGACAAAAACAGATTAAGGAGAGGAGAGTAAAAATGTTTTGAACTAGAATTATACAAAATGTGCTGAAAAAGATAAAGAAGTACAGAAAGAGAAGTGCTATAACTAAGCAAAATCAACTTATTGAGAGCATAGTGGACAAAGCATTTGTTTTGAAAAGTGAACTTTTTATCTTAATATTGAACAGAATGAAAAAACTAGACAAAACAGTAGTCTGCATGAGGTAAATAACATTAAGGAAAGGGCTTATTGACAAAAGTATTTTTTGGAAAGTTATAAAGGTGTCTGGATGCACATATCTTGCACAGAACCATTCTTTAAGAAGGGAGCTACTTGCAAGAGAATACATTAGTGCATACAGTTGACACAACTGTCTGTTGCTATGAAGTGAAGGATGGCACTCCCATAGAAAAAAGAGCAGATTGTTTCTAAGAATGTAGAACAAGTGATAGCTGAAGAAGTACAAGGTAGGCAATAGCAAGGTCCTGTGTACAAGTGAAAGTGTAGCAGTATTTGTACTGCCCGTCAGGAATCCATTGATAAAGTGAAAAACTTTCTAAGAGAATTTTTGTGAAGGAGTCTCAAACTGAAAATTAACTTGCTTCAAGAAATAGATCCATGCAAAGTTAGAAAGTACACCAACTAACAAGGCCATTCATTGGCATTTGTTTAAAAAAAGTGTACAAAAACACTTTTCACCACTTTAGAATGTTAGCTGTGCATCATTCAAAAATGTGCAATCTAGTTAAGAGACTTTATTATGTAAAATGTCCAGCTTTCTGTTTAATTTTTAATAGAGCTCTGTTACATGGTGGTGTGGCAGGGGTAGAGAAAGTGTTTTAAGATATTCAATTCCGTTTCTTTGGGCCTGAAGGAGATAATAGAGAAAATGAGGAGGAAGTGTCAAGAGCTGTAGAAGAAGTTGATATACAGATAAGTATTGAAAAAATACACAGGCGATAGAAAAGATCAATATATTTAAAAAAAACAGCAATGATGAGTGGAAGGATTTGGTGCTTATCTATTTGTAGAAGTACAGTTTAATTTAGACACCAAAAATAATATTTATGAATTATTTTAGCAAATTGGAGAATGATATAAAGCTAGGGAGAGCAATTCATAATAGATTAGAATTAGTGATGATTCCAGAAGAACTTAATCAATTAAATGTGTATGAATCAATTCTAATACAAATTGTGCACCCATTTCACACAATTATTCAAATGGAGCCAAAACCAAGGAAATTGCCACCAACAGAACTACATAAAGGACTTCAAAGAAAAATTGTGTACTTACCTCTAATTTTAAAAACAATGTCGATACTGTGGGTTTTAAAAAAAGATGTAGATGTAGATGAACAACTCATTATTTTAGTAAATGAAGTACCCATCAAAAGTTTTTAAAAAATGTGCCTAGAATTAGTGGGTGTGAATAAGGTGAAAAAAGCTACAATATACTTGAAAGAAAATAATGTTTTTTACAAACATGTTGATATTACTGGAGAAGTAACTTGTATCGATGATGAAGCACTGCAATTAGGTAGACAAATAGAGAAAGTGGATAAGCAGAGTTCAGAAGAAATATATCAGCACTATAAATGTTTCCACTACATTCAAAAGAGGTTGTTGGGGATGCTATTGATCTGTTTCAAATGAAACAAGCTAGAGGACTACTAATGAGTGTGTGGGAAAAAAGTTTAGAGGCTTGTTGTTTTCCACAGTTATTTCCAGCAAGAGTAGGTGGACGCTATAATGAGAAACTTATATAAATGCCAGCAGCTAAATATAGGTCAATAAGACTGTATTCAGATGACCCTAGATTTCGGCAATATACTCCCTACATATTCCATCTGTTATTTGAGAGTGACTTGTCAGGACTCTCTTATGCTGTGAACCATATTCGTAAGACAGGAGTCAGTCTGCAAAATCATTCTTCAAAGGTCTTTGTTGATAAAATACAAGGTAAGGATAAAAATCTGAAATAAAGCTTCATTAATTTGATGGTATGCCTACTTGGGACTAATGAATACTGGTACTGTAGTTATGGAGAACTTAAATGTATGCTTTGCAACTAAGGTCCACCTACTTGGTTTAGTTTTATAATTTTTTAGTGCCGCATTTCTGTCATTTTTTTATTCAAAATATGCGCACACTTACAAAATACAATTGTATTTTGTAAGTTTGCGCCAATTTTGCATCAAAAGGGACGCAAATGCGGCGTTAAAAATATAAATGCGGGCCTTAGTTGCGCAGAGTATGCATGGGTTGATTTACAACAATTTCTAACAGAAACAAATGATAAGTATATCCGAGTGTAGACAGCAGAAGAACTTTGCTCTTTGGACTCTGCTAATGTAAGTAAGTATTTTAATTACACGTTTCAAGCAATGGTGAGTTTTATATGCAGTAAAACAAATCCTCCTCCTGGAGAAGTCACAGATTTTGTTTGAAGGAAAGAATACCATGCTACATGTGCTCCTCATATACACTTGCTCCTATGGATAAAGAATCCACCAAAATTCAGAACTAAAAGTGATGAGTGTGTACTGTCTTTCATAGTCCAGTATATTATACACACCATTCTAGTTGAGAAAAATGGCAAAACCCTAAAATAACAAGTCTTACACTTCCAAACACATAGTTGTGGCAAGTACTGCTGCTGAAGATACAGTTGTAAAGGAAGGTTTTATACAAGGTGTCATTTAGGATTTCAAAGGCCTATCATTTCAAAATTAAAAGTGAACAGCTTTATATCTCCAGTGAGGTACACACTGACAAGAAAATCACCCAAAAATAAAAAACAAATCTCAAAGGATCAGAGGCCTCAAATTATATTAGCAATTATAAAACTCTGTCACCCTGAAAATATGAAATGCAAAAATGGAAACACAATTTGTTGCTGACTGTTCCATTGCTGTTGCTCGCTATTACATTTCATACATCACAAAGTCAAAGAAAACATAGAAGAAGATAACAAGGAAGTAGATTTCGGCAGAACAATCCTTATCAAAAACATTAGACAGTTTCAGCTTGAAAATACTGACATAGAGAGATAAGTTCA
Source organism: Pleurodeles waltl (assembly GCF_031143425.1). Taxonomy (NCBI): domain Eukaryota; kingdom Metazoa; phylum Chordata; class Amphibia; order Caudata; family Salamandridae; genus Pleurodeles; species Pleurodeles waltl. The sequence goes on along the minus strand of NC_090445.1, from coordinate 925,616,123 downwards.
TTTGAGTGTTATGATAGTTTTAGTTCAGCTAGCTTGCTCTCAAAGTCTAGAGGAATTATTTGTGTTAGTCTAGGCCTTGCCAACATATGAAACTGAGTCTTGGAACCTTATCCAGAACTTCAGTACTTAGCTGAGTTTGATCCAGAGAGTACAGATATTGTAAAAACCAATATGCTGGATACTTACTATCCAAGAAGAAGTCTACGCCTAGAAAATATGTGTCTTTACAAAATTCTGCAGCACTGTGGGTACAAAAATAATGTTTCAGAAAACATTGAGGAAGGGAAATGTAGCTAATTGGAACAGTTGGTTGGCTTGGCATGCAAAAGGTAAATTAATAAACCATAAATAAATTGCTGTCAAGCTGCTGAGATTTTTTTTTCTATTGAGCAGTTCTCTAGCCATTCAAACCTTGACATTCTGAAACAGAGTTACTTGGGCAACATGACTGCTATGAAGTCTCTTTCAATGCTATAAAATAGATCATTGAGTGTCCAATATTTCTGAAACTTCCTGAAAATTGTAATGAAGAAATCAAACAAGAAGAAACAATTGCTCTTGAGATAGCAAAGGATAGTTGTCAAAGCACTCAGAGATCTGGAACTCTCAGTCAAGATCCTCTTGGACAGCCAATAGTGATGAATGGAGACAGAAATGCAGCAAGCAAGAGAAGAAAAATGTGTACTTGGAATGGTTAGTCGAATAACTCAATGAAGAGCAGAAAGAAATATACATGGAAGTTAAAGAATTTTGAGTCCTCCACAAAAAGACAGTGTCAATGTTCACGTTTTAAGCTAATTCTTTTTTTAATTTTAAGTGAATAAGCCAGCACTGTAAAACGTTTTTTAACTGAATCTCTAACTACTTATCTGCAAAAGTCTACATGTTGCATTTTATCATGTGTAGGAATGGCCCCTGCTTGATTGGCTGCACACAATATCAAAGAAATTATCTTACATTGTCTACTTATGGTCCCTGTTGTGCACAAAAATAAACTGGAGTACTAAAAGTTATCTGGAGAAGCTTACCACAAAGTTTCAGTAGTCTTGAAGAAATTTAAACTTTTAATCATTGATGAGGTGACCAGGGTCTCAAACATAATGCTCACGTTTGTACATTTAAGAATGCAACAAATATTGAATACAAAATATGATATACTTTTGAAGGAAAGCATCTAATTGTTTTTGGTGATTGATTACCACTCAACCCCCGTAAAAAAAGGACAGCCTATCTCTAAAGCTCTCCTACATGAAGAAACTATTAATCCTTTAGGAAGCATTGGGAATGTTAACCTTTGGTTGAATTTCTAATACAAAGAACCAATTAGAAACATTCTTCAAGCAACTGATATGCAATTTTGAAATAACTTGAACGATAGTAGAGTAGGAATGCTGTCAAAAGAAAAGGAAATGCTGCTTGGAAACTCGACCTAAAAAAAAAAAAAAAATCCTTCCAAAACATCTGCAGCACAGCTATTGTTTGAATTCATTCAACAAGGAAAATCCATTGTGTTTCTATTTCCTATGCTCAAAGAATGTACCTCTTTCAGTGAAGAATTACTACTGGAGAAAGAACAAATATTGGAATTATTACCAATTGATAACATTGAACAGCAAGGTGTGATAGTATGTTAAGTGAAAAACTACAATCAAAATTCAACCATTTGGATGAGTCTGTTTCCAAATCTGCATGAATAATACAGTGTTTGAGTGTTTGTAAGTATTCTAGGGTAATTGTGCAGCGTTATTAAAATGTTGAAGAAGGATTGGTTATTGGAGCCATAGGAAAATGGAATTATTTTATTTTGTATCGAAACAGAAATTAGATTTAATGCCCAGCATATAAGTTCTATGATCCTGAAGGTGTAAAACAAATAGCAATGTTGGTTGCACATTTTTTACTTGTAAAAGACTTGTATGTTTTCAGAAAGCAGTTTCAATATCACTAGCAAATGTTGCAACAATACATAAGTCTCAAGGTCTAAGTGTGGATTCAGCATTTTTTTATTTTTTTTGGTAGTACTGTATTCGAAGAAAGAATGGCTTATGTAGCTTTGTCACAAGTTAGAACTTTGTCCAGTTCATATCTGATAGAGTTTGATGATTCTAGAGAAAATGCTGATTCCAGTGCAAGTGAGTATACCTGTTTGAGAAGCCTGTATGCTCCTTTTCTAGGGCAGTACCCAATTTCAAGACAGCCTAAAATCTTACCAAAATGAAAGGATCATAGTGACATTCCTGAACAAAAGAAGAAAAAAGACAAGAAACAAGTATTTCACAAAAACAACACTGAAATGATAGTGAAATATGACAATTGACAATTCTCAAACATCTCCGGAGTTAACAGTTATGTCAAAGTAGTTCTCAATGTAATATTCTCTTTACCAACTCTAGTTCATGAAATAAACAAAAAAGCCTACAATCTTATCAAAATGAAAGGATCTAGTTCATGAAATTGAACAATAAACAATTTAAGATTATGTTCTGCACTCCTTATCTTGTTAGAACAATTGTGTACTGATCGAACACAAATATATGCTGTATCATCTATCAGAGATATTGCAGATTTCTGCACTGGATCTGTACATTTCTCTGAAAACAGTAAAGAAGATGCACAGGAATTCCTTATGGTCGTACTAGGTATCATAGAAGAAGAGATGGTACCTATTGATGACCTACTTGGTCTAAGATATTCATAGGATCACAATTGTGGCAGTTTGTCCTTGTCTTCAAAAACAGAAATACATACAGACATTTTCATCTACAAAACTTTACCAGCTTGTAAAACTGTCAGATTTGACAAATTATTTAATGATGTATCACAGAACAATACCTGCACAAAATGCAAGTCAGATCTACTGTCAACTTTGATCATAATGAAAACTTGCACACATATTATCTTAATGTTACAGCAATGTAAAGCAGATGGAACTAAATTGGTAACTCAAATTACAAATACATTCTAAAGCTGGGCAAATCTCAATTTCTGGTAAAACATATACCTATACAACCATTATTTTCCATGAAGGAATACATTTTACATTTGGACATTACACCATCTATATGAGAAATGCAACTGCGTGGGCAAAATGGAATGATAGCAAACTTACATTTAAGCAGATTATAAATTATCAAATTTTTACCTTCTATTTCTTTAACCAAAGCTCTGAAAAGGATTGCTACTGTAGAAATGGAATAGTACATCTCTGGAACTTTCAATACAACAAAATATGACATCATACAGCTTATGAAGGGTAATGTCTTTCAAAGGAATTCTAAATCTTCAATTCTGCTTACTTGCAGAAGGAAACCACAGATATGGTACTGAACAGGAAATAGAGATTAGAAAGTTTCAACTAGGACAAACATGTACAGAAGATTAAAAGAAAGACTGCTAAACTTCTGTGTCAACAACACCTGAAAATAATGGAAATAAGAACAGCACCTATATACTGTTGTGAGGTTATTTTAGTAAGCTTTTATATGCATGTTTTTCTAGGCCTGCATCTTGTGCCTTTTAGCCTAAATAACAATTTGTATTATTCATTTTTTTTTCTGACCAGAAGCTTCTTTCTGCTGTGATGTTTTATTTCTTTTATATCATATACCTTTAGTTTGTTTACATTCTTCTAAGTCTGACATTCTTGTTCTGTACTCTACTCAACACAGTACCCAATATTGTTGTCTGTGCGCAATGGAACACCACAATCTTTGCCACTTCACCAGAAACATATGTGTTCTCACGTTAGGGCAGTTTTCTCAGAACACCAGCTGTTTTATAATGAAGCATCCCTTTGCCCCCTATACATTAGAGAGAGGGTTCCAGGTAGAGAATTGGCATTGCATGCTGTTGCCTTGTGGCAGCTCTCTTCTGAGACTTGACTACTTTTCCACCTACCTGTGAGAGGACTCTCAGTAGACCAACAGCCCTCTTTGCTACTACTCATTCAGATATGAGTGATTGTGTCTTCCTAGGGATCCTGAAGGGCGGATTAGAGCTAACACTGCCATGCTTTAGTAGTGGTGTAGGTAGTAATTCCAACACTTAGCGTTTGGACATAATGGTGGGACTTTTCTTGTTTCACCACATTGCTATTATTACATTTTATCATCCTAATCATTGCAGTAGATGCCTTTTCATCTAGAACACAGTTGATTCAATAAAGTACATTGAACCAATTTCTGTGCATGTATGAGACGAATGCAACTGAGAGTAAAGGATGAGATTTGTTACACCACAATTTCCCAGAGAAATCAGAATGTCATGTGCACGACTACAACAAATCACCGCAACTTTTAAGTGCTGGTGAGATACTGCCAGCTGGCCGGAAGGATAAACCCGACAGTAGACACCCGGTGTGTAATACGTCTCAGTTATCCACAGCCTAGTGGTGCTTCTTCCCGAATCCAGCAGTATCATTTAGCATAATTAGAGCCAACACAACAGCACTCTACTCTTCTTCAATGGATAACTGGCCTTTATGACATCATGCGGCCTAACGAGAGTCATGTCTTTATACACCTTTTTGCTACTACTATGATTAATACACATTAATTATATGATAAAGTCATGATATACTTTTTATTATTTACCAAGTACACATAAAGGAATTTGGTAAATATTTATCGTGAGTGTCATACATAGTGATGTTAATTTCCAATAACGTGATGTAGTTAAGTTTTGTTTTACAGTCCACATGACTGTTTCCCCCCACTGCTCAAGGATGAGTATCTAAACACACTTTATTTATAGTGCAATAGTATAAAAACTGAGAACAGTGAACAAGGGAACGTGAGATGGTTGAATAATATTTGGAAATGCTAAGCAGTAATATACATTTTTCTTTCTTCTAATTAACAATAGCGTTGTTCTTACAGGTTGTGAAGTTTTAATATATAACTTAATAATATGCATCTTTACCTTTTATTTAGGTTTTCTCTCTTTTCAGACAGATTAAAGGACCTTTTCATTGTGGTAATGTAGGTAACATATTTTTCTGCATTGATAAACCATCCATAAATATACTGAAGTACACATTGTTAATTATACACCAACACACAATTGAAAATATACCAATGTACACACATATGCATACACTAAGATACCCAGGAAACCAGGCAAACACTAATGCATACATTGATATACACAAGCAAACACTTTGTATATACGTTGACTCATCTAGTGACTCACTGATCAATACACTTACACATACATGTACATACTGATCCTGATTCTGACACACTCATGTAGACACTAATCTATACACTAACATACCTGTGGAAACAATGAAGCATACACTAACATAGCCAGGTACACACATATTTATACACAAACTGACACATCCAGGCACACTCTAATGCATACACTAGGCATCCATCAACACACACTGATGTAGATACAAGCACACCCAGGTACACTCTCATATATACTTACACACCCAGTGACACTTATACGTACACTGAGATACCCAGTTACACTCTCATGTGTACACAGACACACCCGACACCCATTATTTCATACGCAAGCACACCCACTAACAGTAACGTATACACTGACACACCCAGAAACACACTGATCTATACCCTGATACACTCACATACACACTAATCTATATACTGATACATACAGGCATACATAAATACAGAGATTTCCACATCCAGATAGACACTGAAGCCTACACTGACATACCCAATCAAACACTAATGCATACACTAACATATTCACACTCACACACACTTATCTATAAACTAACACACTCATGCAATTTCTGAAATCTCTGCTAACATACCTAGACACACACTGATACACACACTAACATACCAGGCACACACTCATGCATACACTGGCACATCCAGGTACACACTAATGAATGCACTAACACATCAAAGGACACACTAATCTATACACTAACACATGCAGACACATACTAATCCAGACACTGACACACCCAGACCAACATAGATGTATACACTCAGACACCCAAACAAACAGTAACACATACACTAACACGCCCAGGCACACACAACTATATACTCTGATACACTCAGGGACACACTAATCTATACATTGATACATGCATGCATATATTATTACAGAGACTGACACATGCAGATAGACACTAAGGGGGTCATTCCGACCCTGGCGGTCATGGACCGCCAGGGCCGGGGACGGAGGAAGCACCGCCAACAGGCTGGCGGTGCTTCTGGGGCAATTCTGACCGCGGCGGTAAAGCCGCGGTCAGAAAAGGGGAACCAGCGGTTTCCCGCCAGTTTTCCCCTGCCCCAGGGAATCCTCCACGGCGGCGCTGCAAGCAGCGCCGCCATGGGGATTCCGTCCCCCTTCCCCCCTTCCCTTTTACACCGCCAGGAAGAGGCTGGCGGGAACGGGTGCTGTGGGGCCCCTGGGGGCCCCTGCAGTGCCCATGCCACTGGCAGGGGCACTGCAGGGGCCCCCTAACAGGGCCCCATTCAGATTTTCAGTGTCTGCAAAGCAGACACTGTAAATCGCGACGGGTGCCACTGCCCGCCCAGCGGGAAAGTCAGAATGACCGCCGCGGTCATTTGACCGCGGTGCGGTCTTCTGGCGGTCTCCGCCTGGCGGGCAGCACCCGCCGCCCGCCGGGGTCAGAATGACCCCCTAAAACCTACACTGACATAACATTAACATATACAAACACACACTTATCTATGAACTGACACATTCATATGCATCCTGAATGTCTCTTCTAAGATATCCAGACACACACTGATACATACACTAACATACCCAGGCACACACTCATGCATACGCTGACACACTCACACAAAGAGTAATGCATAAATTAACAAACCAAGGCAGAGACTTATACATAGAGAGACACACCCAGGCATATATGCTGCAATACCTATAAATACACTGATGCACACACTGACATACTCAGACAGACACTGATGCATACAGTGACATATCCAGCTACATGCTCATCCATACACTCATAAACCCTGATGCACACTGATGCCTACAATTATACACCCAGGCACACACTGATGCATAGACTGACACACCTAGGTAACACACTGATGCATACACTGACACATCTAGGCACACACTGATGCATACACTGACATACCCAGGAACACAATGTTACATATTCTAACACACCCTGGAACACACTGATAAACCCTGATGCACACTGATGCCTACAATTATATACCCAGGCACACACTGATGCATAGACCGACACACCTAGGTAACACACTGATGCGTACACTGACACATCTAGGTAACACACTGATGCATACACTGACACATCTAGGCACACACTGATGCATACACTCACATACCCGGGAACACAATGTTACATATACTAACACACACTGGTATACACTGATACACCCAGGCATACACTGATGCACACACAGAGACAGCCAGGCAGACACTGGCATACCCAGGCAAGCACTGACGCATACAGTACCTCACCCAGGCAGACACTCATACATAGACAGATCTACCAAGGGAGACGCCAATGCACACAGTTACACACCCAGGTAAACACTCATCCATACACTGATGCATCCAGGCACACACAGAGACATACACTAACACACCCAGTCATACACTTATGCATATATTGACAAACCAAGGCACAAACACACGTACACACTGACACAACCATACAGACACTGATTCATACACTGACACACCCAGGTGCACACTCATATATACACTGATAAATCCAGGACAACAGTAACACATACTATGACACAGCTAGGCACACCTGTCCATATACTCACACACCCAGATACACACTAATGCATACACTGAAATATCCACACAAACACTTGTACAAACACTAACAAAACCAGGTATAAACTAATATATACAGGCACAGACTTATCTATAAACTGACACACTCATGCCCGCACTGACATATCTTCTAACATACATAGACATAGACTAGTGCCTACACTCAGGCATGCAGGGACATATGTCTGCACATAGTGACACACTCATACAGACACTGATGCATCCATGCATATACTGAATAATACATGAACACACAGAGTAAGACATAAAATACAGACACAGCTCTTCTTTGAGAGAATGGAGTGGTTCTGACAAGAACCTTTTTTTTACTAAAATTCTTGAACCTTGTTTACTTTCTTTGGTGTTTTCTTTTCAAAAACTGTCTCTAAAACAAAGAAGTATACTAACAAAGAAAGAAGCAACTTGTATCATTTTGCAAAAAATTAAAACAAATTTTTATAATAGATAGAAAAACTCGCAATGGTGGTTGCCATTGGCACAGAAACATTCAGCCATAGAGAAGACCTTGGCACAAGCAGCATGCAATATTTAGAACACTGTTCTTTCCAGGTCGTGTGATACAGATGGCGCTCAAAGTAGAAGGACCTTCTGTGACTTCCCTCTCATGCAGAAACCTATTGTACACCCTTTCATGGATGGTCTTTAGGTGTTTCCACATGGAACTTATTTCACGTGAATACTTTTTTGAAGTCCTATGTGAAAGTTGCTTCCCACAAACTTACAAGTCACATATTTTGCTGTCACCTTTTTCTCTCCTGGAGGGATGGTAAGTGTATCCACACTTCACTCTCCTTCTTTGTTGAAGATATTCTCTCCTCTTCCTCAATGGTGGGATCTTCTGATTCTCGTGCCACTGATGAACTAGTAGCCACTGCTTCATAAAAACTCCAAAGAAAATCACCCAATGCAACAGCTCCTCAGGATTTGAGTGCTCTCTCCACAGGGATAAAATAAGAAATAACTACTGTAGGGTGTGGTTGCAACTGAAATAGGGCGGGGTCCAAATACTACCAATCAAATGATAATATTATTTTTCCAAATCGTGTGGATCTGCAGTTCCCTTCGTTGATATGTGGTTCCCAAAAATACATAATATCACATATTTAAAAGTGAAACAGCAATAGGTAAAATTAGATATACTTACTTATAGGAGCACAATTTCTCCAATATAAAAAACAGATGCCTGTATATACTAGAATTATACCTATAAAAAAAATAATGGGATGCGTGGCATCCTGATCACGTGGTCAGAACAAAAACCAAAGAGTGCAGCCATCTAAGTTTTCTGGATCCGTGGATCCGGATGCGCAGATCTGGATCCGCAGATCTGAATACATTAAAAAATATATATTATTAATGATAATAATACTAGAAATAATAATAATAATAATAAAGATAATGACTTTTAATTATTTAGTACTTAATAGATACAAAAGCAACTATGTATGCTGTAGTATCACACACACTTAGCAGCTCATACAGTTACTCTTATATGTAGTGAAGAACTGTTGTAACCTATTTAGTAATTCAAACACTCAGCTTCTTAAAAATGCTTCAACCCTAGTAGCGGTGACCATCAATGTGCAGCTTTACTGTCACCCCTACTTTGCATTAGTTAACCTGTTTAACAAGAGTCACTCATCCATACACCATGCACTAACTCATCCATGTGCTACCTATGCGCTCATTCACTCACCCATACACCAGTCATGCAGACACTCACTCACTCATACACCACACATGCACTCGCTGAATCACCTATACATGCACTGATGCATTCCCTTTAACGCCCACATGTTACTTATACACTCAGTCACCCACACACCACTCATGCACTCACTCAGTCATCCATACACATACTCATACACTCACTCAATCACCCACACACTGCTCATACACTCACCCACTCACCAGTACATGCACCATACATCACTCATGCACTCACTCTCTCACCTATCCACCACTCATACACTCAGTCACCTATAGACACACTCATATACTCAGTAAATCACACATAAATGCCTCATGCGCTCACTCATGAAGCACACACTGCCACACTTGGTGAATCACCCATACACCACTCATGCACTGACTCACTTGGACATAGTTCCACTCACACACTCACTCAAACACTCATACACCACTTACTCATTCACTCATACATATACCACTCACTCTCTCCCTACATATGCACTGTTAAACTTGTTCAGTGACCCATGCACACATTTATGCACTCATTCACTCATACATACATCACTCACACAGTCACTCATTTATTCACACAGAAGCACATTAATGCTTTCAGTCATTCATCCATACAAAACACATGCAGTCACTACCTTTCCTATACATACATTCATAGACTAAGGTAGTATATGTATATGTAATATATGTATTTAAACATCATATTAATATAGACACCTTGCAACCACCCTAAATACTTAAAACATTTCTAAAAGAAGCAAAAAGATACAAGTCACAGTTAGGGTATAAACTTTAAAAAAAACATTGAAAATCACTAACAAAAAAAAGCTTACAGGGATGTTATAGTTAGGAAATAACGTTCAAAATAACATGAACATTCTATGAAAAAAATCAAAGCTTAGAGGTATGTTACATTTAGGAAATGAAATTTTAAAAACATTGAAATTCACTGAACAAATCAAAGGTTACAGTGATGTTATAGTGAACTCACATATCACTAGTACAAAACCAGTAAAATTCAGCAGTTATAGTTACCTCAGCTAACTATAACTTGCAGCCCTGTAATGCATTGCTGCTGACCTCACATATTACATCACTCATGGCAAAGTCAGTGACTTTCCCATATCTTTGGCACTGTTTGACGAAATGCCCCCAAAAAAGTGTGATAGTGATTCTTGTTGTGCACATGGTTATCGGTCAAGTGAGGGCTGAGAAAAAGAGGGGGGCCAAAAACTTGAGTTTCCTATGTTAATTCCTACAGGGCATTTGAAAATCACTACAGCCCAAACCACTGGACTAAATTACACCAAATTTGGAAGAAAGCTAGCTGGTGGCATGCAGATTGGTGTAAATCTATTCAGTACTTTAGGAGAAATTAAAGGAAATGCAAATTTGTATATTTTAAGTTGTGAAGACTTTGCTAATCATAATGAGGTCTTGCAGGGAAATGTGCAGCTCTGATTGGCCACCATAACTTCAACTAGGTATTGTTGGAAGCCATCTTGAGACTCGGCTTCAGCAGAGATCCACAAAATAAACGTAAATAAAAGGAAAAGGGGTAAAAGTATGGACACCTTGACCCTTTGCCGCATAGGCTCTCATTATCTTAATGAGACCACTGGATTTTGAGTAGCAAGATCGTCCACGATGTGGGGGACCCACGGTGGATGACACTTGCCACTCCAAATCCGGGCTTTGCTCCGCTAACTAGCGGTGCCTCATCTCTCCCGGATGGTTGAGATGATTGGGCAGTCGAGCGCATGACATTTCTGTACTTCTCAGGTAAATCGTGGTCACTCAGGTCACAACCGGTTCTCTCATACACAGTACAGTCTCATATATAAATGTCAATAAAGTCAGTGTAAGTTTTAAAGATTGGTTTAATAAAACGACTGCTTTTTGGATAGCAAAGTATGAGCTACAATAACCAGAACTACACAACACAGTAATATTAAAATAGTAACGATGAGAGTGAAGCACAAGAATAAGGCTATCAAGTGCCGCTAGATTATTCTCTCTGTAAGTTATATTTTGAGCACAGCATGTTAAACTCTAAGCCTGTTTTTCAGGTTCCCCCAGGAGGACATTAACCATCATACTTGAGCAAAGGCCTGTAATCTGCATCAGCATCTGCAACGGGGCATTCAGCATACAGTTGTGGTTCCCTGGCTGGAATATCCCTCTTGATATTCACTAGGACTAGAAAGTTTTTTTTATAACTAACACGCAGATGTTCTAAGAAAATGTCCCTACTTAAGGATGTGTATTCTCTAGGAATGCTGGAGACTAAACTTCTACCACGTTTATCCGCAATGTCCCAGACTGTAGCCTTGACTGAAGCACAGGGCGATCAAGAATGCCTTATTTGAGAACACAGTGCTGAACTAAGCTAAACATTGTGATAGAAGAAATTAAAACAAGACCATAAAAACAGGTTATTATAAAATAACAATGCAAAGCTAAATAAAGCTAAATAATATCTAGGGCAAAGTGCACAGCGGCCTAGTGTATTAAACTAACGTGCATGGAGCTATACTTAAAATGGCTACACAACACCTTCAGCTCTTGTGTTGGGGTTCCAGATGGACCCCGCCAGAGCAAAAAGGCACTTTAAAAAAAAATGTGTACTGTTAATTAGTGACATTGTCATGAATTTGGGGTACAAATGTAAAAAAAAAAACAAGTGCAGTCTCCCACACTTGTTTGATTAAAGCCCGGGGTGGTCCAGGTCCCGGGGGCAAAGTAAAAAATAAGGATGGGGAACATGGGGGTCCCCTCCTGGGCTTTTCAGTGCCCCAGGGACCGCCAATTCCCCGGGGCTTATTTTTCACTTAATGTGGGAGGGCTGTGCAGCCATGGTGACTGCCACCTTCCCGGGGCTAATGTTTTTGAAAATGTTGGGTAGCCATCCGGCCCCCTCGCAGCCCCAGTGACCACCACCTCCCCTCGGCACTTAGTACAATTTAAATGCAGGGGCGTCTCTGCCCCCGGCAGCCCTGGGGACCGCCACCTCCCATGGGGCACTCATTTTAAATCAAAAGAGGACCGAACAGCCACAGGGACTGCCACCTCCCCAGGGGACATATTCCAAAGGGGGCACTCACCCCCCCCCCACTGCCCTGGGGAATGCCACCTCCCCAGGGCAAATATGAAAAAAGAAAGAGCGTCTGTTTCAGGCCCCTGCCACTCTGGGGACCACCCCCTCCCTGGGGCTAAATGCAGAGTTGGAAGGGCCACAGATGGTGGGTCATGAGCTATAGTTACCTTAGGCCACAAGTTATAGTTACTTGAAATAACTCTAAATATAACTGCTGAATTTCTATGGATTTGTACGAGGAAATTCAGAATCTAACAATAACATCCCGGTAACCTTAGTTTTTTTCAGGTAATATATATTACCTAGTGAGTGTCAAGAGTACTAATGTCTAGATCACATGTTTGAAATGGGGTTCTTTAAAGAATTGTTTGTTACTTCTGTTGTGGAATTAAGCTCTGTTACCTTTATTGTTTATATGCACATGCCAGTTGTTTGTCCAGAAGTAATCTTAATGATTTTTCATAGTCAACAATGTTGGGGGTCATTGCTAAATTGTGGACTTTGAGACACTTTTCTATATGGATTTTACATTGAATGTTGAATTTCAGGGTTCTGTAGATGAGCAGTTTGTATTTCATGTTTAAATTTCAGAAGATGCATTGACATCCAAGTTTGATCTTACTGAAAATTTAAGCGGTCAACTATATTTCTTCTGGATAAAAGATTTTGAAGTACAGTTGAATTTCATCTGCATACAAGTGCCTTTAGATGTTTGACTGTTTCAGGACGAGAGCAATGGGATTCATATAGATGATGCAAGGTTTTAGTGAACCTATTGATCCATGTGGGACCTTTTGCTGCAGTGGTGCTGTTTTAGAGCTTGAGTTATTCATTTTAATGTATTAAATATGGTGTAGGAAAGATGAAAACCACTTCACGCTTACGTTATAGGTTCTTAACATGTCCTTGATAATTCTAAGAGCTTCATGGCTCATACCATTGAAGTCTGCTAAAAGATATAAGAATATGGGGAAACAAGAGCTGTCTTCCACTAGGATGTGCAGGGTGTCATCCACTACTTTTAATATTGCAGTCTCTGTGCAACATCCTTGAGCAAATGGACTGTAGGATATCCAGCAGCCCGTTCTCCTGTAGGAAGAGTTCGACTTGCTTTTCTACATTCCTATCACCTTGCCGAGAAATAGAAGATTGAACACTGGACAGTAGTTATTAGGAGCTCTTGGTCCTCTCCGTGTGCTTTTTAAAAACGTCCTTCTTCTTTTTAGGACATTTTTGATTGATATCTGAGTTCAGGAAACATTAATGAGATTCAAACAGGTAAACGCTATTAAATTAACAAGTATTGCCACACATGCACTATTGACTGGATTTCATAAACACTGCACTTTAACTACAGCTTCTTACTTCAAAGTTTTTTTGTCTGATGCTCATGTACTAACTTTTGCTAACGAAAGAGAGACTGCTTCTTACAGATGTGCATGGCCCAGGTGTAGGGTTTCTAAATTCTTCTCCTCCAGAAATGGTTCTGGTGAAAGCCACTAGTCCATAAATGGGTTTCCTTCAAGTTTTATAAAGGGTAAAAGTATCAACAATGTGTTTTAATTTAGGCGCTGTAGAAAAGCTATAGATATATGTATTCAGGGTTAAACTGACAAAGTAGCTCCATCATAAAAAGAGTAATTCAAAGTAAAAACGATATGAAATTTACAGGAAAGAAGGCTGCCATTACAGTTATTAAGCTTATTGAACTCCCATTATAAGTGTTTTTTCAAGAAGTCAAATTATCTTATTTCTCAATGTCATCAAATATACAGTCTGCCTTTCTATGGTCAGCTAGAAATTGTTCAATTAGAAGTTTTTGCTACCTTGCAGTGCTAAGTGCTTTAGCTGTCAAAATTTGACAAGCCAGTCAACGTTGCCCGAGCAGCACACAAGGGCATTAGGCATACCATTTTGTTATCCGGGGCTCAGGAAAATAAGAGTCAGAATACATATCTATATTTCTAAACACAAATGTTCAAGCAAACACACAGATGACACGAACATCAGGGTATATTGCATATAGTGATGCTGGTACCTGTAATGCAGTGGTGTTTGCAAGTGCATTTGACTAAGGTTCGAATATTGACTTTTGGAAGTGTTTCCGTTTAGGGAATATGTTGTTCCCTCGATTTGTGTGCTTCATTGCAAAGTCAATCAAGTTTTCCGTGCATTTTGTACATATCTATGTTTCTCATAAAAAAACAGTATTTATAACACAGGCTTGTGTGTCAGTTCTCTTTTCAGTGTGAATAGTTTTACATGGATTTTTGAGTGAGTGGGACACTGTTGGACACCGCTTGCAGCTGCTTAGACTACTACTTCTATAACCCCCTGCCCAAGAGCTCAATGAGGGCCCATGGGTGGGGCTCTATAGAGCGTGCAGCAGCTCCAGTTTACCGGACGCTGTAGGACTCTGCTTTCTGCCACCTGGACTACTACTTCAATAACCCCTTCCTAAAAGTGAAGAAAGGGCTGCAGAGGGTGCACCACAAAGCAAGCTGCAGTCCTCACTCGAGGGATGCAATCAGGACACACCCGGCACCCGGGAGAATCTCGGGCCAAGAGCAGGCCCATTTACATTGAGCACAACCCAGAAGAGGCCGTGCTGGGGCCCCCTTGTGGCTCTGATTTTTTCTGGTCCTAAGCCTGAGTCCAGTTGACCATCTGGTCACACATTGTTTGATTTGAGATTTGCTCCCCAGTGGGCTCCATTCCTACCTTTCTTGCTTTTTGAAGATCCTCTCTCACTTCAGTCTGCTGAGTCTGTCACTTGTGGACTGTGTTCATTGATTGCCAAGGCTAGCATTCCTTGGTTCCCTACCTGGTTTCACCAAGGTAAAGGGTTGTAAGCTGCAACTTGGGCTAACGCAAGCTGGGGGTACCAAACAATGCCCCTAATTAAAAATCCACTTTGGATGGGTTCAATGAGTGGGTGGTAATTGATGAAGAAATTCAGCTTATGGAATGGTGGCTGTTACTTGCCACTGACAACCATAATGTTCCCTTACCTGCTATTCAAACGAATCCTACACTACTTAGTGGGGGGTGCAAGCAGTGATTTAGGTGATGCTATCACCATGAACCTGACCTCCACAGTTGTCACACCACAAATGACAATGACCCTTCCCCATTGAGACAGCCTACCTCGAACCAAAAGAAGCAAGGTAAATAACCTAGATCAAGACCCACGCAGTCTGACTCTTTGTGTATGCATGCCTGTGATCCAGCACGCTGTCCCGGTTATTGATCTATAAACTTTGATATCAATGACCTTCTTACTCAGTCAACCAAGTCATTCAAATCTGTCCTATCTACTAGTCTCCCTTTGGATGCTTGTCCATCATTGAAAGCATGTTGTCTGAGGCTCAGGGATCTGGTGATGATGCTCACTGTCAGGAGAAATTCATCAGCATCACCGCCCTAACCATGACTACACAAACTTCTTCTGCAATGGATGCTCCAAAGGCTTCCTTCAATCTCTGGATGCCCTTTTGCCAAACATCATCTGGACATCCCACCACCTTGCTGAGCCCACCTCACACTTGGAAATGTTTACTGCTAAACAAACTCCTCCAGTCTTGGACAGCCTCAGTGGTTGCCAACCTGTGTTTCATTTTCCACCTGGCTCCTGTCCCAATGTGAATATTTTAGCTAGTGTTCCACAACAGCAACCTAAAATGACAGAGAGCGCCGAACAGTTAATGAACAAGGCCACTCATTGGCTACACTGTTATGTTTGTTGCAAATACAATTTTTTTCTGAACATTTTGTTGATAATAGAGTGGCTTGGTTGGGCTCCATGGTCAAGGAATTTGAGGGGGACTGTATCATTGTAAACTTTGCTAATTATTCCATAGCAGAGGTTGTGATTTGCCTATCTTGTCAGGGCCTAGGTCAACAAAGCAATTCGAAGGTCTTGCCATTGGGGTATGTTTTATAAAGATCTGACACTGAGGGATGATTCTCTGAGGGAATAGATTGTCCGTGAGTTGTCACAGAGTGTATCTTATCCTGTCCCTACGAGCAACAGCTTTCCTACCTTCTCTGGGGAGCGTAGCGCAGATTGACTTAACAGCTCTTTCTGCTGCCTAGTGTTGTTTGTGGTCCTAAAGTCAACACATATGATAAGAGGACTTTTTCTTCATTGACTGCTCTCGATCTGACTTTGGAAACCGACCAGTGTCTCACTACCATGTCCCCATTGGCACCATCCTGCCCTGTAATGAAGTTCAAGTTGCTGATTTGGAATATTACTGGACTTGTTGCCAAAGTGAAAATGAAGAATTGATTGGATTTTATTTATATTTATCCTATTATTATTATTCTTATTATCAGACTTGAGCTCCTATGAATTTATTTAATGATGGCTTTATTTGTTTCTCTGTTCCTCCTTTATCTTCTGGGATGGGAAGGGCTTGTGCTGGGCGAGCTGTCTGGTTAAGACCAAACTTGATTGTGGTATCTTGCCCATTCCCACAAACAGTATGTTCATTCAGGAATTCCACATTAAGTGGAGTAAAACTTTTATTTTTGTGCTTATCAGTTTTTATAATGATACATTTTCTACCCATGACAATCCTGATTTTACTTCCCTTCTTAATTTCTTTGGTGATTTGGAACATAGGGCCTGGTGTACAAAACATTCTCTGCTCACAGTTGGACAGATTCAAATAATCAGGCCATTTGTGACCGGAAAATGCTTTTCCGGATGTACATAATACAAAATGGAATTTGGTAACTTGTTGCTGAATCACATTTTGCATTCACAATCCTATGTTTGGAAGGGGAATGTTTAGAGAATCCTTTCCAAATACTAAATCGGTATGGTAAGTATCACTGTTTTGTGATTGAGTTCCGGGTTGCAATACTGTTATTCTTTACCACCAGTTTAAAACTGATGCAAAGGTGAAGGGGTCCCTTGGGGATTCCTTCACCTTTGGGAATCGTATAAAAAATGTTGTCTATGAGCATGTGTTGGTCCCATGGACCACTGCCTACTCTTAAAAATAAAACTGCGAAGTTTCATTTTTTCCTATTAAATACATCTTGTTTTCCTTTAAGGAAAATGTGCTGCATTTTTTTAAAAAAAGGATTGCGTTATTAAAAAGCAGTCACAGACATAGTGGTCTGCTGACCATGGCTGGCCACCATCCCTGTGATAGCTACGATTCCTACCGGGTTGCAAATTCTGACCTACCTGATTAATATGTATGAGGCAGATCTATTTGCGACCCATTAGCAATCATTAATGAAAATCAAAAGATTTTTATACATTAGGAATACCGGTTTCCTAATTGTGATTCAGAGATAATCACAATTAGGAAATCAGTATTTCTAATGTTACTACATCTGGTCCATGGTCTCTTATATTCAGACAATGGTTTACCTATTGTCCTCATTGGGCATTTCAACGCAAAACTTAAAGGTATTGAACAGAATAATTCATGTTTAAACCTTATACCAAGACAGCCCCTGCTGGCCTGAGGGACCGGAGAGGTTTGATGTTATTTTTGTATCTGTTCAACATGATCTATGTAACGTGTTTGAGTAGATCCCCCCCACACTGTCTTTCAATGCATATTTTCATGGGAGGGGCTGGAATTACAATAATTGATTATATTTTTGTAAACAGGAATTTTCTTGATTACATTGTGGATGGTGTGGTTATCCCTTGTACTTATAGTGACCGTAGTCCTTTCTCCATGACGCTGCCAAACCCAAAGCTTCGATCTCAGGCTGCTGACTTGGGGGGCAGGAATGGACTTCCTAAGAGTGACGGGCTTAGGCAGTGTGGAAGACTGTAAATTTGCATGATGTTCAGAGTAGGCACTGTGCAGACCACATGAGTACACTTTATGCTTGTCTTAGTCTGTCCTATTATTCCTCCTATAGTGTGGACTCTTTTTTTGCCTTAGGCGACACCATTGAATCATATTTCTTGAAGCCTATTGTAAATTCCGGAATATCTGTCCACTCTTCAATAAGGCATACAGGCAGGCTAATAGATGCCTGCACAGTGCCTCTAGGGCTATACCAGGGGATTTGGAGGTTGTTGCCTCTTGTAGAAGATCCTATAAATTGACTTTTAATAGAAGGAGGGTAGAACTTGGGGAGGAAGTATATACCACACTAGTTACTTCTTGTAGAACCTGAAATACAAACCTGTTCTGGTATAATATTAATAGCAACAAACTCCTATAACTGATCCCAATCTTCTGTGTGCCAACATTAATGCAGATGCATGGGAGGAGCACTTGAAACAAGTGTACCATATGCTTTGATACTGCTGGTGGAGAGTTGGACACTGGTTTGCCCATCTTCTCTCTAGGTATCACATTTACAGTGAATGAAGTTGCTGAAGCCATTTGTTAAAGCCCCGGGGCCACATGGGGTCCCTATGGATTCATATAAACTGGACTTGGACTATTGGGCACTTATCGTCACAAATTATGCCAACATAGCCTGTAAGACAAGCTTACCTAGGTCATGGTATTCTGCTATTATTGTCCCATTTCTGAAAAAGGGAATAGGGCATCTCCTTGCTGTTATAGACCCATCTTGCCACTGGACTCCTCTGTGAAAGTCATTGGTAGGGCTTTTCTCAATTATGATTATGAAAGAGATCACAAACAACTACATTATTTCAGACATCCAATATAGTTTTAGATATGGCCTTGGCACCTGAGAACAATGTTTCAATCTACATTTGCTGGTTAACAAATACACTTTGGTCAAAGGGGGTGTTTCATCTTGCCTTCATGGATCTGAACTGTGCTTATGATATTGTGGTCATATCGAAACTTTGGATGGTTTGGATGGTTTTGGAATCTGAGGGGCTTGATCTTGGTTTGGTGTCTTTTTTACAGGCTCTTTATATTGATCTCAATGCCTCAATTAGATTTGGGGCAAATGGTGAATGCACTGAGAGCACTGGCCTTGGTTGAGGTTGTCCAGGAGGGTTGCGTTTTGACTTCAATACTATTTCCTCTCTACATCAATGATTTGGGTTCAAAACTAGCTGCTAATGGGAAGGACATGCCAAATGAAAATGGCTGGAGTGTCCACGTTTTTCTACATGCAGATAATGCTCTGTTAATGTTAAGAACATCTAACGGTCTTAAGTTACTGTTAGATACATTTGCTGGTTTTATAGACTGTCTATGTTTGGACACGAATCTAGCCAAAAACGTTGTTATTCTCTGTGGCCCTAAAAAGTGCGTTGTTTTACGCTTCAGGAAATCCTATTAGGTAGGGCCTCTGAATTTTCATACCTGGCGGTCACTTTTGTCTCTCAGGGGCCTTTGGCTCCGTGTTTGAAACAGAGAGAATTTAAGTTTTGTAACTTGACTGGTTACCTTTTTAGCTTAGCCTCCAAAATAGGTAAAAAATTCATAGTACCCCATGTTAAGATTTATATAAAAAAGTCTGTTCCCTTTCTAGTATATGACTGTGGTATGCAGGGGTATAAAGTAACCAAATTCTTGCAGGAGGAGGAATATGAAGTTTGTAGGCATAATCTTGGTGTGTCACCAAGTTCACCTATGTACTCTTCACACAGGGAACTTGAATTATCGTATGTAGTCAAAGATATTAATTTGGCCCCACTAATGTTATGGTGCTCCATTTGGCGGAACCTTGAGGCTTCCTTGAACAGGGAGATTATCAGGGATTACCTCTCATGTGTCTCCACATTCCCTCTCAGAGGTGCACCGAGTACACTAGCCCCAAGTTAGGCAGATCTGATCTATTTTTTCAACCAGTTGATATTACAGGGAGGGACAAAAGCTGGGTTAAAAACTGCTTTAGAGAATTTAGAAGAGTGTAAAGAGAACAGGCTGAGCTGAGGAAGTCCACCAATAGAGAGTACCTATCAGTTCAACCCACTCTTGGAATGGAATTATATCTGGAAATGGTTTTGAAGGCCAGGGCACTTTTAACCAGATTTAGGTAGGGTCAGATCAGATGCCAGCATTCCTTCCTATTGGGCCAGTTTGACCCCAAATCCATTCTGGTTTGCCCCTGTGATGAGCATTATTTGCAGATTTTGGTGCATTTTGTTTTTGTTGCAGGTTTAATTGTTGCTACACTAGCAGCTTTTTAGTTCCTCTCCTCAGAGGCACCACAGTTTCCAGACACATTCCAGCACATTTATTCTTACAGACTCTTCCCACCCCAAGGTGTGCTTAGGTGTGGCCTCTGTTTTTAATCATGCATTTAGCATAGCATAATGATATTGTTTTTTCTCTCTCCTGGGCGAATGCAACGGAATACTAACTAGCCCCCAGGGAAACATTTCTATTGCAACTGGGGAGAGGCCCACTTCAACTAGCAGGAAGGAAGGTTCCATGAAAATCGCTGAGATTTTCATGAAACGTGGGCAACAAGTTACTGACACTACAGGGGCGGGTGAAAGTAGGAACGTTATCACCCATGCGGCCCCCTCCCTAGCAGAAGACCTACCACTTGCCATCAACGATTCCATCCAGCTCAGTAACCGCTTCAATCCCCTAACCAACCTCCCTGAATCACGCGACGACATCAACCCAGACACCCTGGCAGATGGGCCAGCAGCAACCAACACGCACTCTCCTCATGTAACCCCACAGCATATCGAATACATACAAGCTCTAAGGAAGGAAGTCACAGAACTCAAGCATATGGTTAACTCATTACTTGCAATAGTAAAACAGCTAACCCACGCAAATAACACGACCACCAGTAACCTTGCCCAAAATCCAATCCTATCAGGCATCACAACAAACTCGCCCAACTCCTCTGCTTCTAGCCACGCTGGCCCTCACCCTACCAAAGAAAAGACCATGAACTCCCACCAGTCTCCCCTCTTCCACAATTTAGGCATAGGAAATTCACTAGACATCTATCATAATACCCTCAAACCCATGAGCAACACTGCCTCAAAATACTCTACGCAACCTGCCACTGACCAGTCCCATTTAGGTAATATAGTTCTAATGGTTAACGTTCCCAAGTTAACCACATTGGCGCACAAGGAAGGGGTAGACTCTATCAAAAACAAGGCAATCCACTGGATTCGCCATGTTAGAGGCTGCCGATCCATAATACGTGAGGACCTAATTACCGTAGTACGACGGCCAGATCCGGGAACTCACTTTGATATCCTAAAACTGACACTCAAGAACAGGACCATGGCGAACAATCTGGTGGCCCTAGACGCAAGAACAAGCCCACCTGCACACTCACGCATCCAGTTTAAACAGCCCAGGTCACCCACGCTCCACGAGGAACGCCCGAGTTACCACCCGGCAGAAAACCTATCCCCTCTTGGTAAACATGATTGACTCACAGCCCCACCTAAAATCTATGCAGGCAAACCTTGCAACCTTCCAACATCCATCACCCCCAGATCCTCCTTTTACCCCACCACCGTCTGTCCATGTATTCACCCCCCTACCCATGATACCGTGACCATTTCCGGCTCACCGAGCAATCATGACAACGATGCTCCACCCATCTTGCAGGCACATTGCCCACCAAACCTAGAGCTGCTGTCTAGGCCCGCAAGCATCTCCTTGATCAGGACCAGGCCTGTTCCAACAGAGGAACATCACCAACCACCACAAACCTCACGGGCAAACATTGGCATCAACCCATCCCTGCTCCCCCAGCCACATCTGCCAAACCAACCCCTGACAGCCAACCTCAAAAACCCCGGGCATTTAGGTAGGACAACTCAGTCACAATCTGGGGTACGACTTGTCTCATGGAACGTGGCAGGTCTGAAACCTATTCTTCCCCTTCCATCCTTCTCCTCATTTATTGACGAACATGACATATGTCTCCTACAGGAAACATGGTCACTCGACCCACTCTTCCGAACAGGCTACTCAAATTTCCACATCCCCGCTGTGGCCAGCACGAGAGGCAGGCCCTCAGGGGGTCTGACCATCTGGATCAAAACATCACTTAGCTGCCATATATCACAGCTACCTACCGCCTCTCCCGACCTGTTAGGCCTTCGTCTATCCTTTGGGCCTGACTCTGTGGTGAACATCTTTAATATCTACGCTCGAGGGGTCAGGGGGGGTCAAGTCTCCAAAACCCTCTGCGCCCTCGTAGCCCTCTTACAAAATTATCCCCGCCATCATAAAACCATTGTGGCTGGGGACTTCAACATCACATTCGAACCCCTTGACTGGGACGATCTCAGGTCCACCCGCGAGGAAGATCAAGTCTGGTCTATCCCCGCCCTGTCCATTGCACCCATCAAAAGGTGGACGTCGGTTGCGATTCAGGTAAAATCATTGACCATGGAGTTTGGACTCAGGGCGCTAAATGGCAGAACTAATTCAGACACCAACGGTAGTCACACATACAACAAAACGAACCACACCAGCAGAATCGATTATTGCCTATTCGATATAAGATTATGGCCTCTAGTCATCGATATGACAATCATCGAAAGGACCGAAAGTGATCACAACCCTCTTTCTGTCCACACATTAGCCCTAGGTAACCTCCCAGCCACGTCTAACCCCGCAGCAGTAGCACCCGAGGGTATTAACCTGGCCAACAACAAAAGACACCTAAAATGGGTCAATATTGTGGCCCGGCCCGCACTCATCAATGCTGCCAACAACACCCTAAAATCCACACTAAGGGACCTAGAGGCAGGTTCTGCAACACCCCACCCGGAAATTAGCTCAATCCACACCTCCTGCTTTAGGGATATCGCAAACGACCCAAAGCCAGGCACCGCTGGTTCAACAAAACGTGCCGGTCCCTAAACAAGCGCCTAGTTCAAGCCATTAAATCCAAGGACCCCATCGCCATCCGCGTAGCTAGGAAGTCCTATAAATCTGCAATATGCATAGCCAAGCGTGATCAAGATAGTAAATGGTGGACATCACTCAGCGACGCTGTGCGCGAGAGAAATTATAGTCTGTTCTGGTCCCTGGCAGCGCGAGGCCCCGAAACCAGTGGTTTGGACATCACAACCAATATTGCCCCAAGAGACTGGATAGCCCACTTTAGTAGTCTGTACTCCCCTGATCATGATAGCCCCACCTCTGTTTGTACGGGCCCCCTCCTATTTCACTCGTTAGCACCAACCACCGCAGCACCCCTGTTGTTCTCCCAAAGTGATATAACTTACTCTCTAAGCACTCTAAAACGCGGCAGGGCCCCTGGTTCAGACTGCGTCCCAGCAGACCTATTCTCAACAGACCTAGCATCCTGGTCAAGATATCTCACCATTCTAGCTAACGCAATAGCATCTGGGGCGCCAATTCCCGACTCTTGGAAAGCGGCCATTGTTATTCCAATCTTTAAAAAGGGCGACAGATCTCTTCCCTGTAACTATAGACCCATTAGTCTAATTGACTGTGTCCAAAAAGTCTTCTGCCACTGCCTCCTAGGGAAGATAGAAGAATGGATAATTGACCACGATATCCTTAGCCCCCTCCAAGCCGGTTTCCGAAAGAAGATTTCCACCACTGATCAAGCCCTCAGATTCCTATTATTATATTGGAAAACAGTGTTCATCGGTAAAGGCAGCCTTTATGTAGCTTTCGTGGATCTCAAATCTGCTTTTGACCTAGTACCTCGCAACAAACTGTGGGTCACTCTCTCTCGGATGGGAATCCCGGAACACATCCTTGCCATTTTGATACGACTCCACGAGGACAACTACGCACAAGTCAGGTGGGGCAACAAGGGCCAACTTACCGATAGAATCCACGTCTCTAGGGGTGTGCGGCAAGGTTGCGTACTTGCCCCGACCCTCTTTTCCCTGTACATCAACGAAATTGTCCCCTCCCTCCTCAGACTGCAGGCTGACGCACCTTCACTTGGCACACAAAAAATCCCAGTCTTACTCTTTGCCGATGACACTCTCTTGATATCTAAGACCCCTAGTGGTCTAAGGAAACTCCTTGCGTGCTTCGAGCATTTCTGTTCATCCCAGGGACTCGAAATCAACGCAACGAAAACCAAACTAATGACCCTTAATCCCCACAGATCTTTCAAAGGGAAATTTACTCTAGAGGGCTCCTCACTCGAGAAGGTGGGCATTTTCAGCTACCTGGGCATAACACTCACTGACAACATGTCCTGGAAGCCACACATAGGAAAACAAGCCCTTAAATTAAGACAAACAACTGGGGCTCTACTAAAAAACTTCCACCTCTCACACACAAAACCAATTCGCCCAGCATTACAATTATACGAAGCCCAGGCAGTTTCCTCAGCGCTCTACGGGGCTGAACTTTGGGGTTATACCAAAACCCAAGACCTAACCACCGCTGAAAACAACTTCTTAAGAAACCTTGTGTCCCTTCCGCTAAGCACCCCACTGTTCCCTCTTTTCAAGGACCTCGGCATCAAACGCATTGGTCACAAAGCCCGCCTGCGACCTCTGCTGTACTGGCGGCGTCTCTGGACCACTCCGGAACTTGTCATCTTCACCGAAGCTCTACAGGTCATCCTAAAAGCCGACCACCTGCACAGAATCCCCTGGCTACGATCCATCAAGGATTTACTCCACTCTATCGGGCTCGATGATCTCTGGAACTCACCAGCCACGTCAGTCTTTCCCTCGAAAAGCGAACTAAAGAAACTTTACTGGCAAAGGGCCAACAACGAAGACACTCGGGCTGCACTCCACACTACATTATCTTGTGACTTTGCCAACCTAAAAGAGTCATGCAAGTACGAAACTTTTTGGGACCTAATCACGGCCCCAAGGGAAAGGAAACTGTACTTCCAGCTCCGCATTGGAACACTCCCATTAAGACTTTTCACCAGCAGCTGGTCACACAACGAATCCACCGCATGCCCTGCTTGCAAAGCCCCCGTGGAGAATCTCCCTCACCTCCTTTTTGCATGCCCCGCGTATACTGCCCCCCGTAGGAAATGGCTGGCCACGGCATGCAGACTACTGGGAGCACGCTGCTCTGCGCTAGCTCTGCGAATCCTCAGATCAGACACCAGACCAACGCTAGTGATCGCTATCGCCAAATTCCTCGGAGCTAGTTGGCTTATTAGAGGGAAAACTCTCCTGGACAAAGACTCCAAATAAGACTGTCCCAACATCCTGCAGAGTGCATTTCACTTCATTTCATTTTTTCTAATTTCATTCCATTTTATTTTATCTCATTTTTATTCCATTTTAATTTTTATTTATATTTCATTCCCTTTTATCACCATATTTACCTGCAATTTTATTTTATCATGTGCATTTATTTGTATTTATTACTGCTCGCGCTTTTTTGGCTCTTGTAGCCGCAATAAAGCTTCTTTGAATTGAATTGATATTGTTTTTGCTATTTTAAACACCCCTGCCATCTCAACAGATTCACTTGAAGTTGTTTTTGTTTTTTTAACTGCTGAGAGGGAACTTAGCCTTTATGTATTGCTCAGTATTCTATCATCATACGGCATTTTAGTTAGGTTAGACCACGGATGTATCATTTATGTATCATTTATGCTATTGTGACCTGGGGAATTTGATAATTTGAAGGTTAGTTTCACCTGTGTGTTGGGTGGTTACTGCTTTTAACCCTGCACCTTGCACTTTTGCTGATGGTTTAACAACCTGCTGTTGAAATACTACTTAGATTGATTGGCAATCTAGTATTGTGCACAATGCCTTTTCATGTTTACCTGATTTTATATTACAAGTGTTTTTTATTGCGTTTTTATGTGTTTTTGCTTTCATGGTCTGTTTTTAAACCAAATAAAGGGCCTTATTACCAGTTTGGCAGGCATGGCATGGTCAGATTCATTACTGCACCGTTGGTGGTCTGCCTTCTCTATTTTGATGCATGCGGTTACATAGACAAAAGACTCCACGGTCCTGCTGCCGCTGCCAGGAAATCTCAACCATGATGGAATAGCACTGCGTCTGGGGGAAGGTAGACCACCAATGTTACCACCAGCCCAATCGCGAAGTGCCTTCCCGCTGACGTGACTATGGAAGTTCAATAACCACATCTGAGCAGGCAGAAAGAGAGGGCTATAAGGCTGAAACGCACATCCTGTGCAACCATGGAGCTGATCCTAGTCTTGCTGCTGCTGTTCCTGCTTGATGACATCCAAAACCAACACCGTTGTGGATGCAACTAACAGTAAGCTAAGCTCTTACCCATTTCCGTTGACTCCTCAGCAAATAGATGCCCCGCCATGATCCTGTCAAGGGGTTCGTGGCCCCTGGCCCAAAAATATTTTGTGAAACTCCTGTTCTGAATTGTTCTCAAAGTATGATCCAGTGAGAGCTTTAGGATGCTCTCTTTCGCTGGTTCACTGACACTGCACAGGCACACTTTACAAAAGTGGACATGTGTTCACATCTCATATCAGGGATAGTGATGTGTGCATTAAATGGTGACATACAACAGCACCTCCTCATCAGTATCACAGCTATTAATCTCTGTGACACCCCCACATTGCCCACATGCTAGGTCCTGTTGTGACATCAAAGATACAGCTGTATGGATGTGTCATGAAAATGTAACACACCTTCTTTGCTAAATCTCTGTACTGGACTCATTCAAAGGTCACAATGTAAAGACTCTGTGAAGATTTGGTTTGCCTCCAGCAGGAGGACCCCTGGAAGGCTGGGACCTTTGGCCACAATCCACTTTGCCCATCCCTCAAAACACCTATGTGCACAGGACCTGTGGCTTGAAGTATGTCCCGGACACCCAATAGCATAACCAAGTGCTATGCATATGCAGGTAATGTGTAAGTGTCATGAAAGCAAACACTGCAATAACAACATTTCTCTCACAATAATATAAAGTAGGTTTAAGGTACACAAACAAAATGGACACATGTCAATTCAAATTCCTAATAAGGTATGACAATTTAACACCCTCCATGTGTGGATAGACAATTAGCTAACTTGCACACAACAAATACATATCCAAAATGCATCTTAGGGAGAAGGGCAAACTAAATGA
This sequence comes from Pleurodeles waltl, assembly GCF_031143425.1. Classification (NCBI taxonomy): domain Eukaryota; kingdom Metazoa; phylum Chordata; class Amphibia; order Caudata; family Salamandridae; genus Pleurodeles; species Pleurodeles waltl. The sequence continues at coordinate 925,588,574 of NC_090445.1, read as the reverse complement.
TGTTGACACTGGCCAAGCTGAAATAATTACCTTATGAGATATCACCCAATGCAATGTCCACCCCAATTGGATTTCATCCCACCTATCCATTAATTTAACATGTCACCGTGTCTTGTGTAACTCTAGCACCGGTTCCAAGTGTCTATCATACTAACTATTTCAAGTGGATCAGTAATCAGGGATGAAAAAACACAACTATAGTCTCACATCACTAAGTATCCAATAACATCAAATAGTTAGAAAAGTAATGGCAGGATGAATGTCTTCTAATCAAAGCAAATGTTTAATTTTGGAAAAAAACAATTAAATGTGGTAAACCAAAGGCCAGTGGCCAGTCAATTTTTAAATTGTGTGGCCCAGCACACCGCTGTACCACTAAACTTACCCGCTATGACACTGCTAAAACAACCTCCTCATAAAGGGGCATCCATTGGGCATGGCAGGCACCTTGATGGTGTTACTTGAGATGGAGATGTTTGGGCTTGGAAGGAGTGTCCTTGAGTTTGGAAGGTGGGAGTTTGGATGAGGAAGGGGTGGACTTACATTTAGGAGGGGGATTTAGGAGTCAGAACGGCTGGACCAGTGTTTTGAAGGGGGACCCTGGCAAGTGGAAGGGGTTGATGGGTCTGGACTAGGGGTAGATTTGGATGCAGAAGCGGAGAGTTTGGATTTGGCAATGGTTGGAACCGTTGTGGAAAGGGTTGTAGGTGGGTTGGGTGGCCAGAGGGCAAGGTAAATGGTTGGATCCTCAGTAGGAAACTTAGGAAGTGCTTTGGGTGTGAGGGGGTCTTGGAGTGTCAGTGTATGTGCTGCAAGTATGGGTGTGTGTTTCTCCTCAAGTGTCTTTCGGGTGTGTGATTGTTTCAGTCTCAGGCCCTAATGATGAGATTCATGGGCAGAAAAGACCATCCACCAAACTCCTGTGGTCAGGAGACCTCCAGCGTGGTCTCCTTCCTGCCAGCCGTATTATGAGTTTCCCATTGGGACGGCGGGTGGAAACACAGTTTCCACCCACTGGCCCAGCGGGAAATGCAGAACAACATTCACTCCAGCTCATAATAGAGCCGACGGCAATGCTATTGGGCATCGGATGCACCAGCACCATCGCGCAAATCACTGTCTGCAAAGCAGATAGTGATTTGCATGACGGAGCTGGCTAGGGGGGCCCTGCCCATGCCTGCACCCAGTCTCCGCCAGCCTTTACATGGCAGTGAAACCGCCATGTAAACACCGGCAGGGAAAGGGGTTATAATCCCCAGGGCAGCGCTGCTTGCAGTGCTGCCCTTGCTGATTGGGACTGCCGACACCCTGCCAGGCTGTCGGGCGGCCGAAAAGTGGCAGTGCCGGCAGTCCGTCCATAGTGGTAACACCACGGTCATAATATCGCAGTCCGACCACCGCTTTGGCACCAGGGTTATAATGAGGGCCTGAGTTTCTTAGGTGTGTATAGTGTGAGTGATGTGTCTGTAGATGTTGGTGCAATGAAGTACAGGGTGTATGCATGTTGTGACTGCTGCTGTGGTGGTGACTGTGGGTGTGGATGTCTGTGTTGTCTGTATGTATGTGATGGTAGTTGTGGTGATGAATGTGGGTGTGAAGGTATATGTGCTGAATGGGGATGTGGTGATGGGGACTTGGAGTGTCCACGTGTGTGTATTGTCTCCTGTGCTATGTCGAGATGTGATGGGGCGTGGTGTGAGCATGTGGGTGTGGTGTTGTCAGTGGTGTGTGCTGTGTCTGTGCATTTGGATGTGTGTAATTTCTTTTTGTGTGGGGTGCTTGTGTGTGCTTAGGTCTGTATGGTATGTGCTTTGGGCATGTTTGGCAATAGGGTATTTGGATGGGTACAGGCCAGGGGGAGAAACACAAGGTTGTGGTGGACAGGAAAATGTGGTGAGTAAGGACGCCAAAGCCTGAAAATATCTCTGTAAGCCAGACATGGCACTGTGAATGCCTTCCAGGTAGACCAGCATCTGCTACAGATGGGTGCCTAGATGGCATTCAGGAGTGCAGTCTGATGTGCAGACATGTGCCGCAGGAGGTTAATACCCTCCTCAAATCATAACAGTGGTGGGGGACAGGGGCATAGGTCCCTTTAGAGAAGGAGATGGCTCCCATCTGAGGGGATGAGGCCAGGCCAACTGTTTGAGAAACAACAGGGAGTGTGGCAATGGAACTTGCAGTGGTGGACAAGGATGAAGGTGGAACTAATTCTGCGTGGTCCACTACAACTCAGAAGTGTCCCCCGGGGGATAACTCTGTATCAGAAGAACTTGAGCTTGTGTCCTCCGTGGCATTCCATACACCCTTCTGGTCACTGGGTCCCTCCGTGTTCCAAACTGTAACGTCTGGACCCACTGTGACCAGCTGTGACCACAACAACTTTGGCCCCTTCTCCTTTGCTCACCCTGGATGAATCTGAAATGACATTTAAAATGGGTTTATTGCAAATGTGTTTCCACACCTGACCATCACACATCAACACAAAACATTTATAAAGTGCACATATCACACCAGCTTCATGGTTCAGTATGTAGGCTTCATCATTAGCTTGAGCACTTGCATGCATGCTACATAACCTGGAAACAGTTGGTTCCAGTTATGTTATAACCCCAGACAGCTCCAAAAGCATTGATGGCCTTGTCTACAATCCAGTCTAATGCCCATTCTAGGATAGTTGATCATTTTGTATACTTTGGCCGTTGTAGTACACCATAGTAAAATTATGTTACCAGTTAGAATGGCTAACAAATATACATTTCCACAATGTTCACACAATGCATAGATTTCACCAAATGTTCATTTACCTTACAACACATCATGATGTCACGAATGTCAAGTTAAAGACCAATGTACCATCAATAGGTGCTGCAGAAGACATCATGTCACATGCAAATGGTCATTGCACTCTGATGACACCTTTGACTTGAAACTTCATCATGGTCTCCCCTGTCTTTTTTGCATCTGCTTTCCATATTTTGACCATGTGCTGCACACTGTTTTTGCTGTTTTTGGGACGCTGGGAACTTTACCACTACTGACCGGTGCTAAAGTGAAAGTGCTCCTGTGTAAATTACATGTGTAAGTGGCTTTTCCATGATTTGCATATTTTGATTTACTAGTAAGTCCTTAGTAAAGTGCACTAGAGGGGCCCAGGGCCTGTTAATAGAATGCTACTAGTGGGCCTGCAGAACTGGTTGTGGCTCCCCCTTAAGTAGCTCTGTAAACATGGCTCAGACCTGCCACTGCAGTGTCTGTGCATGCTGTTGAAACTGCCAATTCGACCTGGCAAGTGTACCCACTTGCTAGTCCCAAACCTTCTCTTTTTTACATGTAAGGTACACCTAAGGTAGGCCCTAGGTAGCCCCATGGGCAGGGTTCAGTGTATGTTAAAGGTGGGACATGTATTGATTTGTTTTACATCTCCTAACAGTGAAATACTGCCAAATGTGTTTTTCACCGTTGCAAGGCCTATCTCTCTCACAGGTTAACATGAGGGCTGCCTTTAAATATCATTTATGTGAAGTTTACCCTTAGGAGCAGATAGAAATATGGAGTTTGGTGTCTCTGAGCTCACAATTTAAACATACGTCTTTTGGTAAAGTTGGTTTTTAAATTGTCAGTTTGAAAATGGCACTTTCCGAAAGTGGGCATTTTCTTGCTTAAACAGTTCTGTGACTGCCTGTTTGTGGATTCCCTGTGTGGGTCAGACTGACAGTTGGGCTGTTTGTGAATCCTCTCTAGACAGTGAGACAAAGGGAGCATGGGCGTAGTCTGTATATCCTGATGAGCCATCTGAGCTAGAGTGGAGTGAGGAGTGGTCACTTACACTTGAATAGGCTGTGCCTGCCCTCACAAAATGCAGTCTCCAACCCCCAGGTGTATGTCTGGGGCCAGGCATGGGCAAGGCAATATCCTGGGAACAGCAGAGATTATCCTTTATAGTTTGCCTACTTCAAATGTAGAAAAGGGTATAAGTAGTGGACATAAAACCCCAGATTTTTAGATTACTTCTGGAATCAAGAGTAACCTCTGCCAAGGAGAAGAGCTGAAGAGCTGGAGGAGGAGTACTTTCCCTTTGCCTTTGCCTGTGACTGTGCTTTCCTGTGTTTGCCTGCAGTTGCTGCTTTAGCCTGAAAGAGGAAAAGACTGGACTTTGTTGTGCATTCCTGCTTGAGAAGAATCTCCAAGGGCTTGAACGGAGCTTGCCTCCTGTTTTGAAGTCTCAGGGCCATCAAAGGTGTTCTCTGACAGCACCTGGACTCTCCGGTGGGACTCCTGCTTTGCCAAGTGGTGCCCTGTCCAGTCTCTGGGTCCTTGAGAGGTGAAGTTGGCAGAACATGGACTGAAAAATTTTCAACGCACCACCTGCAACACAGCGGAAAAACAAAACACGCCACCCGCTTTGTAGCAAAAATTGACGCTCCACCTACATCGCGGCTGGGAGATCGATGAATCGCGGCTGGAGAAACAATGCAACGCCCGCTTGCGGCATCTGATAATGACACAAACTCCACGTAGCATGGTTTTCCAACATCGTACGACCGTATTTCACATGCACCATAGCTGGTTGTCAAAGTCATTGTGAACTCAAGGTGCACGGTCCGGAAATCAACGCATCGCTCTCTTGCGAGAGAGGAAAACAACGCATCGCTGACCCGACCAGAGAAAAAACATCTCACGGCCTCACTTACGAGTAAGGAATCAATGCATTGCTGACTTTTCAAATGCACGCTTGCCTGTGCGACCTTATTTTTGATGCAAACCAGGTACTTCAAAATCAACGTTGCCATTATTTTCTATGGAGTAAGACTCTTATTCTTCTGAAAATTCATATCTTGACTTGTGGATGTTTGATGTTCGTCATTTTGGTCTTGTTTGATTTAGATAAATATTGCCTATTTTTCTAAACTGGTGTTGTGTCCATTTTGTAGTGTCAGCACTGTATTACTCTGTGTGTTGGTACAAATACGTTATACATTGCTTCTGGGTTAAGCCTTTCTGCTCGTGCCAAGCTACCAAGGGGGGGGTGAGTGGGGTTAACCAGGTGTGTTTCTCCTATAACCTGACTAGAATGAGGGTCCTTGCTTGGACAGGGGGTAACCTGACTGCCAACCAAAGACCCCATTTCTAACAGTACCGGTGATAGCACCATTCTTAAATTGCATTTCTACAGACCAGTAAACCTTTGAAGGTAGTTGTGTGTCAGTGAGTATCTTTCACACTGAGATGTGGGATTATTAATTATAGTCCTAATGGAATGGCACATCACAGCACTATTTGGAATAGCAAACACAAATAGACTTGTAAGGATGAGTGTAGACACTAACATATGATCTCTACATTTCTGCAGCTCACTACCTGATGCATGTTACCAGTTAATGAAATAATTTTGAAATACTATTGCAGATGAACTAACAACAGTGAAATGTACAATGGGAAACATCCATGCACTAATGCTGATCGCACCAGAGATGTGTGCAAACTCGATTCACTGTTGAATCCAAACTTACCAATGCGAAGTGTTGTCCAGTCAAAGAGTGCAGTGTATGCCAAATCACATGTAATAAGGCCACCATCACATGAGAGACAGTAGTGTGAGAACATCACTGCTTACACGAGGAAGACAAATGGCCTGTTTGGTACAATTGTCACCCAGAACATCAAATACCATGAACAATTTATCAGTTCACTCAGCCATTTGTCTGATCAAGACTTTAAATTGCAGTTGACTGGACTCAGGTGTGTTTCTGGTCATAAAGGCAAGAGGCACAGCACATCGGCTTGCACCTACTACCAGAACTACACAAACAGTAACTCTTCTTGTGCGTCGCACATGGGCCACCCCTAATATTGATGGGGATATGCCTGACTTTAACACACAAAGTTGGCAATGTAACACTTATGCCTGTGGCCAGGACTCACCGACTTGAAGCTGCTGTTGGTCCTTCAACTGTCCATCAAGCCCTGAGTTGAGGAAATCCCCAACTAGACCTCCGTGATCTTCTGGGTCAAGCGCCTCTGGTCCTCCCACCTCTTCCATCAATGGGCGCTGCACCAGTTATAGACCCCTGAGGTACGCACCTTCGCAGTGATAGCTTTCCTAATGGGTTGCTTTTGATGGGTGTTGATATGTATGGATACAATAGATGAATACACAGATTATAACAGCAAGTTTTGGGATATCTATTTGGTTGAGACACATTTTATTTACATCTTGCACAAGCCTTAATCAATACTCAATACACTACAAGTGCAGTTCTCACATGCTGTGCAGTACACAGACATGAATTCACATTTTTGCTGTCATCTGCTGACTATCCTCAATCCTGGTCATGTTCTACACTGACTAAACCAGTCCACTAATATCAAGTAGCCCAGGGCCGTCCTACATGTACTGTAATGGGAGTTGCTATGAAACAGCACATCATTGTGACCTTCTGATGGGTAAATCATTTTTGTATAATTGTACAGACACCTTTACAGCCAGCCCATTGAGCGGATGCATATGGTCCATACAGCCTGGTACCACAGTATAGACTACATTCTAAGACGTAGGTCACAATGGAAGGGCTGGCATGTGTGTCACTGAGAGCTTCTTCTCTGGGGATGTGTGGACATGTGGAATACTAAATGGGATTTCATACTACATCTGATTGAATTTGTGTGGTGTGTAGTGCCATCACAGGACACACCTTTTGCGATATGTTTCACTGTTACACTGATGAAATCAACATACCATTGTATTTATAGATTCTGTGGTTTAATGTAACTAAGCTGGTGATTTACATATCAAATTCTCTTCAGAAGTAACCAACTATCTGCACTGTTATGGTGTCAGATATGCAGTAGGCCTGTACAAGTGCAAACATGACTTATGGGAAAGTGACAACAGATCTGTGGGAGTAAGGGTCTTGTCATAAGTAAATGACACACATTGACAATGTAGGTCAATGGAAAGAAGTATCTGGTCAGTGAGGTACCCCAATCACCATTCCCTATGTAATCCATGTAAAAGCAATCAGGGCTACTATTGGTTCAGAAAACTCAATTTGGGAACATCCAAAGATCTGCAGGTCTGCAGGGTGACTACCCTGTACATCAGTTGTTTTGCAACAGTAACTCTGCCCCAGTCTGGGCCATGGCCCATAATGGGCAAAACTCATTGTCAGGCCTTGCTCTCTGTAGGCTGAGCATCTTGAGCCCTCATGAACATCACATTTCCACCACTTCAATATATGAAAGTATATCTTGTGGCCATCCAAATGTTCCATGAGTAATCAGGATTCACTCCGGGACTTGGAAGCACATTGTAGCCTGTGGAAATGGGAAGGATGGAGTTAAACAGAGTAAAAAATCTATGTAAGATAGGCATTTGGTGAGCCATAGAGATGGCCATACAATTGAAGTACTTCTTCTACCATTAGCTCCAGCTCCTCTGAAGAGAAGGCACGGGCCCTCTTACCCTCTACACCGGTCATGATTGCTCCCTGAGGTGGCAAACAGCAGCTTAAGTGGAGGAGGTGTTGATAGCAGCAATGTCAGGAGGCAAGTGAGTAATTTTTCAAACCATGGCGTACATGTATGCCATATACGCGGTCATCAGTGTAGACGGACACAGCCATTGGCCCGCTCCCATCCCAATCACCAACGTAAGCCTATTGCTGTGTCCGTTGTGTATGAAACCACCCACTGAGCGGTCGACTGCCGCCGGCGGTGGTATGTTCTGAATGTCCAAGAAGCCACCATGTTTGCAGATGTAAGTACAGTATTGGTGACTGTTAAGTGTATGACCACCACTCCAAATGAGGGCTCACATGTCTGCATATGGACTACTCCATGTCATGTAATTTCCATGACACAAATCATCTGTGTAGTGCATTACTGTGCATAAGGGAAAATGTGTGCAGTGCACTGTATACCACGGTTGATGGTTTTTGGCCTAAAATATACAGAATTAACATTATTGTGCTAAGAATGCAATACTGAATTATAAATTGCACATTTATGTCACATACATATGTAAAGGCCACAATGAGGATTATTGGTGGATTTGGGGCAGTAGACACTTATCATGTGGATAATGTGTTATGCCCTATGAACCAATGGTGTGTTGTCACATTACTTTTGGGTGACTGTTCACATATGTTAATTTAGACTTTGGGGCCAATGTTAAAAAACTGCTTTTGAATCACACATGGGTACCCTGGGAGAGGGAGGAGACAGCAGCCTTCAGTGAACAACCCATTTACAGACCTTCAGACCATGGAAGATAGGGATGTCATCAAGAAGATGTTTTGAATAGGCAAACAATACAGGATTTATGGCATCAGTTGGAGCCTGATCTCCTTCTTCAAAAAACTAATCCTACACATATCCCACCAAGTGTGAAACTTATGGCAGTGTTGCATTTCCTGGCCACAGGGTACTTTCAATACACTGTGGCTATATCTGGTGGTATGTCACAACTAACGCTCAGTGGTGTATTACATGAAGTGCTTTCAGCAATGATACAACACAGTGACAGCTACATCCAGTTTCCTAGACTTGAGGATTTAGCCAATGTGAAGGTTGACTTCTATGGACAAGGGAGCCTCCCACATGTGGTTGGAGCCATTGATGGCACTCATATTACCTTAGCACCACCACAAGCCAGGGAGAAAGTTAATCGAAACAGGAAGAACTTCCATTCTATCAAAGTGCAAGTTGTCTGCTTACTGAATTTGTATATCCCCAACGTCTGTGCCCAGTTTCCAGGATCAACTCATGATTCCTTCATACTGCCAAAGAGCACCATAATCCAGCTGATTATATGTGTAGTGTCAGGCACTGTAATCCGAAGGTGTGTGATTTACTGGAGCACTTACATATGTCTTACAACTAGGAGACTCAGCATATCCCAACCATCTATGGTTGTTGATACTGCTGAGGAATCCAACTATGCCAGGAGAAATCAGCTTCAATAAGGCCGATCGAAGAACACAGCGACCAGCGAGCATGCTTTTCTTCTCCTGAAGGCCAGATTCAGATGCCTGGACAAGACTGGGGGAGCCCTCCTCTACTCACCCAGGAAGGTGTGCCAAATCACCCTGGCCTGCTGCATGCTCCTCAACATCGTCCTGCGATGGAACATCCCTTATATCACAGAGGATGGAGACCATGAAGTGCTACCGGGTGAAGATCCTAAAATGAAAGTGTTTTGTGAGACGTCACGACTTTGACAACTAAAGCAGCTCTTGTTGTGATGATATGAGGAGTATGTTTAGGAAAAATATTGGGAAGCTAAAGCTCTGGTAAATAATGGTGAAAGTTGTTTGTGGAGAAAGGTTTTGACACATGTTCATTTTGTTAGTGTTGCTTTGTTTAGCTTAGATTTTTGTCATGGACTGTGTTCTTCAGAAGTTGAATATGTGAATTGTGTCATAGATTTCATAGTTCATCTCCTTTTTTTGCCTGTTTTAGGTACCTTCTCCATGGCATCTTCATTAGGACATTTCAGAGTTGTGACATTAGCAGGTATATGATGCTGTTTGGACGTACAAACTGGACATGGATTGTTCCTGTGAATGTCTATCACAGCCTTTGGGTGTACAAAACCTATACCAAAACAGCTTGAAAATCTATATGGTATGGAGTTAAAAATAATTCATTGGACTTGTTCCTTTTCCTGTGGTGGCCCTAATGCAATATGTGTGTAATCATGTGCTCCAACAAAATGTTGTTGTGGGCCCAGATCATGCTAGCCCCTCTTCACATTGGCTAAATCCTCATTGCATAGAAACTATGGGGGTCATTCTGACCTTGGCGGTAAAAGGCCCTTACCGCCGGTCAGAAGTCCGCCATTCTACCGCTGCGGCCGCGGTAAACCGCCACGGTCATTCTGACCACCAACTGTGAAACCGCCAAAAATCCGACATCCAAGGAAGGCCGCCTCATCAGCGGGCCGCGGAAAACTGGAGATGACCAAACCTCCACCGTCACGCCAACACAAACACGCCCATGCCATTCTGACCCACGAATCCACGCGGCGGTCTTTCAACCGCGGTATTCCATTGGTGGTACACCGCCGCGCTCAAAATACACACACAGCTCCAAAACACAGCCACATTGGACAATTTGAAATACACACACCTGACACACATACAAACAACACTCCCACACATCCAATCAACTATAAAACACACACCCACATCACCCACAAACCCCACTAGTTGGAAATCGGAGAGAAGGCGATAGAGATAGAGATAGAGAGAGCGAGCACAGCAATCGAAAACCCCAACACACACAGGAACCCAACTTCATCACCCACACCACATTTACGCACACATCACCACATATCACCACGCACATCACCACAAACACCACCCCACACCTCATCCACACCACCCCATGGCACCCCAAAGACACCCCAGGTTCTCGGACCAAGAACTCAGGGTCATGGTGGAGGAAATTATAAGGTTTGAGCCCCAGCTCTTCGGCACACAGGTGCAGCACACCACTATGGCAAGGAAGGCTGAGCTATGGCAAAGGATCGTAGACAGGGTCAACGCTGTGGGACAGCATCCCAGAAATCGGGAAGATATCAGAAAGCGATGGAACGACCTACGGGGGAAGGTGCGCTCGATGGTGTCACGACACAACATCGCTGTGCAGAAGACTGGCGGCGGACCCCCACCCACTCCACCCCAATTCACAGCATGGGAGCAAGAGGTAGTAAACATCCTGCATCCTGATGGCCTCGCTGGAGTACACAGAGGAATGGACTCTGGTAAATCGAATCTCAACTACTTCACCCCCCCCAACCACCAGCATGCCAACCCCCCCCCCCCACTCCCAATCTCAATCCCCCAGCACACAACCTCCCTGCCAATGTCTCACCAGCACAACCCACCCTAAACAACACCATAGACAGCCACCACCAAAGCATGACCATTGCACATACCCATACACCCCCCCCCCACCACCCTCACAACACCTCCCACAAGGGAATGCCAGCACTGGGGGACAAGGGCACTCAAAATGCACGCCATGGCACACACAGAAACAATAACCATACTCCTTTACCCCTGCAGGGCCCGAACGCCAACACACCGCCATGGAGGGTCCAGATTTGTCCATCCCACCCCCAGAACAGGCCCCCAGCGAGGACAGCAGCTCTGTCGACCTAGAACCTGATGACCAGCCCGGACCATCGGGGACCTCTGGACAGTCGGTTCCCCACACACAGACACAGGCCACAGCAGACCCAACCCCCTCTGGGAACACCAGCACAGCTCCCACCCAGCGGGCCCATGCCTCTGTCTCGCGGACGCGTCAATCAGCGGTGTGTCCGCCACTACAGGGCACCCAGGCTGACCCAACACCCCAACAACAACAGGGACCTGGGGGCAGTGGTAGTGGGCACACCGTTCAGGGGACAGAGGCCCGGGGAAACAGGGCAACTGGGAGGGCTGCTGTGCGACAGGGGGGGAGGACAGGCCCAGGGAACCCACTCTCCAAGAGGCCCTCACCACCATCATGGGAGCATACCATCACTCCCAGGAGACGATGGCGACGGTACTGGCCAGGTTCACCAAGATCCAGGCACAGCAGGAGGAACGGTACTTGGGGTTCAGCAATGAACTCAGGAACATCGCTACCGCTATAGGGACCATAGTCCAGGCCCTCAACCGGATAGAAACCACATTGCGGGACCATGTGGCACCACAAAGGGCCCCTGTCACTAGCCAGGAACAGCCTACCACCTCTGCCGGCGCTAGTGGTCAGGATGCCCCCACAGAACGACGGCCCACCAGAACCCCACCTCCTGCTGAAGAACAACCACCTGCAAGAGGAACCTGAGATCTCACAGGAAGACAGAGTAGGATGCCAAGACCCCCGCCAGCATAAGATACCCCCTGATGTCATCCCACTGTCCCACAGTGTCACCCTGTCCAACTTTGAACTGCCCCTGCTCCATCCTTCCACAGGCATATGGAAAATGCACCTGTGAAACTGAGAACTGGGCTCTGCCATGGACATAACTCCACCCTCACCCATCACCGTTTTAATATCATGTACCAATATCTAGCACTAAAAATAAATCACTCATTGCACTGAAATCATTCAGGAGTCAGCCTGTATTATTTACAAATGTATAACACATCACTGATCAATAATGTTCTGTTATTTTTGTGATGACAACATACCGATGTCAATAAGCATTAGTCCATGGGCTAACCAAGCAGAAGTCACGCAGTGGGTCAAACAGCACTGAAAAGGGAAGGGAAAATCAAACATCAGTTTAAAAGAACTGGGGGGAAATACACAAAGTAAAGATGCAGGGGGCTTTCAGTAAATGTTAAATGGCGTGGGTGATTCTTACCTGTGTGCTACTGAAAATACTGTTGGATAACTCTGTCCCTGTTGTCTGGGTCGTCCTCTTCGTCTTCCTCCTCTTCACTCTCCGCAGGCTCCACAGCTGCTTCAACACCACCATCTGGACCATCCTCCTGCAGGAAAGGCACCTGACGTCGCAATGCCAGATTGTGAAGCATACAGCAGGCCACGATGATCTGGCACACCTTCTTTGGTGAGGACATCAGGGATCCCCCTGTCATATGCAGGCACCTAAACCTGGCCTTCAGGAGGCCAAAGGTTCTTTCTATGATCCTCCTAGTTCGCCCATGGGCCTCATTGTACCGTTCCTCTGCCCTGGTCCGGGGATTCCTCACTGGGGTCAATAGCCAAGGCAGGTTGGGGTAACCAGAGTCACCAATTAGCCACACAAGTTGTCTCTGTAGCTGTTCCATCACATAAGGGATGCTGCTATTACGCATCACATACGCGTCATGCACTGACCCAGGGAACTTGGCATTCACATGGGAGATGTACTGGTCAGCCAAACAGACCACCTGGACGTTCATAGAATGGTAACTTTTCCTGTTTCTGTACACCTGCTCATCGTCTTTTGGGGGAACTAAAGCCACATGGGTCCCATCAATGGCACCAATTATGTTGGGGATATGTCCAAGGGCATAAAAATCACCCTTCACAGTGGCCAGATCAACCTCCTCAGGGAATACAATGTAGCTCCGCATGTGTTTCGTCAGGGCAGACAACACTCTAGACAAAATTTTAGAAAACATAGGCTGAGACATTCCAGATGACATGGCCACTGTTGTCTGGAATGAGCCACTTGCCAAAAAATGGAGGACTGACAGAACCTGCACTAGAGGGGGAATTCCTGTGGGTTGGCGGATGGGGGACACCAGGGCTGGCTCCAGCTGGGCACACAGTTCATGAATAGTGGCTCGGTCAAGTCGGTATCGTAGTATGATATGGCGTTCTTCCATTGTCGACAGGTCCACCAGCGGTCGGTACACGCGAGGATTCATCCTTCTCCTCGCAAGTCCCAGCGGACGGTGCCTAGGAAGGACAACATGGAGCACAGAGTCAAGCAAATCACAGGTACGTTCACCACAGCATGCCGAGCACACGATTATCTATGTATTGAAAGGCGTGTACGTGTGGCAATGCAAGGCCTAGGCCTGTGTGACGCAGTACAAATTATGCCATGTGGGCCCTTGAAATGGCGGCTGCCTGACCTGTGAAGTGGGACAATGGGATGTGAGGTCAATGTGCTGGCGTGGCACACCATGGCGGTAGGCGGTCGAAGACCGCTATACGAAGCCGCATTGGCTAACATTGAAGCCTATGGGTTTCAGGAGCCAATGACGAGGTGCGCCGGCCGTCGCGGTACGCACCGCCGCGGTACGCACCGCCGCGGGCGTGACCGCCATTTTCTATCTGCTTAATCACTCGAGACCTGATCATCCACAGGAGAGGACCTATACTGCAAGTGCTGCTGTGACCTCGGTCTGGAAGTGACAATGGCTGCTGCGACTGGGGAAAGGGCCCCTGCCTTCACGTCTGAGGAGTTGGAGAAACTTGTGGATGGGGTCCTCCCCCAGTATGCGTTACTCTACGGTCCTCCAGACCAACAGGTAAGTACACTGGGTGCACATTGAATGGGCTATGCCTGTGTGGAGTGGGGTGATGTAAGTTGGTGGGGTGGGGGGCGAATGAGGAGTGCAACGCACGACAGATGAGAGCATGTGCCATATGGCAAGGTTGGGGAGGGGGGGCCAATCGCATCTAACATGCAGAAAATTGATGAATTTTTCCTTCCCACCCTGTACATGTCAAATAGGTCAGCGCCCATCAGAAAGTGGACATTTGGCGTGCCATCGCCAAGGAAGTCCGGGCCCTGGGGGTCCACGTCAGACGGGGCACCCACTGCCGCAAGAGGTGGGAGGACATCCGCCGCGGGACCAGGAAGACCGCCGAGTCACTGCTGGGGATGGCCTCCCAACCTAGGAGGGGTGCCAGTCGTACCCTGACCCCCCTGATGTCCCGGATCCTGGCGGTGGCCTACCCTGAATTGGATTGGCGCTTGAGGACATCACAGCAGACACAAGGGGGTGAGTATCAGCACATTCTGCTATCTCTCTGCGCAGTGGAGGCGTCTGGGTGGGGGAGGAGGGTTGTGGGTGACATTAGGGCAGGGCGCTTTCTGTAGTGTAGTCCTCTCCTTTAGGCATGGCCCTGTGCTCCCGGCCCCCACCTCTGTAGGGTGACAAGTACAGCTATCGATGGTCCAGCATCACACATGTGCACGTTTGTCGTATCTAGACCTGTTGTCCTAGTCAGAAGTACTGAGTAGTGTACCCCGAATGCGCGGCTTAGTGCATGAGGCTCCTGTGTCTGTCCTCTCCGCCAACGGTGTTGACATTGCATGCACTCAACCTGGTCTTCGTTTTTCTCCCCCCACCCTTCTTCTTCATCTTCTTGTGCATGTGTGCATTAGCATCATCAGGCGGAGGAGAATTGGCATCAGAGCACGAGGGAGCTGCAAGTCACAAGGCCCCGGTGGGCCCAGGAACAGACACCGAGGGCACCAGTGATCCGGAGGGCGAGGGGAGCACCACAACGGGGACCGGTGGTGACACCAGCGACACCGACATGTCCTCGGATGGGAGCTCCCTAGCGGTGGCGGCAACATCCGGGCCCCCCGCCTCTACAGGTACAGCCGCCACCCAGCGCACCAGCCCCGCCCTCCCAACAGCCCCTCAGCCTACGCTCCGTGCCCGCTCGCTCAGGAAGGCGGGCGTCTCCTTCGCCCCAGGCACCTCAGCCCCTGCCCCTGTTACCCCTGCTGCCCTCAGTGAGGAGGTCATTGACCTCCTTCAGACCATCATTGTTGGGCAGACTACCCTTTTGAATGCCATCCAGGGGGTAGAAAGGGAGGTGCATCAGAGCAATGCTGGAGGGCTTTCATTCGGGTCAGGCTGCCCATTAACGATCGTTCAATGCTCTGGCCTCAGCACTGACGGCAGCCATTGTCCCTGTTTAAAGCCTCCCTCTTCTGACTGCCTCCACCCTGTCTCTGTCTCCTGTTCCTCAGCCTATCCCATCCACACCATCAGACCAGCCTGCACACACCTCAACACCCAAGGGCAGCTCATCCAGACACAAGCACCACAGAACCCACAAGCATTCACGCAAGCAACACCCAGATGCAGACATTCCAACAGTCACTACCACCTCTGTGTCCCCCTCCTCCTCGTCTCCCTCCTCCCTCCCTGTGACGTCTACACTCACACCTGCATGCACACCACCATCAGCCAGTGCTGCCATCACCAGCACACCCTCCAGTACAGTCCGCACACGTGCAGTCACCACCCCCACTACCATTTACACGTCCCCTGTGTCCTCTCCCACTGTGTCTGTCACCCCCTCTTCCAAGACACACAAACGCAGGCAGACACCCACCCAACAGCCATCCACCTCACGACAGCCTCCAGCCTCCAGCACAAGCACCTGCACCCAAAGACAGCACACCTGACTCTCCTACAACTACAACCACATCCTCTTCCTCAGTCCCATCACCACTTCTCCTACCCTTTACCTTGGTCCTAAAAAACTTTTCCTCGCTAATCTTAACCTCTTTCCCTCAACTGACCCACCCCCTCCATCTGCAAAGAGTCCCAAGAGCACCTCAGCCACCACCAGCCCAGCTTCGAGTGTCACTGTGGTGCATGGGTTCTGGAGTCCACCCTTTGCCAGCAGTGACACTTCAATCAGCAGCAAGGGGACAGCCAGCCCCCCCCCAGGCAAGAGGACCAGGAAACTAAAGGGCCGCCGTGAGAGGACTGACACGGCTGCCCCCAAGGAGCAAAGTTCGCCCACTTCACCAGCCACAACATCTAGGGGAGGCAAGGGCCCGAGAGCCCCATCTAAGGAGCGAAAGGGCAGCAGGGCGGAGAAGTCAGCCAGCAGGAGCGCGGAGCAGGAGGGGCCCACAAGCCCCATCCTGGGTGTTAGGGAGGACACCAAAGGGCCCAGGACTCCGTCACCGAAGGGTCCAGCAACAGCACGGTCGGAGGGCGACTGAGCAGGGAGTCCAGGCCAGGTCTGGCTCCCTTGACTTACTGGACGAGCACCGCTGAAGAGGGCCCGCCGTGCAGAAGAGCACCGCTGAACAGGGCCCCGCCGTGCAGAAGAGCACCGCTGAACAGGGCCCCGCTGTGCAGAAGAGCACCGCTGAACAGGGCCCCGCCATGCAGAAGAGCACCGCTGAACAGGGCCCCGCCGTGCAGAAGAGCACCACTGAACAGGGCCCCGCCGTGCAGAAGAGCACCGCTGAACAGGGCCCTGCCGTGCAGAAGAGCACTGCTCCGCTGGGCCCCGCCGTCTCAAGCACCGCTCCGCTGGGCCCCGCCGTCTCAGGCACCGCTCCGCTGGGCCCTTCCTGTCAAGCACCGCTCCACTGGGCCCCGCCGTCTCATGCACCGCTCCGCTGGGCCCCGCCGTCTCAAGCACCGCTCCGCTGGGCCCTTCGTCTCATGCACCGCTCCGCTGGGCCCCGCCGTCTCAAGCACCGCTCCGCTGGACCCTTCCTGTCAAGCACCGCTCCGCTGGGCCCCGCCGTCTCAGGCACCGCTCCGCAGGGCCCTTCCTGTCAAGCACCGCTCCGCTGGGCCCCGCGGTCTCAAGCACCGCTCCGCTGGGCCCTTCCTGTCAAGCACCGCTCCGCTGGGCCCCGCCGTCTAATGCACCGCTCCGCTGGGCCCCGCCGTCTCAAGCACCGCTCCGCTGGGCCCTTCCTGTCAAGCACCGCTCCGCTGGGCCCTTCCTGTCAAGCACCGCTCCGCTGGGCACCGCCGTCTCAAGCACCGCTCCGCTGGGCCCTTCCTGTCAAGCACTGCTCCGCTGGGCCCTTCCTGTCAAGCACCGCTCCGCTGGGCACCGCCGTCTCAAGCACCGCTCCGCTGGGCCCTTCCTGTCAAGCACTGCTCCGCTGGGCCCTTCCTGTCAAGCACCGCTCTGCTGGGCCCCACCGTCTCATGCACCGCTCCGCTGGGCCCTTCCTGTCAAGCACCGCTCCACTGGGCCCCGCCGTCTCAAGCACCGCTCCGCTGGGCCCTTCCTGTCAAGCACCGCTCCGCTGGGCCCTTCCTGTCAAGCACCGCTCCGCTGGGCCCCGCCGTCTCAAGCACCGCTCCGCTGGGCCCTTCCTGTCAAGCACCGCTCCGCTGGGCCCTTCCTGTCAAGCACCGCTCCGCTGGGCACCGCCGTCTCAAGCACCGCTCCGATGGGCCCTTCCTGTCAAGCACCGCTCCGCTGGGCCCCGCCGTCTCAAGCACCGCTCCGCTGGGCCCTTCCTGTCAAGCACCGCTCCGCTGGGCACCGCTGTCTCAAGCACCGCTCCGCTGGGCCCTTCCTGCATGCACTGTTAACGGTTCACTGTGCCCACGATGCCTCCTCCTTGACCAGTGGAGACTGTAATCCACCTGATGGACTGTGGCTTTGCACTCCCCAGGATGGAACAGTGGGCAACCCACCTACTGTATAGACTTGAGAGACTGTGGCTTTGCACTCCCCAGGATGGCACAGTGGGCAACCCACCAACTGTAGAGACTTGAGAGACTGTGGCTTTGCACTCCCCAGGATGGAACAGTGGGCAACCCACCTACTGTAGAGACTTGAGAGACTGTGGCTTTGCACTCCCCAGGATGGCACAGTAGGCATGGTGGCCCCTTCGTGGATCTGGCGTTGTGGACTCATGTGGCTGTGGTGCCCCCCCTTCACTTCCCCCTGAGGTGCCTGTAGTTTTTTCATCAGATGCCCCTGCAGTGTTCTCTCCAGAGGACTCAGGTCTCCTGTGTGGGCTTTGCCCTTGTGTTGTTACACTTTGGCCCACGGACACTTCGATTTTCTTTTGATGTGCAGGACTAATTGCCTCGGTTATCCATTGCACTGTATATAGAATTATTTTGATATTGATTTTTTGGCTAGTTGACCATTACTTTTCAGAGCCTATTTTGCACATAAATTTTTATTCTCAATTTAATTATGTCTTTGCATTTTTCAGGGGGGTTTGGGTTTTGTCACTGTGACTTGTTGCTCTGCATTGGTGTGTACATAGTTTGGGGGGGTGGGGGTCGCATATGTGTGTGCCGTAAGCTTTCCTCCTCCCCCCTCCCGTGTGTCGTAGGTGCAGTACTCACCGTTGTCGTCTGCGCCGGCGTTCGTACTCGTGGTAGATGAGCAGGTAGACGAGAGCAGGTAGGATGTTTAATTCGGGTTCCATGCTGTCATCCTTCCTCGTGGAGTGCGTAGAGGTGAGCGTTTTCCCGTTCGTAGTCTGTTTCCGCCGTGTTTTTATCGGCGGGGCTCCCGCCCCGGAAAAGGTGGCGGATTGGTGAGTTATGATACTGTGGGCGGTACATTGTCTGCCGCCTGTCTGTTGGCGGTGACCGCCGCGCTGTTTGTCTGTACCGCCGTGGCGGGCGGAGTGTTAATGTGGCGGGCTGTGTTGGCGGTTCCCGCCAGGGTCAGAATTCCATTTTTTGGACCGCCAGCCTGTTGGCGGGTTGGCCGCCACTTTATCACCGACCGCCAGGGTTAGAATCACCCCCTATATGTAGCTGTTGATGTGTCTCTCCATCGGAGGCCAAAGTGCTTGTGGCACAGCATTGACATTTGTTTGTAGCATCCCACCAGATGCAGCAACACTAGTTTGGAATGACCTTGTGATCAGAAACTGTTGTGTTGCCATGTGGTTGTCTCTTAGTTTAAATTATGTGGCATGTCTTTTGTGAGGTAGGTGAAATAGCTCTAGCTGGTGACATAGACCAATTTAATTTTGCTTATTCTATAGGAAATTGCCTGATGTGTTCCCTCCTTCCATGTTATGGTCTGCACCTTACAATATGATAACTGACACGGAATATTTGAGTCATGTATGATGTGCTATGTTCCTAACATCATGCCAGCCTACGATTAGAAAACATGGAATAAAGATGATATTAGACAAGCCATTTGTATGTATGTGTTGGTGTGACATGGTTGTGATCCTGAGCTAAACAATGTGTACTTGCAACATATCCATGCTTACACATGTCATTTGGCATTACACATTGCTAGATGTGATATGTACTACTGTAGACAATGAGCATATGACTTGGGTATTTATTAAAGTTGTAAAGGGGAAGAGATACATTGTGCAAAAGCAAACATAACAAAATAAGTGAACTATTCAGTCATGGTGAATGAAACCATAGTTGTAGATGTCAAATTGTTTGATGTCCAAAGTCCTACTCCCATCAGAAAGGAAAAAGTGTCTAGAAATAGTCCACATTGTGAACGTGTTACACAAACTGGAGGAAATTAAGGCTGAGGTTTCTTGCGCGCATTGGTGGGTGTCTTGCCATCCACATCTCCTGGATTTTTGCATGGGTATCCCTGCTTGGGAAGAGAGAAGGTCCGCTGCTGCAGAGACGGGTGTCTGCAGGAGTGTTTTCATCTGGCAGGGCTTCCCTTCCTGTAGCTGTCGCAGAAGTTGATGGCCCAGGTGTAGTTGGAATACAGGAAGATGTAGTTAATGGTGCAAAAGCCCTGCATAAGGTTGAGTTGAAGTCCTGTAGCACCCCAATTATGGAGGCCATGTTAGTGTTGTGGGTGGCCAGCTCTTGGTGTATGTTTCTCAGAAGATGCTTCATCTGCTGGATTGCTATCAATACCTGGCCCATCACTTCTTCAGACTTATGATAGACTCCCAAGAGTTGGTTGATGGTGGCCTTGGAGTGAGTGGCCCCATGGCCTCACTCTTCCAGCCCACAGTAGCCCTCCAACTAACCCCACCCTCATGAGCCTGTGCCCTTGGCCCAGGATGCCCTCTCCCACTGAGTACAGTTTCCTCCATGGCTGGGCTGAGGATTCTCACCTTAGAAACCAGGACAGGGGGGCACAAGATGGTAGTAACTTTGCTAGGTACACAGAGTGGGGGTGATGGGGTTGGCTGAGGAGTTGCAGTTGGGGTGGCGAGTCTTGTTTTGAGACTCACTGTTGCCGTCAGCCCAGGCTGACCGTATGCGCCGGGACCATTATCCACGTCCACATGGACAGAAATGTTGTCATCACTGAGGCCTTCATCTGGGGTTGGAGTGGAAGTCTGTTTGGTGGCCAAGCTCTGCACAAGTGCTGTGACAGATCGATCTGTTGTGAAATAGAAGACATTGTTCTTGGTAAAAGTGTGATATCTACATCCAAATGTTTTGTGTCACAGAAAGTAGAGACCTGGGAAAAACAAAATAGGAAGAGATTATTATTGTGATATATTTCTGTGGTATTGAACTTGTTAACAAGACATTTGGAGACATTCAATACATGTATTATAATTGAGAAGCTCATTATATTTGCTGAAATGTTGCAATTTGGATTAAGGAATGAACATGACATCTCATAAATATTTAAGCCAACACTGTGGAGAAATAACATGTGTATTTGATCATTCTATGTCCTAGCTGTGTGCAATACAGGCAAATACACAACTTGGTTATATATTTAGCATTAGTCATCATGTGAGCAGTGTAGAGACAATGGGTCACCTGGCACTTCTAATCAGCTGACTTAGCTTGATGTCTTACACATATTTCAGGTTTGTGCTTGGTATGGTTTCACTCATGCCATCAGTAGTTTCAGTTGAGAAGACCAGGACAACATCAAGCTACGTAGGCAGACATGTCTCTGAGTAGGCCATTGTATGTAGATTGCTCAGTCAATGAGAAGTGAACATCAGTTGTAACATGTCAGACAAGTGAAAATGGGAAAAATAACAATTGCATCTTGTTGTCTGTTATAGAAACAGGGCTTCATGGTAGTTGCAGTCATTCCAATCTCTGCTTACTTATACTTGACAAATGGTTCATCTTACATGCCTGTTGCCAAAATTCAGTTGGGTTGGAACAGAGCTTTACATACTGACACATATCATGTGTCTTGGGATGAATATTTAAGATGTAACACACATACAGACACCATTCCAACATGTGGCAGGGAATGGAGATTGATGCACGTGAACAATAGACATTGACACCGACAATCAAACATCTCTCATACTTTGCGTATTACATGTTAGGAAAGTAGATAGCACAATAGTAAAATCTGAGATGAGACCACAAAAGGCATTGAAGTGCTGTGACAGTGGGTGTAACTTGCCACTCCACTCCCCCAGCTATTCCTGTCAAGCCCTCAGAATGCAGCATAGTCAAGACCTTCTCCTCCGAGGGAAACAGTTTAATGGGGCACTGGGAGGACCACCACCAGTCTTCTATTCCTCCAGGTGTTGCTTGTGGGCCAGGGAATAGACCTTCCCTCTCAGGCTGTTCCACCTCTTCCTAATTTCTTCCTTTGTGCGCGGGGCGGTACCTGCAATATTCATTCTGACACTATCCTGCCTCACACTTCCCGTTTCCTACTGAGAGGAGTATGTTAGACTTGGGCTCCAAACAATTGTGGCTCTGCTCTTATGATTTCATCCACCATGACTGACAACTTTACCTATGAAAAGGTTGACATAACATAACTTTAAATTGAAGTGAGTGACAATGAGTGACAATGAGTGAAAAACAGCGAGAGATAGTAGAAAAAATGCAACACAAGTATGTGGAAAGTGTTAAATGAAACAGGGAAAAAGAGCTGCCTTTTCCCATCAAAAAGTGTGGTCTCTGTCTTGCTGTGCTGCAGTGGAGAGGCAAAGGATCATGGTCTGGGATGGTGTGTGTTTTATAGTGTGATTTGCAGGTATGTCCACTTGGCCAATAGATATCAGCTGTGTTATTTTTGCATCTTTCCAATGGGCACTGTTCTGGTGCTGTGCTGAGAGCGTACTGTGACAACTTACCTCCGTTGGGGAACCACCGCAAGGAGACTGCCAGTAAAACTTTGTTTTTGTAATCAGCTTGGTGAGAAGCCACAGCCCTGACAATGAGGGAGAATGCATCACCAACATTGCATTCTGCTGTGCCGCTGGTGAAAACCACTCCGTTGATGAGGGTGCATGGATTATAATGCGGCCAATACTGGTTGTGGGCTTCTTGGGACTACTGCCATGGCAGTATGGTGCTGAGACTTCCAAACTTATAATCAGGCCCACAGTTTTGATTTATTTGATTGATTGAGTGGATGCTGTGGTAAATGTGGTTTTCAACAGTAATATATAGTAGATATAAGAAGTACTGCAAAGCACACTTTTTATACCTATTTCAGTTGGTTTGTTTGTAATCCTTGCTTTACTTGGAGGGCATGGTCAAGAATATGGGGGGTATTCACAATGAGAATATAACTTTACAGCAGAAGGCCCCTCTTTATGCCTGCAATTCACAAAGGGATTCCTGGCAGCAGTTAGTGAATTTACTCCAGTGGATTTCACTAAGAGTTTGGAGAGATAGTCAACAATAAATCTCATTAAAGCAATCGGAAGTGGAATTTCCAAGGCAAGGCTTGTGCTAAAAGATTGATAACACCCACAAATGTACATTTGTGGCTATTCCTAAACTCCTTTCCATACCTTTACACCTTGGTAATGGTTAGATAATTTACTCCAATCATGGACTAGAAGATTTAAATTCCACAATGGGTTGAGGAACAAATTGTTGCCACATTTTGGTGGGGACTGAAGGAAGTGCTTTATCCATGGTTTACCTAGCAGAAAGAAAGAAAAAATGCATTTGTACAGGGGGCTCCATTTCTCCTGTTCAGAGGACTACACTATATATACCTCAGTCCAAGAGGAATGGAAGCCCACGGGAAGTGCCATAGGACATTACCACTGGGCCACCTGGAAACCTGTGTCTAGCTCTCCTTTGCAGACATAATACTAGGAGTGTTTGTGAATGACACAAAGTGGAAAATCAGCACCTCTTTTCTTACATGGGTGCAGATTTACTTTGTTTTTTGTGAACAGTGCCAAATGTGATTATCTTGTATGATTTAGACTCTTGTTGTATTGCCAAAGATAAGTAATCCATCCTTGAGCAACCCATTTTCTTGATGTTACATCTGCTTTGTGTTCATAGTGGATTTGAGGCCAAGAATTTCTGCAAACACAAATTTGTAATTGTTGTACCTGGCTTTCTCTGCAGGGTCACCCCCAGCCTTTTGCTTCGTCCTCCTCCTTTTGTTGAATTCGTTTTTGTTTGCTTCATAACTCTGTGCTCTTTACCTTTGCTAACCAATGCTAAAGTGTTTGTGCTCTCTCTTTAAAACATGGCATCATTGGCCTATACCCAATTGGCATATTTAATTTACTTATAACTCCCTGGCAAACTGCACTACATGTTCCCAGATCATGTAAATTAATTGCTACTGGTGGACCTGCAGCATTAATTGTGCCATCAATCAATCAATCAATCTGTGTATTTGTAGAGCGCACTACCACCCGTGAGGGTCTCAAGGCGCTGAGGGGGTTGCTGCTACTGCTCAAATAGCCAGGTTTTGAGCCGCTTCCTGAAAGTCAGCAGGTCTTCAGTCTGTAGTAGGGGCAAGGGAAGGGTGTTGCTGGTCTTGACGGCTAGGTGGGAGAAGGATCTACCTCTGGTAGTCGCACTTCGGATGCAGGGGACTATGGAGAGGGCGAGGTCAGCTGAGCGGAGTTGGCGGGATGGGGTGTAGAAGGTGAGTCATCTGTTGAGGTAGGCTGGACCGGTGTTGTGGAGCGCCTTGTGTGCGTGGGTGAGGAGCTTGAAGGTTATCCTTTTGTTGATGGGGAGCCAGTGTAGGTCTCTCAGAAGGGGAGTGATGTGGCTGTGGTGGTGGGCATCGAGGATCAGGCGTGCAGGGGCGTTTTGTATGCGTTGCAGGCGTTTGAGGAGTTTGGCCGGGGCTCCTGCATAGAGGGCGTTTCCGTAGTCAAGTTTGCTGCTGACGAGGGCTTGGGTGACTGTTCTTCTTGTATCTGTGGGGATCCATCTGTAGATCTTGCAGAGCATGCGGAGGGTGTTGAAGCAGGATGAGGAAACGGCGCTGACTTGCTTGGTCATTGAGAGTGTTGCGTCGAGGATGATGCCAGGTTGCGTGCTTGGTTGGTGGGTGTTGGGGCTTCTCCCAGTGCGGTCAGCCACCAGCAGTCGTCCCAGGCTGAGGGATTGGTGCCGAGGATGAGGACCTCCGTCTTATCTGAGTTCAACCATCTATTAAGTAGCCCTTTAAACATGTCTCTGGTCTGCCATTGCAGAGCCTGTGTGTACAGTTTAAGCTGCCAAGTTGACCTGGAAAAAAAACTTTTGCCAGGCCCAAACCTTCCCTTTTTATACCTATAATTTACCCCTAGGTTAGGCCCTGGACAGCCCAGGGGGTAGGGTGCAATGTATTTAAAAGGTAGGTCATGTACGTTTACGTTTTGCATGTCCTGGTAGTGAAAAACTCCCCAAACTTGTTTTTCACTAGAGCAAGACCTATCTCTCCCCTAAGTGAAGCTGGATTTTAAATTGCAATTCTGAAAATGCCACTTTTAGAAAGTTGGCATTTTCTTACTTTAGCCGTTTGGTGCCTGATGCCTGACTCTGATCACATGCAAAAAGAAGAGATGATGGAAGGAATACAGAACAAATCAAACATTCACACTCAGTCACAGATCTGGATTTCATACAGAAGTTGTTTTGCTGGCCATGACATTGCAGTGTGGGCCCAGCCATATGCAAATCAGTCTTCACCCTGCTCCCTATGGAAACGGTCCAATCTGAACTGCAAGGCGAGGTCCTCCCTGGACCAGAAACAAGCAGCCTGGGATTGGTTTTGGAGTATCACTCCACATCAGCCAGGCCAGCTTCAAACTGGTGCTATAGCGATCACAGAACTCATGTCTTTGCATACTCTTTCCACCTAGGGTGAAAAATGCAAAAAGAAGAGATGCCTAGGACTTGTAATCAATCAAAATGCTGTCATTCACAGTGCAAGGTAACCAGTGGATGAAACAAAATTATAACCTGCCCTGTGATGTATCCTGTGGTGGGTGGAAGCAAAATGTGAATCACATTCGATCAGACAAATGGATGAAGAGAGTTGAGGATCCACCTTCCCCTCAGTATCTATGTATGTTTTTAAATATTTTGGGAAAACATGAAATCATAAAACAGCTGAAGGTATCTCCAAGCAGTGTCCCAAAAAGTGATTCAAAATCATATCAGGGTTTATAAAGCGCAACTACTGACCAATAAGGGTCTCAAGGCTCTAAGGGAGTTTGTCCTCTGAGCTTCAGTTGAAGAACCAGGTTTTAAGGTCCTTCCTGAATTGAGGTAGTAATGATGACTGTATGAGGTGCAGGGGTAGGGTGTTTCAAATTTTTGCCGCAAGGTAGGCGAAGAGTCTCCCACCAGCTAATGCTTGTTGAGTGGAGCAGAAAGGTCTGGTGGGGGAGTAGAAGGAGATGCAGTGGTTGAGGTAGGCGGGTCTTGGTTGAGGAGGGCCTGGTAAGTGGGGATGAGCAGCTTGAAGTTTATTCTTTTCTCGATAGGAAGCTAGTGGAGGTCTCTTAGGTGATTGGAGATATGTTTGCATCATGGAATGTCCAGGATGATTTTGGCGGAGGCGTATTGGATGTGCTGTAGTTTCTTCAGGTTCTTCTGGGTGGTACTGGCGCAGAGAGCATTGCCATAGATGAGTTGGCTGGTAACCAGGGCATGGGTTAAAGGTTTTGCAGCTGTTCTTTGAGATCCATTTCAGGATCTTCTGAAGAAGTCGGGGTGTGTGAAATCAGGAGGATGTGACGAATTGACTTGGCGGGTCATGGTGAGCAATGAGTCCAGGATGAAGCAGAGGTAGCATGCGTGGTTTTTTGGGGTGGGGCGCAGAGGGTCGATGGCCACCAGGAGTCGTCCCAGGCTGATGTGGATGGTCCCAGGATGAGACCTTGGTCTTGTCAGAGTTGAGCTTGATGCAGCTGTCCTTTTAGCCAGGTGGCTTTCATCCCATTGTGGCAGTTCAATTAGAACTTGCTTCTGAATGCTTTGTTACTGGCATGCACCAGTAAAGCTTCAGGGTGTCGATATAATCGGTTTAAGCTAACCGGATGAGAGGCGGCATTTGGACCCTGGGGGACTCCCTGACTGCTGGAGCAGGGGGAGTTGCCGGTTCGGAAGCACTTATAGGAGTTGTATTTCTCCCGTGGCAAAGGGACAACGAGAGGTGGCATTTGGACCCTGGGGGACTCCCTGACGGCTGGAGCAGGGGGAGTCGCCGGGTCAGAAGCGCTTATAGCGTGTTTTATTTCTCCAGCGGCGCAGGACAAGCCTGGGCAAAGCCTGGGCCAAGGACGAGCCCATCTTGCGCCTGTCATTGTCTGTCAGAGGCTGGGCTGGGCCATCTCCCTTTCATCTTGCCGTGTGTTCAGTGTAGCAGTAGGGAAAGTTGCGGAAGACATTGTAACGCGAAGGGTTAATTAGTTTGAACAAGTGTAGATGAGCATGATGCCTGCCGAAGCCAGAGCAACGTGAAAGAAAATTCACGATGTTCGCTTTCAAGCTTGTTTTCTTTTGACATTCCGTAGATAAACTCATTCGCCGCTGCATGTGTGAGAAACAGGCTGTAAAGGAGAGTCAGTCTCAGCCTTGAAAACAAGACCACGGTAAAAGATGGAATGAAAACAATGGCCAGGGATGGCAGGGATGCCCAGAGACATGAACTGATAACATACATAGCTAGAAAATACTGGAAGGGGGTAGAATCCAAGCTTCAGATTATTTAAACACTGAAAGGTGGGTGAGGGAATTTTGAAGCTCGCAGATGGAGTTGTGAAAACTGTCATCTTCAGACCCAGCGCTGCCTCCCTGTTTTGCTGTTCCAAGACCGTGACGCTCGAGGGGGAGAGAGGTCCAAGCGGGCGGTAGAGGGCTTCCCAGCACTCGTGGACTAAGTGACTAAGTTAAGTTCCACCCAGGGATGAAAGGCTTTTCGTTTCTCTGCTCTATTATTATGATTGCTTATTATATTTGCATTGTAGTTGTAATCTGAGAAATTCAGTCTATTTATAGTTTTTTCTTGCTTTACTGAACCTCGTAGTGTAAATTTGCCACAGTAATTGAAATGTGCATTTTAGTATGCAGTAAATCAAAACTTATCTGAAGTGTTCAACTCAGCTCGTTAATATTCTGCTCCCTGCACATCGTAGTGTATCACATGTTGTTATGCAGATATTCCCAGTTTATATTTGTCAATGAATTCTTGTATGCATAGATGCACTCTGTAGTGTACATATATATATAATCACCCAGGTAGATATTGTTTGTTTTATTTACCCTTCTTACTCTGTCAATGAACTCTTTGCTCATTCATATACATAGATACTATCTGTAGTGTAGTGTACATATATATGAATAGGTGCTTTTGATTGCCATGCTTATTCCACTAATATTAATGTGCTAAATGCTTGCATTTATATGAAATTATAGTAAAGCCAAAATTATTCATAATTCTTTCATAATTTGTGTGTGGTCCTTCATTGAGCGTCCTTATTGACTTATATCGCACAGGTGAACCAGCCACCTGGATAAGACAATTGGTACCAGAAGTGGGGTTTTAAGTCAATAATGCCTCTTTGGGGACGTAAGAAAAGTGAGGCAGAGAGCGGAAGGCAGCATGGGGCAGAAGCCAGATCCATTCCCGGGTAGTTAGCAACTGACCCGTTCTCTGGTGTAGCAGGACTCCTGAACCGGTGGGCAGCGCCGGTGTTCTGGGAGGCATTCGATGAGAAAGTGACTCCTCTCTTAGTGGAAGATGCGGTAGAGAGTGTGAAGCTAAGAGGGGCGAAGTTGGAGCTGAAGGCAGCAGGGCAAGTGGGATGGCTTTTCCTGTCTGCGCTCCGTACAGTGTACAGGAAAACATTAACACAAGATGCAGAAATAAGAAAACTGCGGGATGAGGTTGCAGCCTTGCAGGAAAGGCAGTTGCTTATGAAAGAAACTATCGAAAGTGCAGTGAATAGGGGTGATCAAATGGAGGCAAGGTGCACCGCGTTGGCAGTTCGAGTAGCAAAACAGAAGAGTAGGCAGAAGCCTAAAATACCCTCAGCTGTGCAAGTGAGGGCATTGGTACGCAAAGAAAACTGGGACACTTGTACTTGGGATGGAACAGTTTCAGATAATGATGATGACTGGAATTGGGAGGATGAGGTGGAAGTACGTGTAGCAGAATTAGGTGGAGTTGAAAGTGGAGAAGGACGTGCAGGTGAAATTGAAGGTGAAAGGGGAAGTGTAATGGAAGTTCGCCCACTCGTGCAGAATAAATCAAAGGGGGTGAATGGTGGGCAAATACAGAATTCACGTTTGGTAAGAGATTATACACAGAGTGAATTGTTAGAAATAACTCGTATGTTTAGACAAATGCCTACAGAGCCCTTGTTTAAATGGTTGGTGAGATTGTGGGACACTGGAGTAGACGGTACATATTTATCACCAACTGAATTTTTGAAGATGGGATCAGTAACTACACACGCTATGTTAGGGCAACGGTTACGCGGTGCACAGGGGCAACAAGCTTTCTCTCTAATGGGTTGGTTGATGGAAGGAGTGAAGCAATTGTACCCAACTGCTATAGATGTGGAGGAGAGCTGGGGTCCTTGGCATACGATTTCAGAGGCAAATGAACAACTACGAGAAATGGGGATGCAGAACGCAGTATACTCCCAGCAATTTTTAGGACCTGATGTTGAACCAGTAACAGCAGGGATCCGGGCACGGTTAATCAGAAATGCCCCTCCGCATATGAAAGGTGCCTTGTTGGCCCTTCTAGGACCCGCTCAGGGAAGACCAGTGGGGGACGTGGTGTTATTAATGGCACAATTAGAAGGGCTTGATAGACAAAAATCAGCAAGAGCAGTGGGACAAGACAATAAGTCTAAGGGAAGAGAATCTACAATAAAAGTGACCAGACGACAAATGTGGATAGATTTGTTGAATGCTGGGGTGAAGAAAGAGGAGATAGATGGGAAGCCTACCCCCTATCTGCTTAATAAATGGAAAGCATTGCAGCGTAGGCAGAAAGAGAAAGAGGCAGTTGATGAGAAACAGCCCTCAGCACCACCCATGGAAGAGTCTGAAAAGGAAAAAATCAGAATCAGGGAAAAATAGGAAGGTGCCTGTCTCAACTCTATACCCTGACTTGTCCAGCGATGGCTGGGAAGTCCCAGACCCCTTATTATGAAGGTCAGGCCAAACCCCGGGGGTCAGAGCAGTGCAAGAGGTAAGCCCCGGGGACAGGCGGCCGTATGTACCTCTTATCATTTATTGGCACAAAGGAACACAACATGTTATGGCACTGCTCGACACAGGTGCGGAAGTAACTCTGATCAATGGAAACCCTAAGAGGCTGCCAGGGAAGGGTGTGATCATTAATGGTTACGGGGGTGCAGAGACAGAGGCCAAACCTGTTAAGCTTAAATTGTCAATCGGTAAAGGGCCCCCGTTCACGGCAGAAGTTTTAATAGCTGAAGTACCAGAATACATTATTGGCATGGATTTGTTACTAGGCAAAACTATTGATACGCAATGGGGAACATTTACTTTTGGTGTGAGGAGCGTACACATAAAGAAATCTAGGACAGTTCTGGTTGGGCATGCAAAGTGGAGTCCATTACATGTACCTCCTCCAAAGGAGCCGGTGTGCATTAAACAGTACCGCATACCCGGAGGTCATAAAGAGATTTCAGAAACCATACAGGGGTTGCTAGATGCAGGTGTGTTACGGCCGGCTGTAAGCCCATTTAACTCTCCTATATGGCCCGTGAAGAAACCAGATGATACATATCGAATGACTGTCGACTATCGACAACTGAACAAAGTGGCTCCACCTTTGGCAGCCACAGTCCCAGATATCATCACACTGGTGGAACAGTTGAGTAAAGATGTGGGGGAATGGCACGCCGTGATTGATCTAGCAAACGCCTTCTTTTCAATTGATATCGATGAGGCCAGTCAAGACCAATTTGCGATAAGCTGGCAGGACAGACAATTCACATTCAGAAAGTTGCCCCAGGGGTACGTGCATAGTCCCACATTGTGTCATGGGCTAATAGCTAGAGATTTAGCCAATTTCTCAGTTGGAGACACCCGACTTGCACATTACATTGATGACATCATGATCACTGGGGACACTAAAGAGCAAGTCACAGACACGTTGGAAAGATTAATTGAATACTTACAGCAAAGGGGATGGGCCATTAACCCAAAAAAGGTCCAAGGCCCGGCACAAGAGGTGAAATTCTTGGGCGCTATTTGGTCAGGACCAGTAAAAAGAATACCACAGAAGGTGATTGATACGGTACAGCAGCTAAAGACTCCTTCAACTAAGGCAGAAGCACAACGATTTATTGGTTTGATGGGATTTTGGAGATAACATATCCCTCACTTAGGATTAATATTGAGACCACTATATCAAGTTACACGAAAAAAGCACCCTTTCCAATGGGGACCTGAACAGCAAGAGGCCTTTGAGGGAGCAAAAGATGCATTACAGAACTATTTTGCGTTAGGTCCCATCACAGAAGGAGACCCATTTGAGCTGGAAATGATAGTACAGGATGATGTAGTGATGTGGAGCCTATGGCAGAGGCAAGGAAAGAAGAGAGTACCACAGGGATTTTGGTCGAAGAGACTAACTCCCTCCATGAGCAATTACACCCCGTTAGAAAAAGAACTAGCAGGAGCATATTGGGCGTTAGTAGAAACAGAGCGTATAACTGGTGACCGGCCGGTTACCCTAAGAACACGGGTCCCCTTACTAGGCTGGATAAGAGAAGGAGGGGTTGGTACTAAAGTAGGCAGGGCGCAGGAGTCTACCATCGTAAAGTGGAAATGGTATCTGCAGAAGAGGGCAAAACCGGGGCCAGCAGGAGTGTCAAAGTTACAAGAAGATATGCTGGGGGCAGTGGACTTGCAGGCAATGGTCTCCTCACCAGAGCCATCTGAGATGGAGTCCTCACCATTTAAAACAGCCCCACCTTTTGAACAGCTCACAGAAGAGGAACAGCAAAATGCATGGTTTACAGATGGCACTGCCCGGTACCACCAAGGAAAGAGACAATGGCAAACAGTAGCAATCCAGCCTGCTACAGAGACGCTGTTGCTGCGAAGAGGAAATAATGGATCAAGTCAGTTTGCGGAACTGCAGGGGGTAGCAGCAGTAATCGAGCAGGCCCCCATCGGAGAGAAAACATTTGTGTACACTGACAGCTGGGCCACCTATCAAGGA
Organism: Pleurodeles waltl; assembly: GCF_031143425.1. Taxonomy (NCBI): domain Eukaryota; kingdom Metazoa; phylum Chordata; class Amphibia; order Caudata; family Salamandridae; genus Pleurodeles; species Pleurodeles waltl. Next base: position 925,557,008 of record NC_090445.1, on the reverse strand, counting down.
CTAGTAAGCTGGGCCCGACTTGGCGCAAGGACGGATGGAAAATCAAAGGCACCCCCATTTGGGGAGGTGAGCAGCTATGGGAAGAGATGTGGGAGAAAGGGCACAAATGTCAAATCTATGTGGGACATGTGGACGCCCATTGCCCTTCAGACACCTCTCTTGCATCTCTATTCAACAACACCGCAGATCAGATGGCCAAAGCACGAACAATAATCAGCAATGAGGAGGCTGAAGCTGCTCTAGCAAACTGGGCTCATGCTACATCGGGACATCTAGGAGAGAATGGCACTTATGCATGGGCACAGCAACGACAAATCCCAGTCACTAAAGAACAGGTCCAACAAGCAGTGAAAGAGTGCCCCACATGCAACCAGATAAAACAAATGCCCCTGCAAAAGAAGCCTAGCGGCCACATCACAATAGGAACCGCAGCCGCTACAGTGTGGCAATTGGACTATATTGGGCCACTACCAAAGGAAGGAGGAAAAAGCGACGTACTGACCATGGTGGACACCTACTCTGGCCTTATGTTGGGTATGCCCTGTAAGTCTGCAGATCAAAAGTCCACTTTGCGAGGGCTAAACTACCTGATAAAACATTATGGGGTACCTGATGAAATCCAAACAGATAGGGGCACACACTTTGCAGGGAAAACAGTGCAGGATTGGGCGCAGGAACAGGGAATTCGGATTTTACACCTTAGTTATTATCCACAAGCTGCAGGCATGATTGAGAGATATGACGGACTGTTGAAAGAGCAGCTTAAAAAGTTATCAGCGCATCAGACTCTAAAAGGATGGAGTAGTAATTTAGACAAAGCCTTGTTTGAATTAAACAATAGACCAGTCGGGCAGCAGACTCCTTTCATTCGGATGACAGGGCATGATAAAGAAATTACCCACACAATGATCGTCTGGAAAACAGACCCTCGAGCTCGATTACCTTTACAGGCTACTTCTGGCAGTATAGGATTGGACCTGTTTGCGCCAGAGGATGGAGAAATACCCGTAGGACAGGTGAAGACTATTCCCCTAGGAATAGGAGTGAGAGTACCATCCGGAACATATGGCAGAATTGCCCCTCGATCCAGTCTAGCCATCAAGGGAGTGTCGGTACTAGGGGGAGTCATAGACCCAGATTTTAGAGGAGAGGTTAAAGTAGTATTATTGAACCAAGGAGATGCTGCTGTATCGTATCAAGCACATGACAGACTTGCCCAATTAATTTGTGAACAAGCGTATACCCCCCACATTGTAGAAAGATCTGCCCCTCCCGATAACACTCAGAGAGGTGAAGGAGGATTTGGAAGCACAGGAAGAAGAGTATGGGTGCATCATCCAGGGAAAAAGCCAGAGGCAGGAGAGATATTGAGTCAAGGGGAGGGGAGTACATATGTTGTACTTTTAAAGAATTTTAATGTACCTGTATTTGTACCTGCAGTGAGACTTACCCCACGGTCGTAAATGATGACTTCTGCATCGATGACGTGGTTCCTGCTAGCGGTCTTGATTATAACCGGGAACAGTATATTGGTCCGACCAAATGTGGCGGAGAATGTCATCACAGACCTTCATGTCACCTGTGCACCTAAAGTCGCTAAAGTAACTGATGACCAGGGAAATGTTTCACTCTGCAACGTGAAGGTACCTGGAGGCAAATGGATGGCTGCCAAAGCTGTGACCTGGAAAGTAACCGGACAGCAAATCCGACATGCCTATGGACTGAACGAGTTGCAGGGAATGCCCGCAACGGTGCAGGCTTTGAATTATACGCTAAACATGATATGTAAATATTGTGACACCATTGTACCTTTTACACCAGTACAGACATATCCGTGTAAACCTTATGATTGCTTAAAAAACCAAAATATTTTACCAGGACATATGGTAGTGGTTACAATGTCAAATAGAACTACAGGAGTTAGATACTCCAAACCACCTGCCTTTATGTTTTATGTAGCCGAAAGACGCATGGTCAGTAATTTAGGCAACGTTTCTATAGTTAGATATAGAATAGGATGTAAACAAGCCTTACATGCAAGCATAATTAACCATATTGTGTTACAGATAACCATTGCCAAGGGGAATGTCTCTAAGTACGATCCATTATGCACACCATGGACACTACAGTTATGGCCCTTGCCGAAATTACGCATTAGAAGAGATCTAGGATCCATGATAGCTGGGGCCACCGGAATTGGGGTAGGGGCCCTAAACGCTTTTGATATTGAAGCCATCAGGAATAAGCTATCTTCAACAGGATATAATACAGGGGAAGCCATAAAAGTTATTTCACAATGGGGGCCCACACACTCACAAGAAGTATGGAAGGTTCTGCGTGGGTTGTATCGTGATTGGCAATGGCATAATTTCACTTATTAAGAATTTGGAAAAAGCTTTCAAAGCACCCAAACAATGTCCAAAGGAATTCAGTGGATACTATGTCAAAGTATTATTAATCAACAGTATGTAGACTTCAAGGCAGAATGGGGAAAGCTTCAAGGTGAATATTGGAGACAACAATTGCATTTGCCTGAAGAAATATGGGTAAAGCCTATACAATTCCATTGTGAGGGAGAAATGTGTTATGCTCATTTTGATATAGCTAGAAGTAATCTCCCTCCTGAAATATGGTGCCCCTTTATATTGCTCCCTGTAGTAATAGGTGAAGAATGGTGGATACCTCACACTGACAAAAAATGGATTGATCAAATAAATCACACCGTAGATCCCACTAGATGTGCAGATTGGTCTAAGGGGTGGGTATGTACCCACACTGGACGGGCGCTAGACCCATGCCTTCACCCAATACCAGGAGAATGTGAATGGTTACCTTATCCTAGCAATGGCACAGACTTATATCAGATAGGGACAGAGAGCATATGTTACGTTACTAATCACCCATTACTTATTAACGGATTTGTACAAACCACCGGAGAGCAGGTAATGTGTATGTGCAATATTACCAGCATTATTGACATAAGTACTCACATCCTATACCAACCGACTAAGTTCACCACAACCACATTACAGACACAAATGCAAGCACAGTTGGAATGGAACATTCCGCTTGTTGTGACGCTACCTAGATTAGAGGCAATTCGGCACTACGCACAAGCCACATTTGCTAAATTCGACATGGCAGCTAAATATACCAAGGATGTAGCCATACAGATGACTATCGACGCCAAACAGCTTATGCACACTGCTACACGTATCCAGCAAGAAACTGAGCACCATTGGTATGACATCTTCTTAGGTTGGGCACCAGGAGCTACGAAAACGCTAAATATAGTGTTACATCCGCTAATCTGGCTACTGGTTGTCTGTGTCACGCTAATGATTATAATATGTAGACTATATGTGCGCACAAATCAGCTTTATACTAAAATGCAAGCGCTCAGGATAATGCTAACAAGTATTCGTAGCAATCTAGCTAGCGAAGGGTTGCAATAAATACTTCTGGCCTCGCAAGCATCACGCTCATCTAAGGGGTGGAGTGTTCAGTGTAGCAGTAGGGAAAGTTGCGGAAGACATTGTAACGCGAAGGGTTAATTAGTTTGAACAAGTGTAGATGAGCATGATGCCTGCCGAAGCCAGAGCAACGTGAAAGAAAATTCACGATGTTCGCTTTCAAGCTTGTTTTCTTTTGACATTCCGTAGATAAACTCATTCGCAGCTGCATGTGTGAGAAACAGGCTGTAAAGGAGAGTCAGTCTCAGCCTTGAAAACAAGACCACGGTAAAAGATGGAATGAAAACAATGGCCAGGGATGGCAGGGCAGCCCAGAGACATGAACTGATAACATACATAGCTAGAAAATACTGGAAGAGGGTAGAATCCAAGCTTCAGATTATTTAAACGCTGAAAGGTGGGTGAGGGAATTTTGAAGCTCGCAGATGGAGTTGTGAAAACTGTCATCTTCAGACCCAGCGCTGCCTCCCTGTTTTGCTGTTCCAAGACTGTGACGCTCGAGGGGGAGAGAGGTCCAAGCGGGCGGTAGAGGGCTTCCCAGCACTCGTGGACTAAGTGACTAAGTTAAGTTCCACCCAGGGATGAAAGGCTTTTCGTTTTTCTGCTCTATTATTATGATTGATTATTATATTTGCATTGTAGTTGTAATCTGAGAAATTCAGTCTATTTATAGTTTTTTCTTGCTTTACTGAACCTCGTAGTGTAAATTTGCCACAGTAATTGAAATGTGCATTTTAGTATGCAGTAAATCAAAGCTTATCTGAAGTGTTCAACTCAGCTCGTTAATATTCTGCTCCCTGCACATCGTAGTGTATCACATGTTTTTATGCAGTTATTCCCAGTTTATATTTGTCAATGAATTCTTGTATGCATAGATGCACTCTGTAGTGTACATATATATATAATCACCCAGGTAGATATTGTTTGTTTTATTTACCCTTCTTACTCTGTCAATGAACTCTTTGCTCATTCATATACATAGATACTATCTGTAGTGTAGTGTACATATATATGAATAGGTGCTTTTGATTGCCATGCTTATTCCACTATTATTAATGTGCTAAATGCTTGCATTTATATGAAATTATAGTAAAGCCAAAATTATTCATAATTCTTTCATAATTTGTGTGTGGTCCTTCATTGAGCGTCCTTATTGACTTATACCGCACAGGTGAACCAGCCACCTGGATAAGACACCGTGGATGGTGAGTTTTGTGTTTATTATATTTTATAAGTGACTGGAGACCCCTTGCCTGAGAGACTGTGTTTTAAACTGTGATTCCTGTTGCCCCGTTTAGTGAGGTGCCACTGCTTGCGTAACGGGACGGAAAAAGGGCCAGCTAACTGGAGTTATGAGTGGTGATGGTGGTGGCAGGCAGGGTAGCGTAAACACCACACTGGATTCCTTTCTCGCTAGAGCTGTTGGGGTTGTGACTAAGGAAATTGATCTGGCAGAGAGGAGGCTATCTATGGAGATGGAGGATTAGCGTCATGTCTCAGTAGTTAGTGATCCCACGGAGGGCATGGAGGATGAGGTGGCCCATCCTGGGGGAGATCAACATGTTGTTTCAGAGCTCGACCATGCTGAGAAATTAGGGGATTCCGATGACCCGGGGCCTTCAAGAAGAAGTAAAAGGCTCTTGCTGTCCTCACCTCTGGCCTGCCCTATGGACAAGTGAAGTCCTTCCCCGAGGAAGAAAAAGACACTAAAGAAAACGGTCCACAAAATGAAAGCATCTCTTTTGGTTAACTCCAAGGAGCTGTATGGTGGCCCTGAATCCTGCGAGTTTATGGGTTGCGATGCAACCAATTTATTGCTAAAATTTAAGGAGATGATCGAGGGTATTCTGTCTCCTGTGGTGGCGAAACTATTGGTGATAGAAAAAGCAGTTTTGCTGCTATGTGAATTAAGAAGCAAGGGAGCCAATCTATGGTGCGCTATGAGGCCCTGTGTTGTCTGTCTCAACCAAGTGAGGAGGTGAATTTGCAGGAGGAAGATGCTGGGTTCTTGGGGAAAATGCCTCAGCAACTGGATAACCCTGAAAATTCTGGGGGCCAAGGTGCTTGTGCTCAGACTGCGTTGGTCTCAACTACCGCCCCAGCAATGGGTAGGGGGGCCGTGATTGGATCCAGCCACAGAAGGCAACCTGACTATGAATCTGTGGCGGCTGGGGGGTTTGCCAACAGCTGGATGGGAAGTTTAACCAGAAACCGTTGAATAAAAGGTCTTCGTTGTTCTGTCTGGATCTCCCCCCGGCATGTGCCCCTTAAGTAGTGGTGCTGACAAATGTCCCTGCTTTGGCCCCTGGGGTAAATGAATCTATGGCCCAATTAAAAAATAAAACTGGCTATTGGCTGAGTAATTTTTTTACATTTTCATAAGGATCTCAAGGATGTTTTGTTTGTTAGAAGAATTGACTGGGTTGGGCCTAAAAAAAAGGAGGGGAATGAGGATTGTGTTATTATAAATGTTAGATACCTTGGCCTGGCACAACGGCTTTTCTCCCGATACAGCACTGCTTTTTCAAGAGCAGGAACAATTGGTATGGCCCCCCTGGGTTACTTTTACATTCATATGCGACTGGGTGCTGATCCCTCTCCTGATTTTGGCAGGGTTCCCCCCCAGGCCAGAATGCCCTGGGGCCAATTTGCAGGAGAGCAGATAACAATATAAACTCTGACTTGGAAGGGGTGGATTGACAATGCACCAAGATTTTGACTGCGCTTCAGGGGGTGATCTCACAGTGTGATCTTATTTCCTGGAATACTGCGGGGTATGATGCCAAGTTATCTGACCAGGCTTAGGTTAGGTCTGTGGCTAATTATGATATTATTATGCTCCAGGAAACCTAGTCAGATGGGCTGGCTGCTTGGGATGGGTAATGATAGATTTGCTATCCCAGTTGTTCAGTCCCTTGGAGGTCGCTTGAAAGGTGGCCTGGTTACCTTAATCCGTTTTTCTAAGATAGTGGCCGCTTTTCAAATTAATTGTAACCAGCAGGGTACGTTGCCTGTATGGGTAATTTTTTCTAACAATTTTAATGTGCTGTTGATAAATTTTTATAATGCTGTCTGGGATGGGGGTGTCAAATTGGGATCCTCTTCTCTGTTCTTCAGGTGTTGAAGTGTAGAATGGAGAAGGTGGGGCTGGAATTCTGTGCCATTGTGTCGGGAGATTTTAATGCCAAGTTGGGTCGTGGTAAATCCCTTCGAGTATGACTGTGTGGATTACTCGGCGGATGATGTTCAGGATTCCAGAGGCAGGGTTCTGATTAAGGAACTTAGGAAGTTGGGCCTTCTGAATTTCCGGGACACTGAAGTAGTAGATATTCATCAGCTCCCAACGTTTGTGGGTAGAGGGTCTGGCACCACAATTGATCACATTTTTGTGTCTCCACTATTGAAAGATCTGATGATTGGTGGAGAGGTGCTTGGGGAATGTATAAGTGATCACAACCCCCTTACAGTGTGCTTTAAACTCCCAGGGGTTCCACGTAAATCTGGACGGCGTGGACCCGCGTCAGTGAAGATAAGAGACCAGGTTAGGTGACTTGGCTGGAAACAGGTAGATGCCCAACAAGTTATAGAGAGGGTGGTGGGGGGTAACCTACCCCTATTTATGGATATACTTTTGAGAGAGACTCCGAGTCCTAAGAAAGTTACGGATGCAATAACTGAAATAAACATAGTAGTTAGAGACTGTTTATCTTTAATAGACAGTCGCCGCAACAAGCGCAGATGTGGGTGGTTTGACAAGGCCTGTTACAATGCTAGGGCAAATATGAAAACGGCCCTTAAGGAATACCCCAGAGATAGGGCCCTTGTGAAAGAAGCAAGGATTAAGTATAAAAGGGCTTTGAGGGAGAGTAAGATAACATTTAAAGAAAAAGCCTGGGAAGAGTTGGAGCACGCTACAGTCCTGAAGGATCCTGGTCTGTTTTGGAAGGTGGTTAATAGAGGTTCTTTTGCAACAGAGACATCTGGGGGCTTGGGCTGTAATATTGCCCCGGAGGCCAGGGTAAATTATTTGTGTCGAATTTTTGAGGGAATCCCCCTAAGAAATAACTGGGAAAAAGAGTGTGATGTGGTTCCCAATCTAGTGATTAGGTTTTCGCTCCAGGAGGTTATTGATGCACTCCAGGGTAGTGCTAGTAATAAAGCCCCGGGCCCGGATTCTATCCTCATGGATTTGTATAAATCTTGTCCCCAGTTATGGGCACCTGTTCTCTTAAATGTTCTTGATGCAGCAATTACTGTGGGAATTCCTGCCTCCTGGAGAAGGGCTTGTATTATCCCAGTTTTTAAAAAGGGGGATCGGAATGATCCTAAGTCTTATCGCTCCATTTCCCTACTTGATTCTTCTGTGAAGATTTTGGGACGGATCATCTTAAGGAATATTGAGGTTTGGATGGCAGAAAAGGAAATTTTGAGCCGGGACCAGTATAGATTTAGGGAAGGTCTTGGCACGCGTGAACAGTGCCTTAATCTTCTGATGATGATTGGAAAATATACGCAAACCATGAAGGGCACCATCTATCTTGCCTTTATGAACCTTAGTTGTGCCTTTGACAAGGTAAATCGGTCTATACTGTGGGAAAGGATAAGTCAGTTAGGGATGGATCCTAATATTGTAGAGTTGCTCCGGTATCTCCACTCAGGATCGGCTGCAAATGTGAGGGTGGGGATAAACGGGGAATGGTCAGAGGCTTTTAAGCTCACAAAGGGTGTTCGCCAGGGGTGTGTTTTGGCTCCCACTCTGTTCCTTTTATATACAAATGGATTGTCGGATTTTCTGGTGGAACACTGAAGGAATGTCCCTAAGGTGAATGGCACTATTACCCCTGTGTTGACGTACGCGGATGATGCGGTCCTCATGGCCCGCACTATGAAGGGTCTCCATAAAGTAGTTAGAGCTTATGCCTCTTACATGTCAGGCTTGGGTCTAGAGATTAATTATAAGAAATCGCACTTTATGGTATGTGGCAGACCATTGAGTAGGGTGGGGGAGCTAAAGGTTGAAGATCAAATTATTAGCAGGGTTCATGAATTCCCATATTTAGGGGTGGTTTTTGACGATAAAGGTTCATGGAAACCCTGTATTGCCAGAAGGAGTATGCTCTTCCAGGCCTCAATTGGTGCCACATTTGATTTTGCTGTAAGAGTAGGAACTAAACCTATTAAGCCTCTGCTTGAAATCTACAGGCGAAAATGTCTCCCTGTCCCGTTGTATGGTGCAGCACTCTGGGGGTATACGGATATCTGAGCCCCCATTGTTGAAGAAAATCGTTTCTGTAGAAGGCTATTGAGTGTTGGCCAAAATAGCTCTGGTTTTTGCCTGCATCTAGAACTAGATCTTGAGTTTGTACAAGACATTATTCAGCTGGCTCCCCTCTTGCTATGAATCACGATTTGGAGTAATGAATATGCCACTTTTAATAGAGAGATTTTAAGGGACTGTTTGGCCTGTGACAATGTAAAGTATATTCCCTGGCTGACGTATATAAGAAAGGCAGCACACGATTTGGGGTGGCCTGACTTGTTTGACACTCCTGAGGGTCTGATTGGTCGTGATAAAAATTGGGTAAAGGATAATGTTTTGAGAATCCGGGGGGGTTAAAAGAGAAGGGGAGGCTCCAGGGAAAAAATCGGTCAGGGATTTGGTTATGTTAAAGGTGGGGGCGGGCCCTGAGCCCTATCTCTTAGAGATAAATGATGTGAGGCAAAGGACTCTCATCACTCGATTTCACTTGGGGATCATTAGAAGTAATCTATGTTTCCCGTTAGGCCAGTATGGTGAAAAATGTATCAGACCTTGTCCTTGTGACGGGGTGTTCCTGCAGACCTTGTCCCATTTTACATTATTCCGTGTCTTTTATGCACCTTTTAGAAGTAATTTCTTATGACCCTTTTTGGGGCCCAAGGGTTTTGTGCAATTTCGTCCTGCTTTTATGTGGCTGCAAATGGCTTCAGATACATTGGTGTGGAGGGGGTTGGGATTGTTCTTGAGGGGAGCCATCACTTGGCGCAGTAATCTAGAGTTTTTTAAAGAATCTTTTATATTGTTATACTTGGTAATGAGTTTTTTATTTGTTTTTTTTTAAGTCTTATTATTATTGTTATATTATTGTTTTATTGCTATCTTGGTTTATATATTGTTCTTTATGTGATGTAAGGGTTGAATTATTTCATACCGAATAAAGTCTTTCTTCTTTGTTTTAAGCTAATGAGCAGCACATATATATAGCAACTTGAAAAAGAAACTTACTGCGTGTACTTGCCTCATTTTCACCGGTGTATTTACCAGCAGTCATTACCTGCAGAAAAATATTTTTAATAATTTCCATGAAGCTCCACCATACGACCATCAATATTTCTATACAATGGAACAGTAAATCTATCCAGTAAACGGATTACAAGTCTTTTGTAATATTCAGGCCATATCTTCTTTTTTATCAGTTGTGCATCAAGTGCTGTGCAAGGGTACCATAGCCGGGGGTACAGGGAAGGTGGGAGGGTGGGGGTTGATGAACCCTTATATCGCCACCAGTCCCCTCATTTCTTCTAGTAGAGAACAACACATTTACGGAATGAGAGGTATTTTAATAAACCAACTGGGAATAAAAACAGCCACTATCACATGTGA